>NW_027176120.1:235769-335769 GCF_023055335.1 Clinocottus analis
GGAGGTTTGCTGTGTCCGCATCTCTTCGCCTCGACTGAGAAAGAGAAAGAGAGACGGAGCAGAGATATTAGGAAGAAGCCATTTGTGGTGCTGATGAGAAAGAGATAAATAAAGCAGGAGAGAGTGTGTGAGTGTGTGTGTGTGTTTATGTGTGTATGTGTGTGTGTGTGTGACAAACCCCAAAAAAGAAAATCTGAAATAGACTCCACATTCGGGCCTGTGACGTGTTGCCTCGCGGGGAGGATGTCAAGACTCAGAGTGTGATGGCGATGATGAAGATGGCGACGGCGACAGGCACAATGGTGGCATTCACATCGGGACCCTATGACGGTTTTGGCCCTCAGTCATACGTGCCAGCACGCCGTTTAGTCACGCATATATTTCGGCTGTTCGCCACACTTAAAATTCTTCCACCGTTGGAAATGTTTCCTCACTTCATGCCGAGAATATTGTGTTTCACAAATGTGTGATTCAGCTTTGTGAAGATGAGATTGTGCTGTTTAACGCGCGGTACTGCAGTTTGTGTTGTCTTGTAACTTCTTTTTCATTGTGAGAGTCATTGTGAGAATCTTGTTTTATATATTCAAAGAAAGAGAAGTCGGCAGAAGTCAAGTCAATTGGACCGTGTGAACCAAGGTGAACTCCCAGGACTTGGATGATGAGAAGCTGCAGACAGCTTCATCTGGTCCTTTACGTCCAGAGTCCACGGTGACATCGACCAATATCTTGTCTTGTTTTAGCAACAGTCCAACCCCCAAAGAGAATTTAGTTTACAATAATGACAAAGAAAAGCAGATGCTCTCAGGACACGCTGGAACTGGAGAGGATTTTCTTTTAAATTTGTATGAAAAGTGTCTCAAATTCTCGATCCATTATTAAAATAGTAAATTAACTAATTCATTAAATGAATAACGTGTCTGAGGAGCTGGCGTCACAAACCACGCCTCCTTGTTCTGGCCCGTGGTGAAGTCTTTTGTAGAAAACCTCACTAGCGTCACTAGCTAACCTAAACTGACCCGGTCACGTTCCTGTAGCTAGCAGCACATAGCCTCACTAGCTAACCTAAACTGACCCGGTCACGTTCCTGTAGCTAGCAGCACATAGCCTCACTAGCTAACCTAAACTGACCCGGTCACGTTCCTGTAGTTAGCAGCACATAGCCTCACTAGCTAACCTAAACTGACCCGGTCACGTTTCTGTAGTTAGCAGCACATAGCCTCACTAGCTAACCTAAACTGACCCGGTCACGTTCCTGTAGCTAGCAGCACATAGCCTCACTAGCTAACCTAAACTGACCCGGTCACGCTCCTGTAGCTAGCAGCACATAGCCTCACTAGCTAACCTAAACTGACCCGGTCACGTTCCTGTAGCTAGCAGCACATAGCCTCACTAGCTAACCTAAACTGACCCGGTCACGTACCTGTAGCTAGCAGCACATAGCCTCACTAGCTAACCTAAACTGACCCGGTCACGTTCCTGTAGCTAGCAGCACATAGCTTCACTAGCTAACCTAAACTGACCCGGTCACGTTTCTGTAGTTAGCAGCACATAGCCTCACTAGCTAACCTAAACTGACCCGGTCACGCTCCTGTAGCTAGCAGCACATAGCCTCACTAGCTAACCTAAACTGACCCGGTCACGCTCCTGTAAAACAGTTTTCATTTCCGCTATCGACTATGGAACATTAAACTATTTCTGCGTTACATTTGTTGAGGAAATACCACAAACGTGTGAACATCCAGCGGCTCGTGTCTGGGTTCATAATATTATTCGTAGTCAACAGCTCCGACTCCTCCAGGACGAGTGTCTGAATGTGATAACAGTGCTAACAGTGCTGACGGTGGTAAAGGTACTAACAGTGCTAACAGTGCTAACGGTACTCAAAGTGCTAACCGTGGTAACAATGCTTACGGTACTAACAGTGCTAATGGTGGTAACAGTGCTCACAATGCTAATGGTACTAACAGTGCTAACCGTGGTAACAATGTTAACGGTGCTAACGGTTGTAACAGCTCAAACTAAAGACTAAAGAAACGGTGCTAGCAGAGCAAACCGTTTCTACCTGGGCGCGTACCAGAAGACGGCGCTACGGTTCCTCAACGATATTTCTGCGTTACTTTGTGGTTCTTCACATCTTCTTTGGTTTCACTCGTTCTCTTTGGATTTCTCTTGATTTTCTGGTTATTTTAAATGTTGCCATCTCGTCCTCTTTTAGTTTCTCTTTCTCGTTTAATCTTCCCGTCAAGCACTTTGTGACTTCTGGTTTTAAAAAGTCACGCACAGGCAATCTATCACAACAAATTATTCATTGCAACTATTTATTTATTGTTATTAGAGATTTCCCCTGTCAGCTGTACGCCACCACAGAGTTTAAAACACTTGTAAACATGGAAATAACTCTAAAGTAACATATTTTATGCAATTTTATTTGTCTATAACTAACCGATTCAAAGTCACAAATAAAGTGATGTATTTCATGAAAACAAAACATCTGTGTCTTGATTTTAAAACAACTTTTGACTTTCAGTCGAGGGCCATAACTCAAGTATTGACTTTATGAGATATTTTTCTGAGAGAGAGAGAGAGAGAGAGAGAGAGAGAGAGAGAGAGAGAGAGAGAGAGAGAGAGAGAGAGAGAGAGAGAAAGTAGTGCAGACTTCCCAATCATGAGTTCTTCTCGGAACATTTAATTAGTCTGTGTGAACGAAAGAGAAAGAGGGCGAAGGCCTGAGGGCTCTGAAGGAAAAGATGAGCACATGAAAGACTCTGTTGTTGTCAGAGAAGAGAGAGAGACATTAAAGGCAACGAGACAGAAAGATGGATGAGATGTTGGCATGTAGAGAGTGAGAAATATGCTGATTTATGACTTTTATTTTGTTGTATGTTTCTTGCAGACATGAATGCATAAGTGCAACCCGATGGCTTCTGGTGCCGTTTGACACGATGCAAATTTACGACACGTTAGAAATCTCCATCAGAAATGATGCGAAGCCTGAATTCAGGTTGAAGAACTGAAATATTCTCATTAAATGTGAAACGTCGGTCGCTCAAAAACGATAAGCTGTGACTCGGTTCAGGAGGATCGCTGCATTGCAGGCCGTCATGAAAGGCCTTTTGTCCTCAGCGCTACAGCGTCAGCCCGAGACAGAGATGGAGGAAAAGAAAATGAACAACGGCGAGATGAAGGAAGACATTTTTTAAACTATCGTTATTGCCCAAGATGTTGAGCAGAGAGGATTTTTCATGTGGTTCATGTCGTGAATTTAAACAAAAACTCTCAGGTTTACACAACAAAACTACTCGCTTAGGTTTAGGGAACTCATCATGTTTGGACTTAAAATAAGTAAACTATATAAAACACAGACAATATAAGTAGAAAACACGTCACAAACGTAACTAACACAAGTTCAAAATAACTGAAAAGTGTAAAAAACGACACAAACACTTTTCCTTCGTCCTGTTCATGGACATTGTGTGTTCAGTGTTTTATATTCAAAACACAATAAAGCCCAAACTTTTGGGCGGTAGCCTCCTTTGACCACTTGGTAATGCCTTGAAAAAAATACTTTCATAATAAGAATAATAGCATTAACAGTGTAAAAACAAGAAAAGTAGCTGTTGTTCTGCACTAGTGTGCAGAACAACACATCACTTGATGATAATTAGTGATGCATTCATGTGTGCATCACTTCACTGTTGCAGCTGTTCATCCCAAACTGCAAACTCCAGCTAACAAATAAAGGTAGCCGAGTAGAAGTACAAAGGGGCATGAAAAGTAAGTTCTCAAGTAAAGTACAAGTATCTCATTTACTTGAGTTATTGTACTTCTTTTAATAAATTAGAGGAAATAAAGGGCGAGGCTGACTCTTCAGGCACAAGATGTTGTTTGCTGTAATATTTTGATTTAATTCCAGTTTAGCTGCTGAAATGTGACTGGCTGTGCCAATGTCGGCCGTGATAGAAACACTAACTAGACGGGGTCAGACAGACAGACAGACAGACCAAAGCACCCAGGAGACGTTCGCCCTGTGGTGCTTCCCAGCCTGGATCAGTCGGGCCTCCTCTGCTGAGCTGTGTCGAGCGGCACACAATGCTCCTCTGTCCCGTGCTTCACAGCTCCACAACACACAACAGCTCATTATGGAACCAGAGATCCCCCGGCCTCGGCTCCCGGTGCCTAAACACTGTCCCCTGCTGAGCACACACACACTGCCACCGGCTCTGGTCGCACAGCCCCGAGGCCACAAACACAGCCGGTGGGGGCCGAGAGGGTCCGCCGCTGATGCGCAGGGTGTCACACACATGAAAGGCCCGCGCACACACTCACACACTTAACCTACACGAGGACGAACACACACCACCTTATTAGGAAAGATCCAAGTCGCCCATTAGAAGTCTTGGCGGAGGTCGCGGAGGTCACCCAGCTGCTCTGGCTCGCTGACGCTGATGACAGGGGAGGGGGGGGGCTGTGACGGTGCGGTTAATTAACCAGCATCAAGAAAAGTGCATGGGGGTGGGGGGGGGGTGACAGCAGGGAGATGGGCCGGTCGACGGGAGGGGAAGTGACCCGTCAAGAGCGGCCAGGGGACGAGATCTAAACGCACCAGAGATGAAGTCGTCAGCTGGTTCGGCTTGTGAGGAGTTGTAAAGATAAAAAAGGGAGCGGAAGGGAGGGGTGAGGGGTGGGGGGGGGGGGGGGGGTTGGAGCACGACATCGCTCTAATTATCAATTATGTAAATGAGGGACGGGCCAGAGGTTTACACCGTCACCTCACAGCGACACACACATCAGCACCAAAGGCCTCAGATCCGGGTCTCAGTCTCTCTGAATGGTTTGACTCGACTCATTTCTCTCAGCATAGGTTCAAGTCTCCTTATTTAGTACAACCTTATGAACATTAGTGAAGATCTAATGGAATACGAGTTCCCTCGCGTCCCAATTTGTATTAAAACAAAACAGCGTCGCTTTTTTTTTGGTATGAAATGTAACCCTAAACCTTACAAAAATGTTTATTGTAAAACTCTTAGGAGTCATAAGAGATAAAACTACACACACACACACACACACACACACACACACACACACACACACACACACACACACACACACACACACACACATACATACATGTTATACAATTATAAATAATAAAAAGGAAAGATGAGGATTTTTAGAACATGATGAACACAATTTTCTTTTGCAAATTTATAGTTTCCCTCATCCTGAAAGCCAGTGTGCCCAAATGTTCTGTTTCCTCTGCATAGATAGCATACTGTGACCTCTTGGAGAGGATTTGACCCGCAGGTTTGGAAACACTGCCTAAAGTACTAAAAGTGCCAATTAACCAGAAAACAATCTGTCATATTTGAAACAGCGTGATTTTGGTTCGGGGTAAAATAACAAAGACAACAAACACACAAAGAAAACAGGGATCAGAACAATGTTGGCCTGCTCCTGTGATGTCACTGTTCCTCCACATGGGGGCGCTTGTTCAACAGCCACGAACGCTGCGTCCTCCGCGTCACAGTTGGATGGACTTCAGTCCTCTCACGGGGGTTCTGTCTCCCTCTTCATGTTTGTCCCTCTCATTCCTCCCGAAACCTTCCACCTCTCATGCCAGCCTGCCCGGTTCTGTTTGTTCTTGTTTACGTGAACATGTGCAGGTGCCACAGGGCAAAAAATTGCATTTTTAACGGCAAAGAAATCAGCTTCACTACATTTTGCATAATGTGTTGTCATGGTTGCAACCACAAGCAACAGAGTTCAGGGGGTTTGTTGTCCCATCGCAACATTAGGAAGCCAGAAAATATATGTGTGTGTGTGTGTGTGTGTGTGTGTGTGTGTGTGTGTGTGTGTGTGTGTGTGTGTGTGTGTGTGTGTGCGTGTGTGTGTGTGTGTGTGTTGAAGGAAGCAGCTTTAGATTCTGAAGGTCTTCAGGGCTCTTTCCAGCTGTGTTCAGACCCACAGCGATGTGATTTTATTTTTGTCTTTTGCACAAATCTTACCACAAGACTGTTTATTTCTCCCAAAAGAGCCGGTGCACCAGCTGCACAGACGTCAGCTGTTAGTTGGTTAGCATCAGAGGCACAGACGACGGTAGCAGCTTCACCAGAAACAAAGATTAAAACAAGAAAATGAAACTTACTCATCGACTGCCCTGCGCTTATGAAGCAGATTGCTAGCGAATACTTGTCCAATCGAGTCTTTCTATAATCGTTTTGTGCACAACTAACTCTAAAGTTGTACTTTGTTTAAACACAAAGTAAAAACTATATTTTTGACTCGTCCACTATCAGAAACAATAAAGTTGATATCGTACTTTCAGGTTCCCTGACAAGTTACCAAAAGAGTCTCCAGCCATGTGAGGATTTGAGCTAAATGCTAACGTCAGCATGCTAACATGCTCACAGTGACAATGCTAATGTTTATCAGATGGGCCGTAATGTTTACCATGCTCACCAGCTGAGTTTAGTCCGTTAGCATCTGTTGATTAGCAGTAAATGCAAAGTATAACTGCAGCCGACAGGAAGTCAGTTCTGCTGATTCTTGGTCAGAATTACACCAAAATAATGGACAATACAAATATTTGATCCGATGAACGTAAAGAATAAGGAAAATGATCAGAATCGGTCCTGAGGCTGAGCTTCATGCATCTCATGACAGACAATCCATCCGAGAGTTTTAAAGATGTTTCAGTCTGGACCAAAGCGATGGACCGAGCGACCGACACAACGACTGACCGGGTCCGTTGAGCAGCTGCAGGGGTATGAGAATGAGAAATTGATTGACAACGGCCAAAAACTAATACGCTGAAATGCTGAACTCTGATGGATGGGGCTGCTTTTACCATGCTGAAGAGAGAAAGTGCAGCCGCCTCCATGTGTTCGGATTCAAAGTTTGTGTGATGTCGTCCATTCAGAAACTAGTAGTAAGCATTACTGGGAATGTGCCGTACAGAGTCAACAGAGACAGTTCAAACTGTGGATCCTGTTGTTTATTTGCAGCTTTGTTGAGACAAACTAACACATCTATTGATAAAAGTAAGAATAAAGTGCTTTTTGTCAACTGCACAGGTTTAACTAATCGTTTGAACTCGTTCTTATTCATCAAACGTGAAAAGAAACAGAACTCACGCAGGAAGACAGAGGTTCAAAATACTGAAATATTTTATTTTTTACACAGAGAAAATAAATCTGTTGCGTTTGTGTCATGCCTCCTTTAAAATAAATGGATTTCTCTCTCATAACATATATGTATATGATGCATAATCATTCCAAAATTAAAAGAAAATCATATCATATTTACAAAAACTCCATGGAAATCAAGAACAAAAGACTTGACTTAACTGTAGATCATACACTGTCATATTGACTAAAACAAAAAAAGCAATAAAGTTTTCAAGATACCTCATGATTTGAGAGAAATACTCGGCCACCATGTTCCAAAGTAGACGAGCTGTGCGTTGTTTAAATGCTGAAAGTGTACAATACCTGGAGCCGGAGCAAGTTATGATCGAAAGCTGAGTGGAGTTTGTGACAGCTGCGAAAAAACTCTTTTATTTTCAAACTAGTTCAATACTTTGGTTGGATGCACACGGACAAAGAGAGGAAACAAATGGATGGGCAGCCATTACCATCGATCACACCCCTGACTCTCTGCTGATGTATAAAGGTAGGGTGGGCTGTAGTCTGTCAAGGCTGATCTGATTCTCTGAGTCCAGAACGCACAGCATCTCCACCTTCTGCTCCTCCACAAATGTCTCTTTGAATCCCAAGTGGATGTCGTCCCTTATCGTGACCTCTCTGTCACTTCTCACGTTCAGGCTCCCGGCCTCCTCCTTCTCGTCCTCCTCGTCGTCCCCGCAGCACAAGGCCACCTCGTTCTCGTAGCAGAAAGCGCTGGGGGAGTGCGGGCCCAGGATGTGGCGGGCCGCCCTCTGCGGGAACGGCGAGGGAGACCGGGAGTAACTGGAGCTGGAGGACGAGGACTGCCCGCCACGACCCCTCATCTGGTTTAGTTCCCTGGCACTGCAGTGGGGCGTGGACGGCACTTCGTAGGACTTGTGGAAGCGGGAGTAGTCCACCTGGTAGCGGTCCCCCTTCTCAAAGACCACCGGCTCAAAGCGGTGACCCCACAGGATCTCCTTGGACAAGTAGGAGCTGCGGGCCTGCGTGGTCATCGCCGTGGCCTCCACCATCCCCTCCAGGATGACCACGATCTCAAAGTCTTCCTTGAGCAAGTCGTTGCGGCTCAGGTTGTACAGCGGACTGGTCTTGTTGATCTCGTGGACCACCACCAGCGGCGACACCAGAAACAGCCGGTCCAGCCCGTCGTCGTAGCCGACGTCGATGTCCTTTTGCTCCAGCGGGAGGTACTCGCCCTCCGCCGTCACGTGCGGCTTGATGAGCTGAGCGCGAACGTGCGCCTCCACGATGTGGCTCTTGCGCATGTTGCCCAGGCGCCACATGAGGCACAGCTTGCCGTCTCGCAGGGCGATGACGGCGTAATGCGAGAACAGCAAGGTCTGCGCCCGCTTCTTGGGGCGCACCATCTTCGCCATGATGGTGCCGATCATGAAGGAGTCAATAATGCAGCCCACGATGGACTGGACCACCACGGTCGCCACAGCGATCGGGCACTCTTCGGTGACACAGCGGAAACCGTATCCGATGGTGGTCTGGGTCTCGATGGAGAAGAGGAAGGCCCCGATGAAACCCTGGATGTGGAGGATACACGGCCGCCATTCGTCTTTTCCGTCCCCGACGGTGTTTCGAGGATCCCCTTCCTTCGCGGGCATGCGAAGGTTAAAGTCTCCGTGAATGAGCGCCACGCCCCAGAAGATCACGGCGAACAGCAGCCAGGACAGAAGGAAGGTGGTGGTGAAAATGAGCAGCAGGTAGCGCCAGCGTATGTCCACGCAGGTGGTGAAGATGTCGGCCAGGTAGCGCCGCGGCTTATCCTCCATGTTGTTGAACACCACGTTGCACTGGCCGTTCTTCTTCACGAAGCGGCTGCGCAGGCGGCCGGCGCCCAGATCCAGGCCCAGGCGGCATGAAGGTGAGGCGCGGCAGCTGTTGTGGACGATCGGCTCATTTGTCACTCTCAGAGACAGAGTCCCTCTTCCCTCGTCGCCTCCTGGACACTCTCCTCCTACGTCTGCAGCCCGCATGCAGGCCGCCGACAGCGCCTGCTGAGTCAGAGGACTGTGGCCGTTGTGGAGGCCCAAGCTGGAGATCTTCAGGGCATCTTCTTCTGTGGAAACGATGCTGTATCTGGAAGAACAGAGGGGAGCATGTGTTCAGGAGAATTGGCAGGTTATGACGCTCTGAAACTCTTCGTCCTAGAAGTATGAGAGCAAACAAAATGTGCAGACCTCTGGCCGCTTAGCTCACATGCTTCTCCGTGTTTTCAAACAGTTTTTACACTTAGAGAAAAGGCGGGATCTGATTTTTTTTCAGTATTATTATTACAAATACACTTTTAAATTCATTATTAACACTTTTGCTCTTGTGCTTTTGGTTTTGAAACCAATACTCTACCTTCCAAACTCTTTGAATGTAGAGCACGACCCCTGCTACAGCGACATACACGGCTTCAACATGTGCAAGACCTTCATGACGAGTTACGGCTGCTAAGGATTGCCAATTGTTAATTGGATGTTTTGGTTTTCTTATTTTATAAAGGAATTATCAATTGTAACTTACTGGTTTAACCATTTACTTTATACTACCAATCGGTTATAAGTCATTATTGAGAACAACCTATGGGTTCTATTAAAAATCAAGCCATTATTAAATCCTCATGAGTCTCACGGTTCCAAACACATCTGCATATATAAATGATAATAAGCTTTGGATAAACTCAAAAAAGGGTCATGGGTTTCTCAACAAAAGTTAGTAAGTCATCTGCATGACAGTATAAATGTTATTGAGAAAGAGTTTCTGTGATAATTCATCATGTCCGCAAGTAAAAATGCTCTTTAATAGTTTATAAATGTGTTGCCCTGCAGCCACATGGTCAGAAGTTAAATTATTTAATTGAGGATCCACATTATAGTGTTTATTTGTCACGGGCAACCCAAGTGTTTGTTCTAAATAATCACTTAAAAATTAATAATCTAGCTATTAAGCATTAGTTAATAACTGTTTAACTGTCTACTTCATAAACCCTTTATGAAGGGTGACCTTATAAAAGCAGTACACACATTAATATCTGTAACTTTGTGAAGTAATAAGTGAAATGCAACATAAATAATCAAAGCTTTCTTTTACTTTTCTTCCAGGAAACAGCTGCTGGTTCTATTCCTGTCTTACCTGTTGACTCGCACCGCTCCCATGGCACCGGTGATCATCAGGCTGTGTCTGCGAGGGCAGTAGTGTAGGTTGGGGCGGGCAGTTCCAACCATTAAAGTACTGTTGCTGGACAGAGAGGCAGTATGAGCTCAGCTGCTTCTGGCATGTGTTATCAGCGCTGCCTTCTCATGACGCATGCTCTGTGAACACAGGACATCTGATTACGATCAAAGGTAGCTAATCCCAGCTAAATGCTAACATCAATGCTAACATGCTAATGTTGACTGTGGCATGTAGTGTTTACCAAGATTAGCATGCTAACATGCTCACAATGACATGGTTAACATGCTAATGTTGACTGTGCCATGTAGTGTTTACCGTGGTTAGCATGCTAACATGCTCACAATGACATTGTTCACATGCTAATATTAACTGTGGCATGTAGTGTTTACCACGATTAGCATGCTAACATGCTCACAACGACATTGTTAACATGCTAATGTTAACTGTGGCATGTAGAGTTTACCACGATTAGCATGCTAACATGCTCACAATGACATTGTCAACATGCTAATATTAACTGTGGCATGTAGTGTTTACCAAGGTTAGCATGCTAACATGCTCACAATGACATGGTTAACATGCTAATGTTGACTGTGCCATGTAGTGTTTACCATGGTTAGCATGCTAACATGCTCACAACGATATTGTTAACATGCTAATGTTAACTGTGGCATGTAGAGTTTACCACGATTAGCATGCTAACATGCTCACAACGACAATATTAACATGCTAATGTTGACTGTAGCATGTAGAGTTTACCACGATTAGCATGCTAACATGCTCACAACGACATTGTTAACATGCTATGTTAACTGTGCCATGTAGTGTTTACCACAATTAGCATGCTAGCATGCTGTACAAATGTGACCACATAAGAAGCATTTGGTAATTTGCAGCAGTACAGCTGAGGCTCATGGGAACAGCATTAGTTTTGCAAGACTTTGGTCATAGTTTTGGACAAATTGAAAACGTCATGGCAGATCTCCTAAAGGTGTCGCGATATTTCCATCTGGACCAAAGCGATGAATCAAGCGGCATTGCCATCGATCTCGTCACATCGCATGCGTGACAAAACATCTGAAGAATCAAATATCTCTCCCTGCAAATTTTGGCCTCACCCTAATGCACGGGGCAGACCAGACAGTTTTGTGTGATGAAAGCTTATTGATCAGGTCCTTGCTAGTGGTTAGCCTTAGGGACCTTCATGGCCAACCAGCGGTGGAAAACCAGACAGCCAGTGGAAGGGACAAAGGTCTAAAAAAGAGATGAATCAGTGGTTATCTACTGTTAGAGGAACAATTGATCTGCTGTTTGGCCCGATGACAAGGTTGAAGGGTGATTTTGCTCGGCTTATTATGTCAGCAAGCCGCCGACCAAGAGAACCAAAAAGCACCGGGTTGCATAACCGGTAGAGGGCCGAGCTCACGCAACACAGAAGAGCACCAGTAGTTTACGTTCGATGGAACATGAATCCCTTATGAATAAATAGACAAGTTGACAATACAAGGTGGTCACAGTTCGTCTTGTCGAAGTCTGACGACTGTGTTTGAAAGCTGTTGTTCAATATCGCCGTCAACAACAAGCACAAGCAAACAGAAACACAGTCGCACACAAAGAGATGTTGATGGGATTTGTTGTCATGTAATGTGGGCCGTGTGCAACCCTGTGTGTGTGTGTGTGTGTGTGTGTGTGTGTGTGTGTGACGCTTCCAGACTCTTTTTCCTGTTACACCAAGGACAGATGCTACGAACTGACTGCTGATTGGCTGGATGAAGAGTGATTGTCGAATGGATAATCCCAAAAGGGCAGATGATTGCGTCAGCTCGATAACTCCCACAGCTGCAGGAAGCCAGTCCTTTTCTTGCAGAGTCCTTCAGGACGCCGGCCGGCATGCCGGCACGGTCACCGCGTAGGTCAACAAGAGCGCCAGCAGCATCCTGAGCGCCATCAGGACACAACACATGCCAGCCCGCCAGAGAAAGACGTCATTGTTCTGCTGAATTTATCTTCATTTTAAACACTGTTTCTGTCGGTAAAGAGAAACCTATAAGTGTTGTTTCTAATGTTCATGTGTCATGTGTCATGTGTCATGTGTCATGCCAATATGATCCATCTCAGATGGAGCTACAAGTCTATTCCTCAAACATGTATAACATGCATTTCTTTCTTTCTTTAATACGTCGTTACACTGGAAACGTTTGGTCAATAAAGTTGGGTTGTATTGTGCGATCTTGTTGAATTGTTTGTCTGAAGCGTGACACTGATGTTTTTCATCACTTTGTCCCACAGAGCTGAAGTGTGGGAGTTGTTGTTGAGCCGCCAGAGAGCCGAGGCTCTTTGTGTTGACAGCAGTGTTGTTGCCATGATGACCATCAGGTTCACAGCGGTTCCTACAAACCACCGGACCAACCCGTCCGCTCGGCGGTTCTGCTTCTGGACGCGGACACAAAGTCCTAAAAATGTTCTGTGGTCATCTCCATGACAACTGAGCGAATTCAAAGCGGACCAGAAGCAGCGAGTTGATCCTGCGGTCAAGTTTCTGTTTGGACAAAACACAAACCGACATTTGGGAAACATCCCGTCAGCTGACTCTGAAGATGAGAAGACTGCTCTTCACACACGGCAGGTTGCAGGAGCGTCGCGCCGGCCCGCTGCACCGGGTCCACGTCCGTGTTTCAGGATCTGTGACTTCTGAACGTCGCCTCTCGTTTACGCTTTAAACCACGACGTCGAACCCAAAATGACCGAGATTATTTCAGTTTGTGGCCGTAGATGTAGTTTCATGAACGCTGATGGAGATGTGTATTAACTGTATGACGGAATAACCAACAAGTACCACGATTAACTCATTATTCCACTAATGCGGCTTAATAATCTTAATGTCTGCCCGGCTTCATTTATCAACTGACGACAACCACGAGAGGAACAAGTTATTAATGTCTGAGTTACTGTACCAGCCGTCTCCATAGGAACATCTCTCCTCTCGCTCTACGGGGCTGATTGGCTGTGTGAGTGTGTGTGTGTGTGTGTGTGTGTGTGTGTGTGTGTGTGTGTGTGTGTGTGTGTGTGTGTGTGTGTGTGTGTGTGTGTGTGTGTGTGTGTGTGCGCGTGTTAATCATCTGAGAAAACTTGAGAGGAGGAGGAGGTGGTGGAGGTTAACATAGGAGGAGAGGAGAGGAGAGGAGAGAGGAGGTGAGAGAGGAGACGAGAGAGGAAAGGAGAGAGGAGAGGAGAGGAGAGGAGAGGAGAGGAGAGGAGAGGAGAGGAGAGAGGAAAGGAGAGAGGAGAGGAGGAGAGGAGAGTGGAGAGGAGAGGAGAGAGGAAAGGAGAGAGGAGATGAGAGGAGAGGAGAGGAGATGAGAGGAGAGAGGAAAGGAGAGAGGAGATGAGAGGAGAGAGGAAAGGAGAAAGGAGAGGAGAGTGGAGAGGAAAGGAAAGGAGAGAGAAGAGGAAATCGGCCCTGGACTCTTTCTAAAGGACCAAAGAGCAGGAGCGGGTCGTCCTTGTGGACTCCATCTTGTTTCTACAACGCTGGAGGAGAGCCGTTTGCGTTCCTACATGTCAATCACAAGCGAGCGCCGCCCTCAATCATTCTCTGCTTTAAGCTCTATTTCACTCTGAGTGAGACCATCATTTAATAAACGAACATCGTACTGTTTTGCAGAAGACTTGAAACTAGCGAGTGGGACCAAAAACTCATGTTTACAATCACAAAACAATCACACTTTGTTTTGCGACCAGAGGAGTCGCCCCCTGGTGGCCGTTAGAGAGAATGCGAGTTCAAAGCACTTCCTCATCCGCTTCAATTTTCTGCAGCCTTTATTGAGCTGGTACTGAATATCTGCCTCAGCGCTCGATGACTAAATCCTACGTACTGGCCCTTTAAATTAGCGACTGACGCTAATAAAGAAGCATCAAACTCGTCAGTAACTACAGCTGTTTCCAGATTATTGCTGCTGGTACGCAGTGAGTTGAAGACTCTGACGTCGGTCTCCTCCAGGTACGTCAGAGCAACTAAACTTTCATATATTACGGCATAATCTCGTGCAAAGGAAAAGGATGAAGGGAGCCCTTGTCAAATACCAGATTACTATTTCCCTTAATCTCCAAATCCAAACAACAATATGAAAGGTGGATGGCAGTTGCTGTGTGACCTGCTTTAAGCCCTTTTGTGTAATCTGAGATCTCGCGCTATGAGAAAGGACGGAGGGATAAGGAAAAGCAGGAATGAAGGCCATGAGGTCCTCTAGCGTGAAAAAAAAAACAGATTAAAATGAAGGGATTATGACGTCAAATGATGTTACTACAACGTCTAATGCCATTTCCAGAAAAGTAGATGATTTACACTCAAACACACCGAGGAGAGAAATGTGTGAAAACCAGCGAGAGCTTCTGGGCTCGCCGGGTTTTAGCGACGCGACGCTTTGTCAATCTGTGTCTTTGTATCTGTGTGTCTTTGTGTCTGTGTGTCTTTGCATCTGTGTGTCTTTGTGTCTGTGTGTCTTTGCATCTGTGTGTCTTTGTGTCTTTGTGTCTGTGTGTCTTTGTGTCTGTGTGTCTTTGCATCTGTGTGTCTTTGCGTCTGTGTGTCTTTGCATCTGTGTGTCTTTGTGTCTGTGTGTCTTTGTGTCTTTGTGTCTTTGCATCTGTGTGTCTGTGTGTCTTTGCATCTGTGTGTCTTTAATGTCTAAAGCACAGCAGTCATGACACATGTGGACCTGTGTGTTTGTTTGGAACAGACACACACTTATTTACACTGGAAGAACATCATCCTGCACACACACATACACACACACACACACACACACACACACACACACACACACACATGCACACACACATACACACACATGCATGCGTGCATGCAGACACGCACAAACACACTCACACACACACACAACTCCTTTATACTTTTGCTGCATTACATCTCAGATGCAAATACTGAACATTTGTTATAGATTAAAATGCTGCATACAGTTTAATTCATAGGTAATAATATATTGTGACATGAATATTAATAATATACTCTGTAGGAGACATATGACACTATGAATACGGGACATTTTGCATTATAAGAACTTTTACTTTTTTATTTTATTTTTTTCTTAATAATCATAATAGTAATCATAATAATAATCATAATAATAATAATAATAGTTGTCATCTGACTAAACAAAGTATTGTGTAGTTCCTTCAGAGGTAAATAACAACATGTAACTCCTGTCAGACTCGTCAGCTCAATACTTCCTGTAGTAAAACTTTATTAATGTAATAAACGATATTTATAGTCTGTATTTTCTCTTACTAAAAAAAGATCTTCGTCCTTCTTTGGTTCAGTTTCTCGGCAGAAGACATTGGGAGTTGCAGCATGTTGGGTGATAACTTGTGGCCTCGGCCCCTGAATGTGCACTGACGCCCATCACAAACATCACATGGATGAAAGGCAAGTTTCCATCTTTGCACATGCGTCCCATCAGAGGCGTCAATGCTCAGAGCAGAAGTTATGACGGGGCAGTTTGCACACCGAGCGGCGGCTGTGACGTGAATCGGTTTCATTGAGGCCACTGGAGCTGTCCAGTGCTGGAGATCAATCAAAGCCTGCAGGAATAATCGACAGCTGGGAGCGGAGAGGGAGGGGGGCAGTATTACCCTAACCTTGAAAAAAGGATTTTGGCCTTTAAAATCTTGCCCTCTATCTGTTTACACTCCCCAAATGTGTTACAGTCCGCCTGCTCGGCCACATGAACGCTTCATCAAAGCACCGACTGATTATTTCTGAGTATTCAGAATAAGTTCGGGTCAAACTAACGCAGGACTTACCGAGGGCGAACTTTTATGAACATGCTGTTTTTGTAATATTTATCTGACGGTTTTAAAGAGCAGCCAGGAAAGTAATCAAGTTATAATCCTTCATCATAACAAAATAACAAATAACAACAACAACAAAAGCATTTTTGAGGTCACACGTTGTTGTTTTTTTCAAATCTTCCCAGAAGAGCCAACAGGCATTTTCTGATAATAAAAATGAGAACACAAAGCTCTAAACTTACCTTCATGTAACGGCAGACTGAATCACTGGAAGACTGACTTTGGTTTCATCCTCGTAAACATTGTTTAAAAAGATGCTCGAGTTGTTCTTCTCTCCTTCGTTTTCTTTTCCTTCAATAAACAATCTGGCGTTTCATCAACGCGCTCCCAGACGGCCGCTGCACAAACTTGTACATGTCTCCAGTCGGAGCTTTGTCTTGTTGCTCCATAGCAGCTGAACAGAGCTGCTCCCGCCTGGTGCTGTGCATCTGCTCCGATTCCTGCCTGTGTGTGTGTCTGTGTGTGTGTGAGTGAGTGAGTGTGTGTGTGAGTGTGTGTGAGTGGGAGAGAGACAGCAATAGAGAGAGAGCGAGAGAGAGAGAGCTCTGATTATGTTCCTATATATATATATATATATATATATATATATATATATATATATATATATATATATATATATATGCTATTGTTTTCCCCAGAGTGTGGCAATGTGGATTGTATGATTTAGACTTTAACCCACTCAGACGTGCGCTGTCATCCAGTAAAAACACGCCAGTGAAGACTCTGTAGTCCTAGCAGGTTTCTGTAGAGACTCAGTGGGAGTGTTTGTGCTCGTTTTGACTCTGTGGTACAAAATGGGGTTTATTTTGGTCTCATATTGCATTTTGATAATTATAGACTTGATGCATACCTACAGTACACTCTGTTATCTCTTTTTGCATGAAATATGAAGATTTGTACACAGAGTTATTGATTTCCACATTGTTGAATAAATGAATGCAAAATGCAAAAGAAAACAGGGAGAATAAAAAAAGTATAAAAAGCTGCATTTCTTAAATTTAGAAAGTACAGAATTGTTCTGGCCCCTGTGAGCAAATATCTTTTATTTTGGGCAAAGTTCCAATAAACCGCTGGATCCTACATCCCATAACGCACTCTGTATTCTATGACTGTTATAAGTGTGAGATCTCCACACCGGAGCAGAGTCAACCTTTAATTACACCACGCGACTGTTTTTCTTTTATCTTTACAACCCGAGAGCTGCAGGAGACGTCACGTCCTGCTCTCCCTGATCAGCAGCGTGATCCTTTAACATCAATGACCTCTGACAAGGGATCGTTTCCCCGAGCCCGATCACATATATAATTAGTCGCATGTGTGTCAGCGAGTGAGAGAGTGAGTGAGTGAGTGTGCACCGCTGTGTCTGTCCGTGGATAATCTCTCATTCTGCTGAAGCAAACTGCATCATATTTTAGTAGTCCAATCATGGCGGCGTGATGAAGAAGCTCTCGGTAGTTACAGTTCTCAAAACATCTTTTATCGCCTGTTTCATGCTGCCATTGAATGCCTGTCGACTCCTCACTCACTGCTCTTTACCTGCACTACACTGCAGAGACACAGTGGAGTTACAGTAGAGACACAGTGGAGTTACAGTAGAGACACAGTGGAGTTAAAGTAGAGACACAGTGGAGTTATAGTAGAGACACAGTGGAGTTATAGTAGAGACACAGTGGAGTTACAGTAGAGACACAGTGGAGTTAAAGTAGAGACACAGTGGAGTTATAGTAGAGACACAGTGGAGTTATAGTAGAGACACAGTGGAGTTAAAGTAGAGACACAGTGGAGTTATAGTAGAGACACAGTGGGGTTAAAGTAGAGACACAGTGGGGTTAAAGTAGAGACACAGTGGGGTTAAAGTAGAGACACAGTGGGGTTATAGTAGAGACACAGTGGAGTTACAGTAGAGACACAGTGGGGTTATAGTAGAGACACAGTGGGGTTAAAGTAGAGACATAGTGGGGTTACAGTAGAGACACAGTGGGGTTATAGTAGAGACACAGTGGAGTTATAGTAGAGACACAGTGGAGTTAAAGTAGAGACACAGTGGGGTTATAGTAGAGACACAGTGGGGTTATAGTAGAGACACAGTGGGGTTATAGTAGAGACACAGTGGAGTTAAAGTAGAGACACAGTGGAGTTATAGTAGAGACACAGTGGAGTTATAGTAGAGACACAGTGGGGTTAAAGTAGAGACATAGTGGGGTTACAGTAGAGACACAGTGGACTTATAGTAGAGACACAGTGGGGTTATAGTAGAGACACAGTAGAGTTAAAGTAGAGACACAGTGGGGTTAAAGTAGAGACCCAGTGGAGTTAAAGTAGAGACAAAGTGGGGTTAAAGTAGAGACACAGTGGGGTTAAAGTAGAGACACAGTGGGGTTATAGTAGAGACACAGTGGAGTTAAAGTAGAGACACAGTGGGGTTAAAGTAGAGACACAGTGGGGTTATAGTAGAGACACAGTGGGGTTAAAGTAGAGGCACAGTGGGGTTATAGTAGAGACACAGTGGGGTTCTAGTAGAGACACAGTGGGGTTATAACAGTTGTGGGTGTGCGTTTGGCTAACAGCTAACAGAACTAGCTCACACACTGCCGGCTACCTCACGGCCGCTGGTCCCTTGTATTATTTTGGGCGGTGCAGACTCACCTGGTGGAGATCTGCACTCTACTCAAGGCCAGTGTTCCCTCTCAGCTGCGCGCGTGCGCGACCGCGCAATAGATTTTTCAGACCGCGCACATTTTTGCGCCAGTGTTTCTGAGGTAGGAGTGAGTCATCGCCGCAATAGAAGATCATTGATGTGACGTGTTGCGTCTTCTTGGCCAATCAGCGTCCCTTTCTCGACACGCGCTCGCTTCATCTGCTCGCGCTCTGTACCTATGCTAGCTAGCGCTCTGCCTCCATTAGCCATTATTAAAAAATATCTGCCTAACGTTCAAACATGAGTGGCCAGATGAAATAGTCCAAACTGACAAATGTAGGATTAAACTTTCAGACATATTTTACATGTTTTGTAACTGCGGTCAAGTGAGTCCTTATCCGACGAGTGAGCCGCACGCATGAAAATAAATGACCGTCTATTCCTGATGTTACGGTATTGTGGTGTACGGTGGCTCAGATAGCACAAAAAGCATTCAAACGTAAATTCCCAATATCTCAATATACAAACAGCTATAAAAGCAGATCCTTAAATTTGTAAAGTAAAATTACAACACAGTCGTATTCAAGGGGACCCCAGCTATGCACGTGTACGTCACCATGAGATTTTAAAAGTGACTTCAAAGTCAGCTCACATGTAATAATGATGTTCATAACTTCACAATTTCCAATATTCAAACTGCTATAAAACCAGATCCTTAAATTTGTAAAGTAAAATTACAACGCGGTCTTGTTTAGGGGAACCTCTGCTACGCACATGTACTTGGCCATGAGATTTTACTGTACGGTTTTGAAGAAAAGTGACTTCAAAGTCAGCTTCAATGAAATAATGATATTCATAATTTCACAATTTCCAATTTTCAAACTGCTATAAAAACAGCACCTTTGATACCTTTATATATATATATATATATATATATATATATATATATATATATATATATATATATATATATATATATATATGTATGGCCATGTATATATATATATATATATATATATATATATATATATATATATATATATATATATCAGTATCAGTCATAACCAGTGAATCAGTCATAACCTCCTCTTATTGAAGTTCAACAAAGATCCTTTAAGTTCAACTAAACTGGTAAAACACCATCATTAAAATGTCCAGCCATTATTAAGTATATAGAATAAATATCAACTTTGTATAGATATTGATGAATTTGCTGTCATCTCTTTGAATCCCTGTGGCTCACGCAGGCTGGTGGTCATATTCAGCAGGTCGCTGGTTGCATTCTCACCAAAAGTGCTCTTGTTTGTCCTTAAAATACACTTAACATTCTTTTCAACAGTCAAGTAAGTACTTTTTTTTTTTTGGAAACACAAATTACTGTCACTGTCCGTCACGATGAGTGAACCGAACCGCCAGCCTCCCCCGAAGAGGAACCGCGAGGCGGGAGCGAGTCGTTCCGGTCCACTGCTTCCTCCTCGCCGTCCTCTGTCCCGCATCTCGACCTCCAGCAGCATCCAACCGACAACCGGCATCATTTCAGTCTCCTCAGCTCTCATCACGTGCTTTGTGCGTATCCAACGCTGCAGCAGAGAGGTCAAAGGAGCGGCGACCTTGAGTATCTGACCTTCCTTCAGCTCAGTTGTTGTCCATCTCGGGAGATTAAGTCATTAAAGTGCGACGTCCCGTTACGTAACGGTGATTTGGATTTACGCAATTACTGGAACCTTTATTTGTGAAGCAACTCTGAAATGAGGGAATTAAAAACATCCGGCGTTGACCTGCAAGCAGCAGAGACTCTGCAGTTACACTGTTAGTCTTTTCTATCATAAAATGAATCAGCTACTCTCTTGATAACATTTGTTTTATTTTTAATGACAAGAAATATGTCACATGTGATGATTCACTGATTTACTCTCTTTGGCTTCTGGCTCCAGGGAGTCGAGACGGGCCTTCTGCAGGCCGACGTTTATAGAGCGATTCATTTATAACACAAAAATGACCACGAGCTTGCTCCTCTGGAACAATCAGAAGGGTGGCAATGCATTCTGGGACGCCTGAGGTGACACGCGGATGTGCAGCTGCCGCTCTTCAGAGCTGTCGTGAAGAAAAAGAGGGATTTTCTTTCGGCAGACCGCTTGATGTTCGATTAGTCTGCGTCTGTTGTGCACTGGGAACCTCGTCTGTTGTTGTTTATGGTGACAAATGAATTTCCCCACTAATATAGTTGTCTATCTATCTATCTATCTATCTATCTATCTATCTATCTATCTATCTATCTATCTATCTATCTATCTATCTATCTATCTATCTATCTATCTGTCTATCCATCCATCCATCCATCTATCTATCTACCTACCTCCTCATCATCATCATCACCATCATCATCATCATCATCATCATCATCAGAACAAAAACATGCTGCTTACTGGACAGATTGACCGCCGTCCGTCTCTTTAAATACATTTAAAACTCATTAATTAAGTTAAAACACAACAACTGCTCGTCGAGTGAGTCCGTCTTCACGGTTTCACATTTCAGACTTCTTGTTATTGCCAATCAGACGCAGCTCTTTAGTTTCCATGGAGACCTTCTTTCTCTCTTCTTTCCCCGGCATATAAATACACTCGTTCTCCACGCGGCTTATTTATAAACCTGCTTTTTCTTTTTAGCTCCGCGAGACAACAGGTGGGTCCCGCGTCCCGTAGGAGGGGAGTTGGCGGTGCAGTTAAGAACGAGGCCGAGCGGCGTGGGCAGGGGGTCAGAGGTCAGAGGTCAAAGGGGGGTAAACACAGTGGGCTGACGGTGACACGCCCTCGCCTTCGCTAACCGGTCTGCAGCAGAGAGTTGTGACTGCTGCTGCTGACGGGGGAGGCAGCAGTTTGAGGAAAGTTTCACCATCAGACACGAGGTGGCCCCTCACACGTCAGGGATGAAAGTGGGTTGCACTTGTTAAACAGTGTAATCACATAGCAGGAGCATTGAGCCGTGTTCCTGCAGGTATCTAATGAGAGAGTCAAGTCGGCATCGGACGCAGGGGAAGACCCTCTCTCCTGCAGCGAGGCCGTCTGCGTCTAGAAATAGCTCCTGGACGCATTTTACTGGCATATTTTACCGTCACATATTACACAGACACAACGCTCTTTGAAGGGTCAACGAGAGGCCTTCCACATCATCTTAATAACTCCTCGTTTTAAATAAAAAGGTGATAAGTGGACGATGGGAGCTTCTTCTTCTGTGGTGCCGGACGTCCAGCTCAGTGTGAAGCGGCGGACGCCTCGTTGCCTCTCGGCGAGGCTGATCCAGGTCAACGTGTTTTTAGAAAAGCAGGCCGAGGGAGGGAGGGAGGGAGGGAGGGAGAAAAAGAAAGAGGGGAATTGTTCCCAGCGGATGAATACATTTACTCTAAATATACAGAAGTGGAAACACCAAAAAGAGGTTTTGCGTAAGTAAGTGTCGCGAGCGTCACGTTCGTTTCTCTAAAACATTTGCAGCTTTACTTCATTTAACTCGAGCAGAACGTCATCAAGACTTAATATGCAGCTTATGAACAAGGAACATGTTTATGAAACACTGCAGCAGAGGTTAATAGTTGAAGCTGATTTATTTATGTCTTCGTCAGCAACTATAATTCCTTCAAAAATAGTGACAATACAATGATACAAAATACTTGCACATAAAAAATGTTTTAATATTTGTATGTTTCACTTAAATGAATGTAGTATATTTCAAATAAACGTATTCATAAATGCTTCTTTAAAACTAATAATCCTCTCCATGGCAACGAAGCAAACTCCATCTGCTGAGGAAGAAGCAGCTGGAAGCTCGAGAGGAAAACATAAAATAAACTTATCATCTCTTGTACAAACTGGTCTAAACCTGCCTGTGGATGATGTGTACAACAACGTTAATACATGTTTAATAAGCCCCTGTAAGTGTGTGTTAATGTAATTATATATAACTACATATAATTACAGCTATAGCACGAAGGTAATAATGGACCTGAGGACGTTCACGTCAAGCGGGATTTCAAACTGGGAACTGTGGGAGGAACACCAGCAGGCCTGGAGTCTCTCAAGTGAACTATAACAGAGTCCTGAGGGGTCTTCAAGAAAATGTTGGACCCATTTTATCACAAACTTCATGTTCTGAACCCACAACACTAAAATACACTTTTCAAAACATACAAATCAGGACAAAAAATAGTTTGCGACCTTTTTTTTATGTCTCAGCAAATGAAAACATGTCGGCCACCGAGAGGACAGGAAGTGAGCACCAAGAGGACAGGAAGTGAGCACCAAGAGGACAGGAAGTGAGCACCAGGAGGACAGGAAGTGAGCACCAAGAGGACAGGAAGTGAGCACCAGGAGAACAGGAAGTGAGCACCAAGAGGACAGGAAATGAGCACCAGGAGAACAGGAAGTGAGCACCAAGAGGACAGGAAATGAGCACAAAGAGGACAGGAAGTGAGCACAAAGAGGATAGGAAGTGAGCACCGAGATGACAGGAAGTGAGCACCAAGAGGACAGGAAGTAAGCACCAAGAGGACAGGAAGTGAGCACAAAGAGGACAGGAAGTGAGCACCGGGAGGACAGGAAGTGAGCACCAGGAGGACAGGAAGTGAGCACAAAGAGGACAGGAAGTGAGCACCAAGAGGACAGGAAGTGAGCACTAAGAAGACAGGAAGTGAGCACCGAGAGGATAGGAAGTGAGCACTAAGAGGACAGGAAGTGAGCACCAAGAGGACAGGAAGTGAGCACCGAGAAGACAGGAAGTGAGCACTGAGAGGACAGGAAGTGAGCACCGAGAGGATAGGAAGTGAGCACCGAGAGGACAGGAAGTGAGCACCAAGAGGACAGGAAGTGAGCACTAAGAGGACAGGAAGTGAGCACTAAGAGGACAGGAAGTGAGCACTAAGAGGACAGGAAGTGAGCACCGAGAAGACAGGAAGTGAGCACCAAGAGGACAGGAAGTGAGCACTGAGAGGATAGGAAGTGAGCACTGAGAGGACAGGAAATGAGCACCGAGAAGACAGGAAGTGAGCACCAGTTCAAACCGGCTGCTCGTCACAGAGCATGTTCGGGGCGACTGACGGGTCACCTAAAAAAAAAAAGGTTTACTTTTGAACGGGACGCGAGTTTGTTAAGGATTGATCATGATTTGATGGAATCTGATAAATTTATAATCAGGGGCATTTCGGGGCATAAAGATGATTTATTTTCCCACATAAAACTGGAACGAACCGGCTGGTGAAGCTGCTGAGTTCAGAAGGTTGTCCTGAGCAGCAACACTGGTCACGATCAATACCTGCCCTGCATCAAGGTTAGGAGTGGATCAATCGTTGCCCTTTATTCTGACGGGATGGATGATGGGGATTTAATTAATCATCTATGATTGGTCTTATTATGAGAAACTCTGGAACAGAGTTAGTTTCTCTGTTTCTGTCCATGAAGTGGGGATATTTGTATGTTACGTATCGACAGACGGACACGATCGATAACATGTGATCGTGTTTTTCCCTCTGACGTAAAACCCACAGCGCTAACAGCTGAGCGCGGGGCGGGGGGAAGATGACAACATGCAAACTGCCAATTTAACAGAGTTTTAATAAAGGAACCAAACAAAAAAGTACTTTCTGCAAACAATCCCACAATGCAATGCGCTGCATTTTATGCAAGAGAACCTAAACTGGTTATGATGATGGTGTCCCATTGCAGAGGGTCTGTTTGAAAAGGTGAAGTGTAAGCTGTGGAAGTGTTGCTCCACTACTCTTTGACACGGTTGATGAGCTCTGAGAAGTGACTGAACGTCATGTGGTTGTTTCTTTTCGACGGAGCAGAACACGGTTGCTTGACGTTGGTCCACTGAATGTTGTGAAACCAGGAAAGTGTGGAGCTCTCATGTTATTGCAATGACATTAAGATGTCCTAATAATGAACACTAAGACGCTTTAATACATTTTGCGACTGCATTTCCTCGGATACTGGCTCTACTTTCTCCTCATGGCTGCTGGAGAAGTGAATGAAGCCGTTGTGATCATGTGACACACAGTAAAAGACAGAAATACGTCCCCTGAATTGCCATTTAACTTGTTTAAAAAAGGTTTAATTATACTCCCGTGTCTTGGAGGTTTATATTTGATAAAGTTAAGGGAGTATAACAGACTTACACAACTGTAATTAAATAATCACAAACTCAGGACAAGTTACAAAAAAAACAGCCTCAAACTGAAATAATCTATTCTCGTTGTCTTATGCATGAAGAATCGATGCCTTGCTTCATTTTTATTGGTCCTCCAGAAATGTGGTCCATCAACTTTTGCTTACTTGCCAACTCATAAATGTGAAGCCCGTTCATCTCTCTCTGCAAGAAAACATCCAAATTCATTCAAGATGAACTGCAGCTGCCAGTTTGTTTGTTTTCTGTGTTGTAACGACATCTAAATGATGATTTTATTACACTTTTGAAACGCTGTAACCGTCTCTCTCCTTCTCTTTTGTCTCTCCTCTCTGTGTTCGCGCTGTCAGAGGAACCATCTGTGCAGCAGCGTCCATCAGACACCTGTCGGGACGAGTCCGTGCTGCGTTTCACTATCTAGAGATGATATTTCAGAGCACCCGGTCAGCATATTGGGCCGATGTCAGAACATATCCACAGCATCTCCGTCCTGCTGTGAGCAAACTGAGCTTTCAGTGAAGGATCCTCTCGTGGAAAGAAGACATGCGCTGACTTTTCTCTACGAAAATGAAGACTTTGGATCACATTCATAAGGTAGAGTGTCACTATTATAAAAGCGTGTCAATAGTGGTGTGTGTTTTATCCGGCAGGACACTGGACTGCTCACAAACTATATATTTATAGAATAAACATCACAAATATACAAAGAATTAGCCTTTAATCTCTTTAAGCCTGCCTAAGCACAACTAATAAGGGTGTTGATGATAGTTGTTGTTGTTTTTATGCTAATGATACGAATCCTCCTGGGAAATAATCAGATCGATTGAAAATGAAGGCAGTTTGAGGTGAGAATACGCAGCCGACCGCCTCAGATGACAGGTTCAGCAGGATGGACGTGGCGCCCCCTGCTGAGGACCTTTACTGCCGCCAGTTCCAGCCCAACACCTTTGACCCGTCCCGCTGCAGCTGCTGCATGCGGCCGGATCATATGCACCTCAGCGGCAACGCCGCCGCCGCCGCCGCCGCCGCCGCCGCCGCTCCACAGGACGGCTCACTGGAGCGGGTAGGTCGCCGTCATCTAGTTCAGTAGGTTTAAGAGATAATGATCAGGTGTTCATCAAACTTCTGTAAATGACACATGTCTAAAAACTAACTTAGAAGTAAAAATAAAACAAGAAAAAAAGATATTTACACACTTGAGACGTGACGAATAAAGAAAATCAAAATGTGAAACACAGAGTTTCATGGTGAACGGTCAGAAGGAGGAGGTCTGCGCCGCCTCCGTCCCGCTCGATAAGAGAATAAAGTCGTGTCTTGGTTCAGACTACAAAGCCTCGGTAGTAGATTTATATTCCTCATAAATATAAGACGCAAGTCGTCTCACGTCGCACCACCGGATTGGTTGACGTCGTTATTCGCAGTGTGAATGCTACGAGGAGAAAAAATAATCCAAAACCGCTTTTCTGCTTCATTTTGTGTGAAAGCACTAGAGACAAAAACAGTTGAGCAGAAAGTATTGATGCATTAAGGTCAAAAGACCCGCCAGTTTAGGCCTCAAGGGCCGCTAACACCAGCGCGAATCAACATGGCCGAAGGTTTGGCGCCCTCTATGGAGCGAACAGGAACATTAAACATTTGTTTCCGATGGCAAAGCGTAACTGTGGTTTTGTTAGTTTTACTGAAGTAAATTATTTCAACACTTCTTCCACTGTTGGCGACGTACATTTATGCTAACAGGCCGAGGCTAAAGCAAACAGGTGCTAGCTAAAAATGTTAGCATCCTTTTACATTTACATTACATTTAGCGGACGCTTTTATCCAAAGCGACTTACAGTTTTGCTCTGTACACCGTAGACTAGGTTAAGTGTCTTGCTCAAGGACACATCGACAGGGTTGGGGCTCAAACCACCGATCCTCTGATGGAAAGACGGGCGTGCGAACCACAGTCGCCACATCGTCCAACTAATCATTCAATAACGTAGAAGACGTAAAGAAAGAAGCAGAGTTATTTGTGCATTGCGGAGTAATAATAATAATAATAATAATAATAATAATAATAATAATAAGCTTTATTTGTATAGCGCCTTTCGCAGACCAGGGTCACAAAGCGCTTTATAATAACAACATAAACATTACAAAGTTAAGAAGTACATATAAATAAAACATTTTAAAAGTGTTTAAAACATTTAAAAAAAAATAAATTAAAAAAAGTAGATCTTTTAATCTAAAATGTTCCACCAGGAATAAAAATGTAAGATTTTACTTTCATTAATCACTTTACAGAGGTAGCGCTTACAATCAGCAACAGCCAGGTTTATGTCACCGGCGATGATTGTTAAAACATTCATGAATGCAAGTGCATCAGGATTTAAAATGACACATTAAGGTCAACA
This sequence comes from Clinocottus analis, assembly GCF_023055335.1. Taxonomy (NCBI): domain Eukaryota; kingdom Metazoa; phylum Chordata; class Actinopteri; order Perciformes; family Cottidae; genus Clinocottus; species Clinocottus analis. Next base: position 263,198 of record NW_027176120.1, read on the forward strand.
TCCATTGACGTGAGGTCAAGTGGTTTTAAATGACTTACCGCCATTCACTACGACCGGCCGCTGGGTTGCAACTGTCCCACAAGTTGCCCACTGAGGGGACGAGGTCAACTCAAAGCACCGTCACCAAGTGGGACGAGGCAGCAAGGTGGCATTTGATTCTGTGTCATTAATTCATGAAAGCTCATTACAATCCTCAGGGAACAGGTCGTAATGTGAGATGACGCGTTCAGACACGGCCCCTCTCACAGCGCAGGCCCACTTCACTTGAACCATGCAGCGGATTGAAGTCACTTATGATTGTAATTGTAACGTACACTGGATTTTAAGTTCAAACCAACGGGCGACACTTTGACACCCTTTAAAGAAGCTATATGAACAGATCGAGACCTAAAGAACGAGCATAACTTCCGTGGTCGGCCTCTTGATGAGAGGTCGAGCTGAAGGAGGGATCAAGAAGATGAGAGAAGCTGAGTGGGCGGTTCTGGTGATGCAAAAGCACTAGAGCAATGAAATAATCATGAGCGTGACCAGAGACTAGCTTGAGTTACGTCCTGTGCAGTCTAAAGGTATTGGCTTAGCTGGAGCGAAGGGAGAGAAGGAAGGAGGGAAGGAAGGAAGGAGGGAAGCTGCTGAAAAGCCTCCACAGCGGATGTAGCTGAAAGGACAGCCGGCAGTCACAGTGAGTGAAATATGTCCCAATGTTTGGACTTCTTTGGCTTCATGTTAGTGTCTACAGGTAAAGGTTATGTCAGTTTGCTGTTGCTGCTCTGTGAACACCAGACTGCTTGTGTCTCATAATGCCATGTATGGGATTGTAGATCTGAATAATATTAAACATGGTTAAATGTAATAGCATCACAGCGTTCTCTTTGAGGACCAGGTGACACTAAACCACAATAAATATGTAATTTACAGACAACACCAAAATGTAATAGGGCTGGGAAAATTACATCTGTGAAATCATTTTCACAATTTAGACTCTTCCATTGTTATCTGATGTGTTTTGTGTGAAATACTTTGCCTGAATAATCCAAGTGATGCTTTTCCAAAAAAAAATGTCTCTGTGTTTTCCCAACTAGGAAGCCGATGAGGACGCTCTGTCGGAGGTGACCACCGGCGCCGGCAGCGATGACGTCAGCGGCGGGTGGACCTACGAGTGGAGTCTGGTCCACAGCCTGAGTCCTGAGTTGGAACTTAATCTCTGTGACACTGACATACTAGCCAGGTGACTGTATCCTGTATCCGGAGTTTAGAAACCACTTTTTTTTTTCTTTTACTAGGACTGAGCAGTGAGCACAAGAAAGACGCCGAGCTCGGCAGCCTTTCTGCGAGGCATTAGCTTCCAATGAGCTAGCTTAGTTTGATTAAATGTAAAACACATGAGCTTAATATTTTATTTAAATAATTGATAAAACAATAAAATTAGAGGTTTCTTATAGTTACAACTCTTCACCCAACTCTGTAGTTTCTGCAGCTTAGCAGAACGTGTTAGCGTCTTTCTTATGGTTTCATTTTGTGGCCCACGATTTCACTATTTTGGTTTTGCTCTTGCTGCTCTCATAGCTCTGTTTTCAACCGGCTGTTTTTAGAGGAAGAAGTAGGTTACCTGGACCAGACGGTCAGCAACTAGCTGGTGAACACGGTGGAACACTTTCAGTAGCAGCTAAAGAGACAGATGTTTCCCTCTGGAGATGCTGGAGACCAAAAACAGAGCAAAAAGCAAAGAGGGTATCAGACGGCCAGAGCTCCAAATGAATGCTAATGTTCCTCTGTGTCTGCTGGGAGTGCAAACTAGCAACCGTTTGCCAACAAGTTCACCATAAGAACTTTATGAAGTGATGATGTGTCAGTGTTGTGTTCGCAGCTTGTTCCTCTGTCCCTTCAAAGAAATCAGCTAATGCTGCTTTAAGTTGCTTGCTGGCTCAGTTCATGCTCATATCATGTTGCAGGAGATTAATTAGCATGAAGCGAACATTACAGGCAAATTCACATGTTGAAGGTCCTAAAATAGCAGAAGAAGCCGTTGTTTCTCTCCTTCTTTACAGAAAAGGTTGTCATGTGGTGCGATACATATATATAAGAGAACAGAGTTGCACTAAAAAAGCAGTTTCTGCGATTGTCATTTCACCGACAACCAGGTAATTTGTTATTATACATAGGTCTTAGCGTTACAATCTTCACACCGTATAGCATTTGTAGACCTTCTCCCTGGTCACCAAGCCAAGAAACTGTCCAGTGAACACAGTTTACAACTCCATGTTTGTACCAGCCTCCTCTTCTATAAATATATATATCTCTGTGATGACCTTCGACTGCCCTCCTCCAGCTCTCCAAATCAGTGGGCCTGTCCGGAGAGGAGCAGATCCCTGAGCTCAGAGGGGCCCCGTGTGGCCCAAAGCGACATGACCCGGCTGGACCCGTCCAAAGCTGAAAGCTCCTGGATGGACGAGAGCCGGGGCGGAGCCAGGACCCACCGGACGTCAGGTACACCACAGATATACGCTGACGAGACACTCTGCACCCTGACTCTGCCCAGGCTCTCTTACAGGCTGCAGTACCTTTTGAAAACCGTGTGCGAAAATCCTCCCGCGTCCATTTTAAGTCCCAGCATGCCCCATTCAGACAATCTTTTTGCATAAAATACGTAATTTTTCCATTTTTGAACCGAAGGACACAGTTTCTTGACTGAAACTCCTTCCTAACAGGACAAGACTTTGTCTTATTGTGGTTCCTGTTGCAGATTCTGATTCTTTAGGTCCTAATCTTTCCAAAAAGATGTCTTATTGACGCTCCAGAAGGCGTTTTTGGGGAATCTCAAAATCTCTTTTAAAGGGGATTTTTTTTTTGCAGATCAACATTTTTTCCCCATAACTCTGCTGAACTAATACATACAATAAACACAAGTATTGTAATTAATTTGGGGTTCCTACGACGACTCAAAACACAGAGAAAAGGACGTCTGGAGACAAAAATTGGTTGCACAGTTCCTAACGGGTTGAGGGAATGACCTCAGACTTGTTTGACTTGCAGAGTCCAGAGCAGACAGGCAACAAGAGAGCGGCTACTTCTCTCCAGACCGGAGAGCTGACGGCGAGCAGCAGATGGAGGACGTCTACAAGCGGTCGTATCGGTACTACGAGCGGGGGCATCCTCTTCCCAGCAACTACGTGGTCGAGCCAAAAGCATGCGTCCCCTACAGGAACGTCAACCTCGGCACGCCGTCGCAGAGGCGCAACCCAGAGACGTACACTCAGGAAATCTGGAGGAGCGAATCCCCGGAGAGGTACACGTACCACTCCAACTTCAGACGGGGCGCCGATTCCCTGAATAATTCACCGACGCGTCACAGCTCCGTGAGCCCGGATCGCTTCAAGCTCGCCGACTCAACCCAGAGAAGGAGCTCCGTCTCCAGGAGCCAGGCCCGGTCCCACGGCTCCTCTCCGCTGCCATCGCGCGGCCTTTCTCGGCACGCGTCCAGCAGGTCCAGTCCCTCTCGCAGGAGGGGGTCCGTCGCCTCCCGGGCCGCCTCGCCCTCGAGAGCCGGCCCGTCCCACCAGGGGCCCGCGGACTCTTTCCATTTGCAGAACGGTGAGCCCGATGGTCGCAGGCGGTGCAGCCGGGACTTGAGGAGTCCATCGCAGGCTTCCAACAAACACAGTTTGGACTCTGAGAAGCTGTACAGGAATCTGGAGAGCATCTCCCGCAGAGGCTCCTCGGCCGTCCAGCAACACTCGTACGAGGGATCCCAAGCGTCTCCTCGAACCAGAGCGGCCGTCGACAGCCGCGAAGTGTCACCGTCCAGGAACGGCTACAGTACGCGCAGTCACACCCCGCAAAGGGAGCCCCAGTCCAGAGACAGCCGAGTCCAGCAGAGTCCAACCCAAGGCTCCTGGCAGGGGTCATCTCACTCTTTACTCAGCCTGCCGCCATCTCGCGGCTCCTCTTCGAGACGAGGTGCGGACCCTCAGATGCTCGGCGGTTCACTTTCTCATGTTGCAATCACAGAAACCGATAAAAAAGGCCACGAGGAGAAGTATCAGGGGGGCGGTGAGAGAAGCAGGAGCAACGTGAGGAGAGGCATGGAGGCCCTGCTGATCTCTGAACCCAGGAAGGCGGCAGTAGAAACAGAAGAGGTACGTCGTTGGGTTTGAGGCAACTGGATGAAAGTCGGTCTGCCTGTCACTCAATCATCCCCTTTTGTACGGACTGAAATAGCCAAACCACTATCAGGTGGATTGTCTTTACATTTTGAACCAGACATTCGTGGTTCCCAGAGGATGAAACTATCAGTGACGTGATTCCATGTCTATTGGATGGAGGCTAATAGCCATCAGCTAACCAACAAATACCAGCATGCTAACAATACGACGTTTAACCTTGCCAAACTTCATACCAGCTAACCATTAGCATGTTAGCATACTCATTGTAAACAATACAGTCTATGTTGTGACCATTTTAGCATGGTTACAATGCTAGCATTTAGCTCAAAGCACCCGTGTGCTCTAAGTGCAGCCTCATAGTCACCAACATGTCTGTAGACTCTGAGTCTTGTTATAATTTGTCTCATTACGTATATCAAGTAAAATGTTGCTCAATCTTCATGAATCTGAGGTGGGGATGACCATGGACGACTACATCGTCCTGGCTAATATTCCAACTATCCAGCTGGAGTCTGAGGAAGAGTCTCCAGGGATGAGGAGGAGGAACCAGAGTCCCAGCCCGTGTAGAGACAACAGGCTTAAGGCCTACAGGTTGGAGGAACCATGTGGTACAATATGATGATCTATTCAGAGACAGCAGAAGTGCTGTGACCCTGCATGTACTCTGCATTCCTCGTGTATATGTTCATTCAGGCTGTTCATTTGGCAGCTGGAAGATTTTCAAACTGTGTAGGAAGTAGAAACTACTTTGAAGATATCTCTTCATCTGACCATAAGTAATTGCTTAGGCCTTCAGAGGAAGCTCTGAAGGCCTTTGCAGAGGAATATGAGAGTTCAGTGAGAGAAAAATAATGTCAATGGAGCCTTTGGTGTGTTTATGTGTTTGTCAAATATGTCTCTGATTTGGCCGTGAAGGTACCAAGATGAAATAGACAGCTACAGCTCGAGACTCGAGTCCGACGAGAGGGGCAGAGTCAGAGAGAGAGGCAGAGACAGGAGAGAGAAATGTCGTGACTCTGACAACGGACGCTCATCTCGAAGACAGTCGGTCGCATCTCTTCATTCGCAGGTGGGACGTGAAACATGTTCACAGCACAATCCACGTTAAAGTAGTGACTCATTATGAGAGCAGGTCTCCACCAGGTGTGTCTGCAACGACCACCGCTGTGTTGTGTGATTGAAAGAAATCTAAATTTGGCCATGCCAAATATGCAGAGGACAGACACAGAGATGCACACTCACTCACCAACTCACCATCAGAGCTTGTAACGCCGTCTGTTTATTCCAAAGAGTTCAGATAATCTCAGTGGACGACACAGATCTTCAAAGGTGAAGGAGCGAGCTCCTCCTGAACGCCCGCAGACGCAGGTGAGCCCCAACACATATGCATAAATCACATCAGTGTGTGGAGAAAAATGGGTCATTCATTTATTTAGAAAAATTCATTAGTTAGCAGTCTATGTTTTAGGGCAGCATGTTCATAATGATTTATCGTATTCATATTAATAGATTAAAGATTAAAGGATGTGACCTGCAGAGTCATGCCTAAAACTAAAGTTAGCAAAGGCAGAAGGATGGAAGACCACAAAGTGAAACCATACATTTTTGTTTGATATTTCAATACTTTGAATCACATGCAACCAATCAAACGTCTTGGTTGTAGTTCTGAAACTCTGACATGACATTTATATGAACACATTTGATCTCATTTGGCTCATTTATGTCTCTCACAATGTCTCTTTGTCCTCTGCTCCGTACATGTAACTGTGCACTGTGATGTATGCGTGGTAAGTATGTTTTTTTATGCTAACATGCTTTAATATCACCTGCTTGCTCTTAAGTTTGTCTAATAACGTCCCATCAGTTCCTCCAACGACCATCACTGTTTGCTCTTCCTTTTCTTTACGTTCCCGTTCTGCAGTTTGTTTCACATTTTCTGTGCTCTGAAGTTCTCCTGCTTCTCTCTGGGCGCTTCAGAGAGACGTGGTTATCTCTCAGAGACGCTCGTCTGCTCGGACGCTTTCCGTTTCCTCTGGTTTCAGTCAAGACAATGAGACAGAAACCATCGCTGAACGCTGCCAAACAGCTTCATCGTGATGCTTTAATTACAGGTGCTGCTGCTTGAAGGGGTGGATGTCCATACTGGACAACCACGGCAAGGTAAACGGATGTTTTTGCTCATTTTAACATGTTTTTTTTCTAATTCCTGTCTACATAGACGGTACAAAACTCCAAGAGCGAGACTTGACCTTGAAAGCCGTCCATGGACGACAGTAATGAAAGTAATGCTGTTACCTGTGTCTGTTTCAGGGGAGGAAACACTGGTTTGTTCTGGGAGACACTTCACTGAGGTACTACAGAGACGCAGAGGCTGAGGAGGTAGGATGTGGGACTGAAGGTCATTTCTGATATGTTAGTGCATTTATGCTAACCTATCATGCTCATGCAGACACACACATGTTTAGCTCATGCAGGGACGCACACAGGTTTAGCTTATGTAAGGACACACACACACACACACACACACACACACACACACACACAAGTTTAGCACATACAGAGACACACACACATGTTTAGCTCATGCAGACACACACACACGTTTAGCTCATGCAGACACACACACAAGTTTAGCTCATGCAGACACACACATGTTTAGCTCATGTAAGGACACACATGTTTAGCTCATGCAGGGACACACACAGGTTTAGCTCATGTAAGGACACACACACACACAAGTTTAGCACATACAGAGACACACACACATGTTTAGCTCATGCAGACACACACACATGTTTAGCTCATGCAGAAACACACACAGGTTTAGCTCATGCAGACACACACACGTTTAGCTCATGCAGAAACACACACACGTTTAGCTCATGCAGAAACACACACGTTTAGCTCATGTAAGGACACACACATGCAGAAACACACACATGTTTAGCTCATCCAGACACACACATGTTTAGCTCATGTAAGGACACACACATGTTTAGCTCATCCAGACACACACATGTTTAGCTCATGTAAGGACACACACACATGTTTAGCTCATCCAGACACACACATGTTTAGCTCATGTAAGGACACACACACATGTTTAGCTCATGCAGACACACACACATGTTTTGCTACCATCGCTGGACCAACATCATCAGCTGACTCAGTCGTCTTTGCTGCTTGTTGTTTTGTGTGTTTTGTGCTGCAGTCAGACGATCTGGACGGAGAGATCCACCTGACGTCCTGCGTGAACGTGTCGGACTGCGATGTGGAGAAGAACTACGGACTCCAGATACAAGTACGCGTCTATTGTACTTGTAGTACTTGGCGTACAGTACACCATGAGACAGATGGACAGTCAGACACACCGCCACGCCCATTTTCACATCGATTACATGTTCGGCTGCTTCCTGTTTAACTCTGTCTGTGTGTGTGTCTGTGTGTGTGTGTGTGTGTGTGTGTTCTTTTGATCTCCAGACAAAGAGAGCAGTGTTCACGCTCTCCGTCATGACCTCCAGAATACGGAGGAACTGGCTGAAGTTGCTGCAGCAGACGATCCAGATCAACGCTCAGTGAGTCTGACTTCACTCTGGGAGAAACACTCAGAAACTTAACTCACGCAGCAACACCACCTGCAGGGAAAAGCATCTTCAAGTAAAAGCCAATTGATGTTATTAGTGAAATATATCTAAAGTATGGAAATAAAAAAGCCTCAAAGCAGATTAATCTAATTATTATTGCTGATGCCGTGAAGAATACTGTTTAATAACATTGCATGATACACATCTGTATTCACTTTACAAAATCTCTCTTTATTGGAGTCCACTAGAAGTATAAAGTGGCATTCATAGTAAACAATCAAGTAAAGTACAAAAGCCTCAAATGTGCACTTACGGACAGCACAGAGAGGCCACTGTGTACTGCAGTCAGGAAGAACATATTGGAAATAACATTTCAAAGAAGCTCAGCCCATAAAATGACTTAACATGCCATTAAATGGACTTTAATTGTCCCTTGGAGGGTATTTCAACTGCTCTGCAGCCATTAAATATATAACACACACAAAGATAGATGCCGAACATAGTCATATAAAACCAGAATGAATTCAAAATAAGCATTAAAAGTAAGAAGATAAAAGAGTTAAAGGCTGTGACCAATCCAAAGCGGATGTTGTCTAATACTGAACGGACACGAAGTGTAATAAAAGCAAATGTATTAGTCGTTAAACAGTAGACTTGTGATTTACTTTAAGTGATTATTTCAGAGCTTGTGATCACTTCTAGAGTGTAAAACTTCTACTTTGACTGACAACGCTTTGCAAATTATGAAATATCATAATGTATGTCAAATCCATTATAATTAGTAATGTATGCATTACAAAACATCCTTTATTCCAGCAAAATGAGCTAAAATCCTAAATCTAAATTTCAAAGCCTTGACCTGAAAACTCCCAGAACCCTGAGGGGGAGCAGGCGATGTGATGGAGGTGGTCCGCTGCAGCGTCTTCCTTTCACAGCGTAACACGACCCTCCTGTCTTTCCCTCGCTCCGACCGCAGCCAATCAGACGGCGGCGGCGAGAAAGAGGACCCCCTCTCCCGGAGACCGTCGTCATGCCAACCCCCTGCTCGGTTCACCTGCGAGGACTCCGGCTACGAGCCGACCACTTCCACCTCCAGCGCCACGGCTGCACACCCCCACCAGGCCGACCTGCAGCACCACCAGCACCACCAGCACCAAACTGGGGACCGGGATCTGGACTTGTCTCCGTCCAGTCGGAGAGAAGAGGGGGAGGGCTGGGACCGCGAGCAAGCCAAGCGATTGGAGGAGAGGAACAAGTGGTTTGAGGAAGGGGTCGCCTTCAGCGAGATGGGCAGCAGGTGGGACGCCATGGAGCTGAAAAGGGGGCGTGTCCCCGTGCCCGGCACCGAGACCACGGACTCAGACGTCAGCAGGAAGTGGGTCGAGTTTGAGACGTTGACATTTAGGGAACAGGGCGCGCGGTCTCTCATCGCGGCCCAGACGTATCAACCCAGCCATGAAGAGGCCGGACGGCCCGCCGGCGGATCACAGAGCGATGTATCCAGCCCGCCCGTAGATGGAGCTCAAACTATTCAAACACATGAAGAGGAAGCTCTTCAAAAGGAGGTAAGAGAGACCCTGAGAGCAGGAACACAGCGTGTTACTATTCCAGATCAATATGTCCCTCTCTCCATCTCCCAGGCCGAGGCTCTTCAAAAGCAAGCGGAGAGCATCAGGAGGGAGCGCGCCGCCTCGGGGGTGGAGGTGTGCAGCCCGTGCGGGCCCGGGGCCCCCTGCAGGGCCCGGCTGGAAGCCATGGAAGCGGCCCACCGGAAAGCCCTGCAGGAGCTGCGGGAGGCGCACGCCAGGGAGATGGAGGAGCTGGAGGAGCGGAGGGACCGGATGCTGCGGGAGGAGAGCCGGGCGGCCGCTAAAGGTACCGCAACGAGAGGAGCGCGACGCAGTATCTGCCGCTCGAAGGATCTCGCGAACCAAAACTTTAACAACGTGAACCTCGTTGCTCGTCACAGCGGTGGAGGCGCTGAGCGCGGCTCACGCGGAGCAGCTGCAGCGGGAGGTGGAGCGCGCCAGGAGGCCGGCCGGAGGAGCCGCGGACGCTGCACGCGGAGCGCACATGTAGGTTTACCATCAGCCATGTCCAGAGCGCTCCTCTGGCTCGCCGGCTCTGGCTGCAGGCTTCAGATGTTCTGCACTTGACTGTGACTGTGACCGCCCTCCCTTTCTCCCTTTCTCCCTCCCTCCATTATTACAACTCTTATGCGTTTGCGTGTCAGGCCTCCGGCGGACGTCGCGCCCGGCGAACTGGACGTGCTGTCGGAGCGCTTCACCCAGAAGAGCCTGGAGCTGCGCCGCGGCGAGCAGAGCGGCCGGGGCCGAGAGGCCGAGCTGGACCTCAGGGAGAACGAGCTGGAGCAGCTCAGGAGAGAGAACCAGGTTCACACACACAAACACACACATATATATATTGACCTTGAAGGGGTCAAAACCTAATAAAAGGAAGCCAAAGCGGCCATGAGCATACCAGTTCACATTACTTCTCCACGACATAGTTTGAGCTCCGCATCTCTTTCTCAGGAGCTGAAGGCCCGACTGGCAGAAGAGATCAGCCGCATGCGCCATTTCATCACAGGGCAGAGGTCGGAAACGGCCTCTCTGGGCAGCGCCGGGCGCACCGCGCCTGAGCTAGAGGTACCGATCATAGCCGGAGACTAAATTAGATCCTGCGTCATCTCCTCTCACGCAGAAGCAGGTGCTGTGTATTACTGCTGCTAACTCATCCCAGGTTCATTTCATCTCACCTGAAGGACTCACTGAGGCTCGAAGGACAAACGTGTCAGCAGAAAGCAGTTTGACCAATGATTCAAAAAAACAAATTGATTTCTTCTCGTGCTCGCGTGCAATGGCTCCCTGTAGAAACATCGTTACCCATTTCTTTTTTTTGATGGCCTCATTTGTTGTGTCTGTCTCTGCTCGGTCCCATTACGCTGCAGCTCATGCTGCCATCTACTGCCGCGATACCGGTCCTGCACGGCTCATGGCTGGACTGCAGAGCTTTTTTTACTTGCGTAGAAATACTCTACTGAGAAAATACTACTGCATCCAGAGTATTATCTGCAACAAGTAGATGAAGTAGAAGTTTCTTTAGAGCAGACAAATGGACCCTATGATTGTTATCTAATGTATATTTATGGGAAAGTAGAATGTTACTCTCGCGGCAGCTCGCACTAGAGATCATTTTTTAACTACATTGTATCCTGTTGAGTAGTTTCATCTGTAACAACGCATCATATTTTATAAGATGTCTTGCATGTAAAATCCTATAATAACCGTAAATTCACTGTCAAATTGATGGAAGAATGAAAGTAGTGTGAAAGCGCTCAAGTGAAGTACCTCAGACTTGTACTTGCAGTGCTGTGCATCTGTTGTACATTGTTGTAACTGGTAATATGAAGTGCCACGTTGTGTTTTTCAGACATTACTCAGAGCCAAAGACAACGAGGTGCAGTATCTTAAAAAGGAAGTCGGCTGTCTGCAGAGCGAAGTGCAGTCTCTTACAAAGGTACATGTCACGGTCACGTTGTCCAACACTCACAACTTTAAAAACGCCAGCTGACGCGTCCGACTGCACTTGTTCCCACCTTTTTCTCCAGGAGAAAGCAGCGGCCTACGAGCGCTACAAGGAGGCGTACGTGGAGCTGAGTGACGCGAACACTTGAGCCTGAGCCAGCGCTAACCTGCAGGACGGGCCGAGGCCGGACCGGACCACAAAGGACGGACGAGAGAGGAAAAAAAACATGCTTCGAGGAACAATTGCGGCGAGCCAGAGGAAAAAAATGTTCCAGACATGTGACTTAGAAGAATCCAGAAAGAAACCACTGTGCAAAGACTGTGAAGAGCGAATAACAACAAGTGTTCATTCACGTGTAATTGACTCCCTTTATTGAGTTGTCAAGACAAACATGCAAACAAGAGTGAAGGCATAACTTGTCGTTTTGACGGCCTCACATGATATGAGATTTTAACAGAGTGAGTTTAGCAAAAACAATGATGAATAGCAGAGGGGACAGGGAGGAGACGGGTGGAGGTGGACGGGTGTAATTGGATGTCAATGTGCCCATCTTCCCCATCTTCCTTGTGCCGTCTGGTGTGCTCTCACTCGATATTGCAAAGCACCCTGTGGATGTGGATTAAAAAATAAATCAACTGTCAGCTTTCTACACATGGATAATACTGTGCAGGTTCAGGGTGAAGGTGTTCACTGTTATGAAATGCTAAATACGGTGTGGCTAAAGTACACTTTGGCTTTACCATTTCTTTTCTGGAGCGATCTCAGTCGTCGTCGTCATCGTCCTCAGGGACAAAGATGTCGTGCTCCTCCAAGAGAGCGGCAAAGTTCTTGCTGATCAGAGTTCCCACGTACAGGAAAGGCACCACCACGGCTGTCATGCGGATGAGACCAAATGGTGTCTGGAAAACATGGTGGTGTGTGTGGGGAATGGGGGGAGAATAGTCGAGAGACATAAGACGTTTATGTAAGACGTGCTATTCAGATTACTGACAATATTAATCCACACCTAAATTTGCGCGAGAATATTTCGGTCCAGATTTGTGATTATGGACAACTATTTCTCCCAAAGTCAAATACAAAAATATAATCTTCAGAGTTACTGCAGCAGAGAAATGCTGTAAAGCCCCTTGAGGCCGATTTGTGACATCAGGCTAAATTAATCAAATGTACTGGCCAAGACATTATGCCCTAATATGTTGACTGTTCAAGTTTAAAAGATAATTTTAAAGTTTTTTTTGATCAGAAAAGCTATGATTTAGGCACAATATGAACTGAGGTAAGTGTGGCTTTATGGTAGATCCTGTTTTACTTCATTTCTAATTCAAGGCCCTGTTTCCAAGAGGTCCCGTGTTAAAAGCCTTCATTATCTCTGGGCATGCTGCTACATCATTGCCCTTAATCAAATTATCACAGCACATCATGCACCAGCTAGTATTCTCGCAGAGAATGATAGAAAAAAAAAAGCTTGCGGAGAGATTGAGAGGAATGTGGTGGTTAATGGGGGCTCATCAACTCATTTTTGTCCTGGGGCCCGAGAGACAGTGTATGCAGCCATGAGTTGAACAATTCCTAAATTTAATTCCCCCAGATTTGTGCCATGTATATTGAATTATCATTAGATGGCCAGTTACAGATAACATTAACTGTATAGATGCTATTCTGTTCGCGATAGAATTGCTTGCAGAGACAGTTTTATTCGCATTGGACATTCCCATAGTTCCAAAATAAGATTAATAGTATATAACGTTATACATTATATACATATAACGTCATTATTATTTGTATTGCTAACGTAAAATGTCCACTTGAAAAAAATACTGACTTGAATTGATCAAATAAGTCATAATTACTTCCTGAAATACATTACGTTCGTGTAAATATGCGCTCATTGGCTGACTTGACTAACCCAGCGCGTCTCCTGCCTTTCTATTCGCTACAGCGCCTGTCAATTCAGAACTAAGTCCCGCCTCCACTGTCAGTCATCTTCCATGTCGGTTTTTCGCTGGGTAACCAACGCAGAATAAAACTCACTTTGTCAGGTTTCGGTAAGACTGCCCCCGACGACGATGATACTGCGGTCCTGCTTTGAGTAGTCCTGGATATGTTCGATGTTTTCGAGCCGGTGTTACGGCTCACTGCCCCAGCATTTCTGGTGAAAAGTCGCAGCGAGAGCCGCAGTATACCCGTCGCCATTTTTTCTTCCAGTAATGTGATAGAGGGGCGGCGGGTGGCGCCTCTGTCGGAGGCACTGGGACGGCGCGATGGGCGCGGCGTGACGTTTCACCGACAGTCATAAATAGTTTCTATGCATCGCTTGCCTTTATCACTTATTCACGGCTGACATCTGCCTCTGTGTTGTGGTTACCGCATTCAAACTCATTTTGCTAAATAAAATAAAATGCAAAAAATAACCACGCATTAACAAAAATAATGAAAAAGTGCAGTGAGGTAACAATAATCGAAGTTTTAAATATTGAAAATCTCCTAAGGTTGTGTTTAGTGCTGACATCGACAGTAAAACATTGGAGCCTGTCCATTTATGTTCATGGATGCTAAATTTACTCAGGATGATTGTCTGATGTAAAATGAACATCTACCCCACGAGCCTTAAGAAGCAACATCCCATCAAATCTATCAATCTCTGCATTGGTCTTACTGATTAAACCCTGCATATTCATACAAAACACATGGTCGTAATCAAAGAGACAATAAATAAATACCAAACAAGCATACATTTAGTTTGTAGTCTATATAAGTCTATTTAACCAAATCAACACTTTCTTCTCTTTCTGAATTGGACGTGAAGGAGAAGCTAATTATTTAACTTTACTATGAGCATATTTACATCCAGCAAGCCTTTACCACTGTATGTCAAACTGACCACAATACTGTGACTACAGGAAATGTAACACTATACAGCTCTCGTAGTGTAATTAGCTGGAGCTCCCACGCATGGCTCATTATCCCAGTATTGGTTTTCTGGGAACATGGGGTGTCACAACAAGTTTACATTCTCAAATTACAAACTTTCACAAGACAGATGCTGTGTAGGCGAATTAGACTCTATTCATTTAAAAGGACTGTCTTCAAGTCAGCAAAAATAGGAGTAATTATAATTCTCCCTACATAATTCTGCATTTCTCCACTAGTATTCCCTGTTTTGAAATGGCCTTTAGAGAATATACAAATGTACTGTTACACATTCAAATTATGAAGATTAATTATAGGGAAGGGGTGCACTTAAGGGACTTGAACTCATTACCAAAGTTTTTCAAAAATCATGTCTGTTGACGTAACTATATTCTCCAAGGGATTCGCTCATCATTTCTGTTTGCGAAATAGACTTATAGAAAAGTGAAAGCGCAAACCCTGAGCAATAAAACAGACAGTTTTATCGTTTTTATTCCAGATAAAGTGTCTGTGTGGACAGCAAGGCTGTTTGTGTAACATTGTTTGTCAACAGAAAATGTCCAATTACGCAATCAAAACATTGTAAAATTAGATGCATGATACAATACAAATATATTCGACTAGTGAGGTTTTTATATATTTCACAAATCATGTGTAAGCTATTCAAATACAATAATATTTCTGAACATGTTGACGTTGAGTGAGATGTAGTAACGTCACTAAACCGACAAGCGCGCGAGGCTGACTGCAGCACTTCCTCGAGGCGGAGAGACGTGAGCGCGCTCCGCGGCGACGCGCACGGAGGGGAAGTGGAAAAGGCGGAAGAAAGGACGTTGAATAAACTTGCCAACTTCTAGTCGACTGGCTAGAAATACAGTTAGAGGCCATATTACAGAGGAACTGGTGACTTATTTCTACACAGACTCAGTTCGCTAACCCACCGCCCTGTCTACATGCAGTCACCGCTCTCTCAGCGCGACACACGACACGGACACGGGACTCCAGTTTTCAAACAGACGTTGTTCAACCGACCCGAAGCCATCCACCGTTACAAAGTCACATTTAGCCGCTGTTAAAGTACTGCGATAACCCGCCAGTTGTACCGGCGGTACACACGACCGGTTCGCGGGCTCGGCGGGAGTCAGGCTTCCCCCTCTCTGTGGGAAAAGTTGTCCGCGGTCGGTCGAGGTGCCGACGAGGCCTGCAGTCAGGAGGCTGCATGTGTGAGGACCGTTGCTGGCGAGGAGTGACTCACGCAACGTTAGCGCCGACGCTTTGAACCATGTCGGCCCAGGCACAGATGCGAGCGATGCTGGACCAGCTCATGGGGACGGGGAGAGACGGTGAGCACGGCTGGCCAGCCGGGGTTGAGACCCGGCGCCCGGTCCGAGCAGCACGGGAGTTTAGTGTTGTTGCTACTAGCATTAGCCGGGAAGCTAACCGATATGCCAGTCGGTGTGTGGCATGCTTTGCAAACAGAGCTAGCTAACATGAGGATAGCTAGCCGGCTAGCGACCTGTTGTGTCTTAGAGTGTGAATTGCAAGTTAAGTTGTTGCTAACATCCTTCATTAAATAACAAAAACAACCATTACTAACATGTCCGTACTGTATTTAATCCTGGTCCGTGTGCTCTTTTATCCGTGGCTCCCTTTCTTTTCACCAGATGTTGTCATTTTATCAGACTATGAGCAGTTAACTTTTAGGATTTACTGGCAAGATGACTCGTTCATGGCAAGTCTGAACCTCCGTGATTTTTAGTACGTATCATGCCACGTTTCAGTCTGTGCGCTGGCTGACAAGTGCTCTTGTGGTTTTCATTTTCTAAAGGAGACAGCATGCGGCAGAGAATCAAATTCACGGACGAGCGAGTCTGCAAAAGTCACCTCCTGGATTCCTGTCCTCATGATATTCTGTCTGGCACCGTGAGTATCATGTTCACACACATCATATAGCATGCAGTCCAATCAGAAAGAATTGGGACGGCTATTATCACTTTTTTTTGGTGTCCTGCTCTTGCACATTAAACTAAAAGCCACACAATGTCCGTGCACGTTCAGGTTGTGCACATTGAAGGACACCTCCGATCCCCATTCAAATGTTTCACCGTCGTAGGATGGAAGGTATAAAGCCCTGATGCTCAGACAGGAGGGTTATCAACAGTACAAGCCTGAGAGCATCAATAGGAACCGTTTCTGATGTCGGCTCTGGTTTGGCTCACAGAATACAGCCATATTAGCCTGTGAACTATTTTTATTTAACTTTGAACTCGTCCAGTAACTTTTTGAGACTGTAAATGGCGTTGAGGGGAAAAGGGCTACATTTCCAACACCATACATTAAAATGTGAACACAAACAGCCTTCAGTTAAAGCATAGACACTATTCAATATGATGCTGTATGAAACAAATACAAAAAAGTTGTTTTGGGTCAATGCTTTGTTCGTGCGCTGTTTGTAACTATATAGAAACACAGTGTCAAAGTCCTAGTGGTGCAGCTCTGTGACTCAAAGGAACTCACGTTTGCACTCCCATGTGTGAAATGTTCTCTTGATGACATTTGAATACTATGCAAATTATTGGAACGAGTGATGATGCATACAGAAGCAGTACGTAAGCATCTTTTCTGTTTTCTGCAGAGAATGGATCTGGGAGAGTGTATGAAAGTCCATGACTTGGCCCTCAGAGCGGACTTTGAGATCGCCTCTAAAGAGCAGGAGTACTTCTTCGAACTTGATGTGAGTAGTACACACACACACACACACACACACATCCTAACACCCCATCATATACGGCTCAAGTGAGACAAACTCTGTCTTCATACGTTCGTCTCAAACTTCCAAGTAAATCAAGAGTTTGGTCCTAGTGCTGTCGTGAAAATTGTAACTGACTGCATGAGAAGTTGGAGGTCTAATTGAAGCAGCACCAAGAAAACTCCAAATAGTCTGTTGTCTCAGAACAGTTTTTTTAAAGGAGAAACCGATGCATGTACAGCAGATCTTTCTCGAGAAGTCGAGTTTAATCTGATTTTCTATATCCAACACAGACTAAAGCTTGTGTTTTCTCGCAGGCTGCCGAACATCTCCAGTCCTTTATCGCCGACTGCGACCGCAGGACCGAGCTGGCCAAGAAGAGACTAGCAGAGACGCAGGACGAGATCAGCGCTGAAGTGGCAGCAAAGGTGAGAAACTCCCCGTCTTCTTTTATGAAAGCCGGACTCTTCATGACGGGAAATACATTATCTTCTGGAGGAGGAGGAGGACATCCACACCACCTGGGTATCATGAATCGTTGCAAAGGTTGTGGAAATTCAAATGTCGTCTATCTCGCTGTGAAAAAGGCTGAACGTGTCCACGAGCTGAACGAGGAGATCGGGAAGCTGCTGGCCCGGGCGGAGCAGCTCGGGGGCGAGGGGAACGTGGACGAGGCCCAGGAGGTGCTGGAGATGGTGGAGAAGACCCGAGGATTGAAGAAAGAAGCAGAGGTCAGAAAGCTGCTAACTGCTTTGTTACGACTTGTTAGTTGTTTTAGAATCAATACACATTTTAAATATTTATTTCATACTGAAGACGTATGGTGTACTTATGACATAATAATAATCAAAGACTCATTAACGGCGACCAAAGGCAGTAAAACACAAACCTGTACTCTGGAAGATGAAGCTTAGTTTTTTTTATGTGTCTGTACTTTGAATAATTCCAGCTCCACAGTCTCATTACCTTTTTGTCGTTGCAGGACGTGTACAGAAACTCCATGCCAGCTTCCAGCTTTCAGCAGCAGAAGCTCAGAGTGTGCGAGGTGTGCTCTGCCTACTTGGGCCTTCACGACAACGACCGCCGTCTGGCCGACCACTTCGGGGGCAAACTGCACATCGGGTTCATTGAGATCCGCGAGAAGCTCGACAAGCTCAGGGTGAGCACTGCAACGCAATAACGTTTTACTTAACCGGTTATTGTTTAATGAGAAACCTTCCGTCGTGTTTCCGTCTGTCGCGCTATAAATCGGACGCTGTTTTTTTTTATTTCTGTTGTATATTTTTGTTTCTCACAGAAAGCGGTTGTAGAAAAACAAGAGAGGATGCGATCGAGACGGCGAGAGGAACGCGAAAAGGATGACGAAAGGGAGCGACAGTGGGAGCTGGAGCGGGAAAGCGAGAGAGAGCGGGAAAGGGAGCGGGAGCGAGAAAAAGAGAGGGAGCGAGAGACCGAGAGAGAGCGGGAAAGAGAGCGGGAATGGGAGAGAGAACGCGAGGGAGCGAGAGACCGGAGGAGGTAAGGAACGGTCCGAGTTGCGTTGTCGCTGCGTGCAAAAGGAAAAAGCTCGGTGTCCGGTCTAAACTCAACTGTGTTCCTGTCTCAGGTCCAGATCCAGAAGTGGAGAGCGATACAGGTACGTCTGCTTTCAACCCTCTCGCTCGATGCGTTTGGTTCCCTTCAGTGGGCCGTTTGTTCAGCTTCACGCTGCAACACACTGCTGTGAACTGCAGAAGTGTTTGTAGACATATATGCTGTACGTAAAACGTCTCAGCATCACATCGGTGTGGATGTTCCAGACAATATTGACATGTTGTGATGTCTTTCATTACATCTAGTTCTTTTTAGTCTTACAAAATATGAACACACGGTGTAACTGTTTACAATGCCAGCTGTCATACAGCAGTGCTTTATTATTGGAAAAGATATTTTGAAAATATTGCTGCAGTACTAACAACAACAAATTGATTGTCAACTATTACATTTATTGGCAACTGTTTTGATAATCAATTAATCGGTTTGGATAAAGTTCAATGTTATATTTATGAATATTTTCTCTACCTTGACAGTAAACTGAAATATTTGAATTATGTATAACGCATTCATCAAAGAATCTTTAGCTTATAGCAGTGCAGCTAGCTTTCTTTCTTCTCTTACTTAAATCTATAATCTCTTTTTCCTGAAAATCATTTTTTTAGGGGCGGAGGCACCTCGACTTCGTCCTCCCATCGCTCAAGACGCCACCACTCCTCTCGTTCCAGAGAAGAAGGTGGCGACCGGGATCGGGAGAGAGAGAGGAAACATCGACACAAGGAGCATCATCGCTCGAGCTCTCACTCCCACAGGCCCAAGAGGAAGAGGTGCGCTTATCCTTCTGTCCCGTTAGAAACTGTGATGTACTGCAGTAAAGATAAGCAAATGATCATGACAATATTCCACGGACTAATCAATGGTCCAAAAGATTGTAGTAGATAGTAGATTGTTGTAAATCTTTTTTCTTTTATTGATCTGATAACAGATTTTAACAACACTAGTGTTGCTTCAATGCAACAGCTACTGACTACCATCAGAGAATTAAACATATTGTTTTACAGTGTTTTTTAGTACTGGAAATATATCCGCCATTAAATTTTAAATTGCTCCCAGATATGAACAACTATCTTCCAAATAAGGGATACCAAGTCCTCGATGTTGCACGTTTCATAATGACAAGTCTGTGCCTGATGACTCCCCATCCCCCCTCACACACTTTTTCCCAGGTCTTCCAGAGAAAGGTCATCTCACACTCGTGATGGAGAGCCCTCGCCGTCCCAGGAGATGTCCCGACCGGGCGCAGCAGGAGACGGCTGGCGCGAGGACCGGCCGGAGTACGGAGACTGGGAGGGCGGGGAGAAGCCCGCCGCCGCCGACACGGCCCCCGCCGCCGCCCGGCCCAGAGAGCGGGAGAGATCCCTGTCGTACGAGCGAGACCGGCGCTCCAGCTCCGAGGAGCGAGAGTCCGGGGAGATATGAACAGGAGAGTGGACGCCTCCGAAGTCTTTGATTTGGATACATTACTTACTAAAAGGAGCATGGGGAGACGAGTGTGTGTGCGTGTGCGTTGGTGCGAATGTGTGTGTGCGCGTGTTAACGGTAAGAGCGGGACATACATCAGCGGGGTGGACGGTGGCAACTTAACATGGGTATGAGGGAACAACTGGTGGCGGTGAAGGAAAACATGCAAACCAACTTTTATAAGTCTGAATTGTGGAAGCAGTATAGTCGTTTTTTTTATGCCATCTAGTCGATTCTATGTACAGTTATTCTGACCATGACGGGTGAGCGATGAGACGGCAACCCTACGTTGAGTCTCTTTAGTTTCTTTAGTTTTTTTTAATCATTAGTTGGAACCTTCGATGTTGACACTGTGTTTCCTGTTCCATAAGAAGTGTGTCTCAGTGGCCGTTGATTCATTCACACGGGTTGGACCCATTAAATGTGGCGTGTCTGAAAATTAGCTTTGGATGACCGAATGCACTTCTGATGTCTCTTTGATTTGCTGCCTTCAAGCCATAACAATCTCATTTGGGAAATCCAATACGCATCCCCAGAGCCTGCCATTAAAGTTGCAGTGATGAGCTCGTATTACTTAATTTACATCCCCCCTCCCCTCATCCCACCTGAAAGAAGTCATCCAAATAGTTCCACTCAGTTCCTGACGTGAATATGTGAATGCATAAGGGGCATATTTACGTACCAACACTGAAAGACCCAGGGACTCCTCCTGTTTGCTGTGACACAACCTGGATGTACTGGGGGAATCTACTTTGCTGTGCCACCATTTCGTGAATAAAATGTTCTGCTTCTATTCAAATACTTTGTGTTTATACAAATTTCTCTTTGCCTTCACTGCCTGTTTGTGCAAAAGAGTCACCATGTTGTTGTATTTGTGGTACAACTTTAGTGTTGTGGTTGGTGCCACAGTGCCAGTTTTCTCCCTCATCTTACCTTTTAATTATTTTATTTTAGCTTTTTGGTCTTGTCATTTATCACAAGTACAAAAATAGATATGAACGTTCAATAGTTTGTGTCAATAAGAATCTTGATGAGACCAGAACATACATCTCATTTTAGGATCATGGCTTGGGATGCAATTGTGCAGAGTAGAAATACTGATAAACAAAAACAACCTGCAATCAAAACTAGTTTAAAAACAGGTAATCATTATGCATATACATATTATAATTAATGATACTGCCGGGTGACTTGATTCATTACAAAATACATCATAATGCGTTCATTGATAATATTTAGCATTAATAATCTGAAAAACTAGCTAGTTAACACAAATAGTTAATTGAAAAAGTCCAGTATTTGCCTCCAAAAAGGTGTGAACGGTAATCCCTGAATTACAAGTTTAGCATTTGGCTCCAAGTACAATCTGTACTAAAGACGTAGACTGTGAAACTCCCAGCGGCCTGTAGGGGGCAGTAGAGCGCTGCGCCTGCTGGGGGAAACGTCATGACGTCAACTGCAGACGGAGGGGAAACGTCATGACGTCAGACGCACGCTCAGAAAAGAAGCGGGACATGACAAACGACCAGACTTTTGACTGTGTGTATATGTGTGTGTATATTTGTGTGTGTTTTCAGCAGCGGGAGTCATTCAGGAAGAGATGTTCACACTGTGCTCAATGAACAGAAAGATCCTATATTTCACAAGTCCATTGGTAATTAACAGATAACAACAACTGAGTCCACAATCTGTGTATAAACTACATTTATGTGTGTATTCACATTAGGCAACAAAGCTTATATTTGGATTGAGACAAAAAATACATTGATTATGCATTCAAATCAAATGCAGCCTCATATTTTGGGAGTTGCAGACATTGCTTCCCCTGATGTGAAATGAAGTGATGGATGGTCTCAGCTGAGTGCCGTTCGTTGTCCCGTCAGGATGCTTCAGAGTTGGGCGCCGTCTTCACCGGCACGGAGAGCCACAGCTCCTGGGCAGAGGAGCAGGGCAGCAGGCTCTCGGAGGCCCAGTAGGAAGAAGTGGACGCCCTGATGTGACAATACGGCACTCAGTGAAGGCCGAGGTCTGAACCCCACGTCCGCCACTGCTATGAACACACTTTGTGACCTTAAAAAGGTGCTGCTCAGAGGCTTGAATGGATTGCATCATCGTTACATAAATAACATCAAATAACTCTTTGCAATACACTGCAATCAAATTGTATTTATTCAAAAAAACAAGGAGAGAATTAGTTTTATTGTTGTTCTGTAGTTATTTTGTATTTCATATTTCACCTAATTTGCACAATTTGAAAAGTTAAGTTTCATTTTTCTCACACCGTTTAAGTTCACTTATCTATCACATTTCATGAAAGCTTTTCATATTGTCTAATACATTGTATATATAATTGATTGCTGCTTTTGCAATTCTAGAGAGATTATATACAGTATAACTTGCTCTTTGAACCTTTGTTCATGTTTATAGTGCCCTGTAGTGGTGCAATTATGTAAATACATATGTGCTTATTACAGACACTAAAACTTCTGCCATTAGTTTTCTTACAGTCTTGACAGTTTCCCGCTGGGATGAAAAGCAAAATGTCTAATTATACACCATGGTATTTAATTACAATCCAGCGAGGTCCAGTTTGAGAGAGTTTCCTCATGCGAAGGTCCAGAACGTCACAGTAGTTTTCAAATTGAATTGTATGAATTGTAAATATGACAAACTCTAATAATGAATAAACACTCTTTCCTCATTTTAAGTCAAAAAAGACATATATGTAGGAATACATTACAAAACAGAAAGCTTTTGTAATGCTTTTGTAGTGTTCCTCAACTATTAAGAGATTGTCTTTTTTTGTTAATATATCCAAAGATGACCATTCCCACTGCTTTTAAGTCGCAGTTTATTATTTTGTATTCCTTACTTTAAATAAATACTGAAAACGCTCTCATGTGCGGGATGGATTGATGGGACTGATGGTGATGATGATGGTTATTTCTTTTATGTGATTCTGTCACTAATATACGATCTTTGGAATCATAGGATTAGATGGTGATGTTGATTTTTTTAATTTGATTTTGTCACTAATATACGATCTTTGGAATCATATAATTAAATAGTAACGGTGATTGTAATTTTTTTTATGTGACTCTGTCACTAATATACGATCTTTGCTCGCCCCTCCCGCCAGAGGGGGCGTGGCGGAAAGCAGGAGCTTCTGACGCGCCAACAGGCAGCTCGTGAGAGTGTTAGCTGCTCATCCCGGCGGCTCTGACAGCCCGCGCACCGAGAGGAGGAATACTGAAAGCACCGCGTCAAACTCCCGTTTCATCTCACGGTTCGTACGGCTGTCTGAGCGGCGCACCGGGCCGTCTGTTGCGAACCAGCGGGAACCGGAGCTGACATGCGAATGTAGCCGTTAGCAAGCGAGCCAGGCCGAGGAGAGCCGGCTGCTGGTGTCCTTCAGCCGGGCGGGAGCATCAATGTTCAGCACGAGCCCGCTCACCGAGACTGTCGACGCCGAAGACGAGGATGCGCAAGGACGTGCGGATATTGTTAGTGGGAGAGTGTAAGTGAAGCTGTGTGCTGCCTGCAGGGTTGTGGTGCTCAGCGGGGATTGTCTGCATCAGTCCTCATTGTGACTCTGTTTGTAATCACTGCATAACCTGGACGGAGGAACACACACACACACACACACACACACACACACACACACACACACACACACACACACACGGCCCTGCGTCAGCTGTGGCTTATTAAAACAGTTGGAAGATAATTCATTGACACAACTTTCCACGTGAGTGACCTGATGACGTGTTGTACATAGACGTGGAATAGGTTGCTCCTTTTTTAAATGGATGTTTAAGTCTCAACTTCTGATAAGATATTGCAACCTTATCGTCCCATGTTTCCCTGATAAGAACATTTTAAACCCAACAGTCTGCAGAGATCCCCCAGCAAAGTCAAAGAAATGTGTTTCATTTGATAGAAGACAGCGATTTGAAACTCTTGCTGACATCTCCATGTCTCTGGGTTTCTCTGGTCTCTGAGCTTTAAATGTCATTGAGCTTTTCAGGAAGTGACCTCCAGAAAGAAGGCTCATTGTACCGTCCATCTTTCCCTGGAGAACGGGTGTATTTCCCCATGTTTTCCCACTTTTCTTACCAGGGCAGTGTGTGTCTTACTGGAGGTCTCAGGCTCACGACTGGGAAGCCGTGGAGAAGGTTTAGTTTAGAAACAGAGCCGGCATGAAAGCTGGCATTCATAGAGCGACCATAAAAGAAGAAAATAAAAGTGCTGTCTGTAATTGTGAATCCGTGTCCAGTCAAAGAGTCTGAATAGCTTTTTTGAGCTCTTCTCATTTTCACGATGAAGCAATAAATGATGTCCCCTTGGCTTCCGTGTTGGTGGCGTGTTTGCTGAGAATCCGTCTCATTGGCACTGAACCTCTCTCTCCTCTTCCTCCTTTTCGACAGCCAAAGTGGGGAAGACGTCTCTCATCATGTCGCTGGTCAGCGAGGAGTTCCCGAAAGTGGTACGGATGAGTGATTGTCCTGTCAGATCGTTGGAGAAACGGCGACGAGCTGGTGGTAAACGTGTCCGTGTTCCTTCCCTCCCAGGTTCCCTACCGAGCTGAGGAAATCACCATACCTGCAGACGTCACGCCGGAGAGGGTTCCCACCCACATCGTGGACTACTCGGGTACCTTAAGCCCAAGACTGTTTCTTTTAGTTTGGGATTAAAATGCATTGTGGTGACATTTGTTGTGTACAAAGTTGTATGTCTCGAGCTCTTTCCTGGTTTTTAACCTCAGTCCGCTCGTCTTCCTCCTGCAGAGGCAGAGCAGACGGACGAGCAGTTGTTTCAGGAGATCTCTAAGGTCAGTCGGCGTGTTTCTCTCCTCTGTTAGAGAGAAGTGCTGCGTTCAGGCGTGAAGCCTAATGTCGGTCTTTGTTGGTCTTTGTTGGTCTTTGTCGGTCTCTCTCGCAGGCGAACGTGATTTGCATCGTCTACGCTGTCAACAACAAGACGTCCATTGAGAAGGTGAGCTTCACTGCGCCGGGCATTTCCATAATTAGTTTGTATTGAAACCATAAAACCTGCGTGACGACGTGTTTTATTTGAATCCTCTCTACCTTTTTGTTGTCCAAAGGTGACGAGCCACTGGATCCCCCTCATCACTGAGAACACGGACAAGGACAGCAGGTGGGAACTCGTATCTGTCGGCTCAGCTTCAGACGATGCGACACGAGGGGAAGAGCTGGGTCCATGGAGGTCTTCTGGTCTGTAAGCCGTGACTCACAGTCTCGGGGTGGAAAATGCCTCACAAGTGTTTCTGTAAGCGCTGAGCTGAAGTGCAGACGCAGCATTCATTTTTTTTAAACGACCAGATTCAGCTTCGTGCTTTTGTGTCGCTCTGTTTCCACGATGGAGCCCCGGTCAATGTTAGATCTGGTTTTGGTGTTTTTCTTGGAAATAAAATGGTGTGTGTGTGTGTGTGTGTGTGTGTGTGTGTGTGTGTGTGTGGGTGGTGTTAGGGTTCCTCTGATCCTGGTGGGGAACAAGTCTGACCTGGTGGAGCACAGCAGCATGGAGACCATCCTGCCCATCATGAACCAGCACAGTGAGATAGAGACGTGTGTGGAGGTGAGAGACGGTGCAGTGAGTGTTGGTCTGTTTCTGTGTATCCAGGTACACACACAGACGTGTTGTGTTGCTCAGAAGGGACGTGAACACAAAGAGAAATCAATATCTTCTATTGTTATTACACTGAACATGAAGAGGGGAAGTGAATACATTCTAGGAGCTCAGAGCAACAGGGTTGTTTTTAAGTTAACATGCAGATAGTTTATTTTTAACTTTATTGGCATTAAGAAATCTTTAAAAATGTCCCAAAGTTCACTTGAGGTTGAACTGATCAGTATTTGGTGACATTTAGGACAGACGTGGATGTAAACTGCAGCTTCACTGGATGTTGGAGGCGATGATTCTAGTTTCTACCGTCAGTGAAAGACTTTTCTTTGCTCGTGTTCAGAGTTCACGACGAGGAAGTTGTACAGCAGCAAGTAAATACTTTACACCCGGCGTGACTGGAGCCAATGTTTATTTCTCCCAGCTGGATTCATTAAACCAGACCTGTCACTCAGACAGATCAGGTGTGCTAATACGCCATCTGACCCTGACTTAGCTCACACACACACACACACACACACACACACACACACACACACACACACACACACACACACACACACACACACACGCACACACGCACACACACACACACACTTGCATTTTCACAGAGTATCAAAGGTGTTTTAATGCCACACGGGTGTTCACATGGCGTTATGGTGTATTGGATATCTCTCTATCTCATATCTCATCTGTCACAAATCTTCTTCCTGTTCTTGTTTTTAGTGCTCAGCAAAGAACCTGAAGAACATCTCTGAGCTCTTCTACTACGCCCAGAAGGCCGTGCTGCACCCCACCGGGCCTCTTTACTGTCCAGAGAGGAAAGACGTAAGAGCAGACACACAATGTGGGACTTCTTCTGTTCGCATGATGTCGGCTTGTTTCACATCAAGGAAAAGAAGCGTATGAATTTCCATTTGAGAGTTATGTCTGAAAGTGGAAAATACAGCAGGTGAAGTAGAAAATGCATTTGTCAGAAGAACATTTTAATTCCCCTGTTTTGATCCCAGATGAAGTCCCTTTGTGTCAAAGCGCTGACGCGAATCTTCAAAGTGTCCGACCTGGACAACGACGGGATTCTCAACGACCACGAGCTCAACTTCTTCCAGGTGAGTTGACGCAGCTGCAGCCGACCACGACAACGACGTTCGTACGATTTAAAGAAACTTAAAAGTCTCCGGCTCTTTGTGGCTCACAGCGGACCTGCTTCAACACCCCGCTGGAGCCTCAGGCGCTGGAGGACGTCAAGAATGTGGTGAGGAAGAATTTGAGCGACGGAGTTTGTGACAACGGACTCACTCTGACGGGTAGGACCTCCTTCTCTTCCTCTTCCTCCTCCTCATCCTCCTTGTGTTTACATGTACACACAAGTCTCCTGCCACATCATCACCTGTCACTTTCAACATTCATGACCTCATTCTGTGCACTTTACTTTACCTTTACTCTTATTATCATCATTATTGATCGTTACCCCTTTATGTTTTATTTTACTTGCATCACTACTTATTTACTGCACATTTACTTCATCTTCACTTATTTACTTACTTGTTTTTTATCCAAATTTTATACTTTCACTTGTACAGTTAAATGTTCCTTAATTTGTTGTTGTTGTTGTTGTTGTTGTGTTTTATGATGCACCTTCCGCCAGGACAAATTCCTCGTTTGTAATAACTCACATGGCAATAAAACGTTTCTGATTGTGATTCCCGCATCGTGTTGCTCAGTATTTCTGTGCCCTTCCTCTCCAGGCTTCCTCTTCCTCCACACTCTGTTCATCCAGCGAGGTCGTCATGAAACCACCTGGACGGTGCTGAGGAGGTTCGGCTACGACGATGACCTGGAGTTGAATCAGGACTACCTCTTCCCCCCGTGAGTTACAGACGCAGCATCAACGCCATCCTTCTGATGAAAGCCTCATTATGTCCCTCGCTGTGTGTCGGGACTCACTGCTGCTCTTTAGAGGGCAATGCGTTGCTTCCTCAAGCACAAAGCTCCCCGTTTGGTTCAATTTCAACTTCTTCTAGTCTTTTTGCTCTTTTTGATTCTCAGCAGTGTTCAGCCCTCAAAGAGACACTCGCTTCAGTACTTTACATAACTCTGCAGTTATCAGCTGTTGTCTGTGATGCTCTTGTGCTCTGCTCATTGACCATCGCTCTTTGCTCTCCATGGTGTTGCTCCAGACTGAAGCTCCCTCCAGACTGCACCACCGAGCTCAACCACAACGCCTACCTCTTCCTCCAGAGCGTCTTTGACAAGCATGACAAGGTGCGACCCCTGAACCCGGCTCTGTGCTTCACTGTTACCTTCTGCCCCGGAGAGGCTTTCACAGACCGCTGCTCGGTCCGGAACCATGCACTAAAACCCAAAATACACCGGCGGGGCTGCGGAGGCGGGGCTTACCGCGCCGCCGCCGGGGAGGGATTAGAAAGTCAAGGAGGGGAAAGGTCGGCCCGTGAGCCGCTTTCTGTCCTCGTGATTAGCGTCCATCTGTGAGCGCGGGCTCCAGTCCGTCATATGCGTTTACGACTTAAAGGTGACAGTGATAACATAAACCTAATATTCCTGTAGATGCTTTTCATATTCATGTTCAGATCAGGTTAGCAAGCTCAGTACAACACAGCTATGCAGCTGTATTGTGTCTAGAAATGTCTGGTTCTCAAGGGAACTTTAGTCACACGCCAACACACACACACACACACACACACACACACACACACCTGTTTATCAGCATGTTGACACTAGAGGAGCAGACTGTTCATTTACCTCCACGTTCACTTCGAGTCGGTGGATTTTTGTTTCCAAGACTGTAATCTTCTGCAGGAGTTTGTCGTAGTTGTCCATGGGAAGGGAAACGGGGGGCGTCTTGCTGCTCCTTAGCTTTAGCTTAGCTGCTAAGCTGCCTATACCTATCTTTAAACCAGTATAAGTGGTGTAATAGCCAAGTAAATCTACAGAGAAATAGAGTCCCAGTGGTTATCAAGTGCTGCTGCTCAGAGATTCTCACAGAAGAAAAACTAAAATATCAGAAGATATTAGCGTAAAAATGCAAACAGAGCGAGAGCAAGCGGAAAAGCGAGTGCACAGTAAGAAAGCAGGAAGCAGCAATCAGGAGTAATAAAGAGCCGAACTTAAGCTGTTCACGTTGTTGTTTTAGACGCTCAGCCTGCGTTGACTGGACGACTCCCTGCCTTTGCAACTGCAGCGCTTAGTACTTCACCTGTGATCCAGGAAATAAATTACGAAAAAGAGAAGTTGTGGAACTGAATTCTTCTGGAGGCGACACCAGGCTTCCAATAATTTTACACGCTAAAAACAGCAGTAAACCCGCCTCTTGCGTCCATCAGGACCGTGACTGTGCCTTGTCACCAGAAGAGACGAGGGACCTGTTTGACGTGTTCCCCTACATGCCCTGGGGTCCAGATGTCAACAACACAGTTTGCACTAACGAGCAGGGCTGGATCACCTACCAGGGCTTCCTCTCCCAGTGGACGTGAGTGGCCCTCCTTTAGTTATGGCTTCTTTATTTTTACATGAAAGCTTCTGTCAGTAATGTGTTTTTAAGTTAGAAACTGTTCGAACAATTTTGTTGTTTTTAATTGCATCTATTTGGTTTCCTTTTTTGTTGTATGGTGCTTTTATTTTGAAGGCGAAAAATATCGTCAAAACGGAAGTCTGAGTGCGCCGTTTAACGGCTGAAGTTACGGTTTAACAGTCAACTCTGAATGTTTAAGAAACGGTTTAACCCCTGAAGAGGAAAAAGCTCTTGAGTTGTTTTTTATAGAATAAAACACATTTTAAAATCTTCAGTTAAATTCAAGACCACATTACAGTTTCTATTTAGAGTTTTTGAACAAAGCTCAGACTGTCGTTATATTTTGATGATGCCATTACTCTAAATATTAGTCCCATAAGTGTAGTGTGTTGTTGTGCTGACGCTCATAATGTTTTTAGATGTATTTATCTGTGGCGCCCTCTGCTGGCAGCATGCTGACACTGCTGTGTCTCACGTGAAGAGATGAACAGTAACGAGGTCTCAAACTTAGTTAGAACCTCACATATCTTTCAGATATTATTGTGTGTGTACATAATAAACTATTTTTACCTCTGCGTATGTATTTAACACAATCTCGGTCACATCGGTGTCTCATTTTGTGTCTTTTGCCTTCGCCGTGCATCTGCTCAGGTTGACAACGTACCTGGACGTCCAGCGGTGCCTGGAGTATTTGGGTTACCTCGGTTACTCAATAATTGCCGAGCAGGAGTCCCAAGCATCAGGGATTACAGGTGAATCACACCATCGCAGCTCGTTCTCCTTCCACACGTTCAACAAAGGAGTTGTGGATCTGTATTCAGGTTGTATATCACAAATACAGTTGACATGCACAGGTGCACAGCAGCAGTGTGAACTGATCTGATGCCCCGCCCCCTCCACAGTGACCAGAGATAAGAAGATCGACCTGCAGAAGAAGCAGACCCAGCGCAGCGTCTTCCGCTGTAATGTCTTTGGAGACGTCGGCAGCGGCAAGACCGGCTTCCTGCAGGCGTTCCTGGGTAGAAACCACACGGTGACCAGAACCAGACGCTTCTCACTCCTGCATGAACCAGTATCTTTCATCATAGTGTCATGTCCTGACCTGCGTCGCCGTGCTGTGTCTTCTCCCCTCTCAGCGCCAGAAGAGCATCCGAGAGGAGCACAGGTCCTACTACGCCATCAGCACAACCTATGTTTACGGCCAGGAGAAATACCTGCTGGTGAGTTCTGAAGATGCACCTCACATCTCTACAGTGAACCAGCTGCAGGCCGCTGGTCACCTGATCTTCTTATCGCAATCGCACCACGCTCTTCACAGAGCGCCTGCAGCCGGCTGGGCTTGTGTAGCTTCCTTTAGGGAGTCACATTGAGCAATTAATGCGCTTTTAAATAGTATTTTAAACAAGCAACATATCAACTGCACTTTTTGTCTTTGATAAATGTTTTTATCTCCCTGTGCTGGCGTCCCACAATGCAACACTTTGTTTGAGATGTTGGTAAACCATGCCACAGTGGTGCTATCTGCCATGTTGAAGCTCAGCCGTGGTCCTCCTCCTCTTCCTCCCCTCAGCTGCATGAAGTCTTCCCTGACTTCGACTACCTGTCGGACGCCGATCTGTCCTGTGACATCGTCTGCCTGGTCTATGATGTCAGCAACCCTTACTCCTTCGAGTACTGCGCCAAAGTCTTCAAGGTAAAGCCCAAAAAAACAAACAAACGCACATTATGCGGGAAGACGAGCGGCAGCTTAACCGCGACCGCCGCTCTCTCCCCGTCCTCAGCAATACTTCCTGGACAGCAAGATCCCGTGCATGATGATCGCGGCCAAGTCGGACCTGCCGGAGATGAAACAGATGTTCGGCTGCAGCCCTCTGGAGTTCTGCAGGAGGCACAAGCTGCCGCATCCCCAGTCCTTCACCTGCAACACTGCAGCGGCACCCAGCAGGGACATCTACACCAAGCTGACCACGATGGCCATGCACCCGTGAGTCTGGACACGCTGCGTCTGCGTCGGTCGACCTTACACGACCAACGCAGAGCGCCACTCAAGCTGAAGCGTTGTGTGTTTACAGGCCGCCTTCCTGCTCTAAAGTATAGCAGGGCATGCATCACATGTGCACCTTGCTAAAACTAGCGCTGTGTAACACAACGTCCAACAACCGACCTCCTTGAAGGTCAACGTGTTTTGGGGGATGCAGTTTGTGCTCATGAAGGTTGTGTAGTTGTAACAACGATAACGTGCTTTTATTATCACATTTCTTGTTGGTAAAGCTCATAAGTGACTATGATGTTATACTGTGTGAGAGGTGAGAGAATTCATCTCTACTGGGACAAAGAAATGATGAATTCTGATGATCGCAGGCTCTTTTGTGTTTCATGAGTTTAGAACAGGTAAAAAACTGTTTTAAAAGATGTTATCTGGTGAAAAATCTTTTTGTTAGATCATCAAATGAAGTGTTGGCTGACGAGCACCACGGCCTCTCGTTCTAAATAGGACTGGTTTTCATTTTCATAACTTTCTAACAAACACTATATCTACTTTTACATGTGCTTTGTTTTTAAAGCGCATGAAGATAAGTAAAAAAATGCTAGAATGAAAAAGGACTTTCTTAAACCATTTCCTTGAGTCATAAACTCAGAGAGAACCATTCAGATGTTCCTTCAGGGCATTGAGGATGTGTATGATAGTGTTCTTGAGCCTCAGGGCTTCCGTACATCTCTATTGTTCCTGATAGCAGGTAAACAGGTTGTGTCTGCAGCTTCTATCCGGCAGGACGTCCCGTCCACGGATGAGATGCTTTTCTTTCTTCTTGCTGCTGGTTTCCAGTTCAGAAACAAATCCCCACTGAGAGTCTGTGACTTCCTCCTGTTCATGAACCTGCTGCCTCTGGAGCAGCATTTATTCTCATCATTCATCCGTACTTAGAATAATCCAGGGATGACATCGCTGTACTTGCTTCCTTCTGCCACATGGTTGGATGATCCAGGGATCTACTTTGCTTGAGGTTCCTGTTTCCTTGCAGTTCAAACTTCCAGGAAACATCTTGAACCTCTTGTGCCTTTCTTCCTCCTCTGTGTGTTGTACAAACTGTGTCTCTGTGTGTGTCTTCACCTCCTCAGCCACGCCCGGCTGCGCTGCATGTGCACCTGTAACCGGTGCACCTTCTGCTTGTGTCAGAACTTCCTGAACTCTGAGCTGCTGCAGACGGTCCGGGCCAAACTCTACGCCGTCGTCCTGCGAAGGTCCTCCTCTCCTCTGCACCTCCCTCTGTGCCTCCAGCGCCACCTTCATTTCTCCTCCTTTCTTTCTGCAACAGTTGTATTTTTAGGCACCGACTTCTCCAATATTGAAGTGGAATGTCGTCATCTTCCCATCACTTCCTGCCACATTTCACCTTTTTAAGTCTTTTTCTACGTTTCCATCTGAACAATCGTTCTGATGTCTTAATCTTCCGTCTCCCTTCTTTGACGTTGCTTCCTGTACGGCGGCGTGATCATGTGACATCACGCGCTTTTCCATTTGTTCTCGCTCTCATTGTCACGGAGTCGCCGTCACTTTCCTCCTCCTCCTCGTCATCGTCGTCTCATCGCAGCTGACTCCCGGTCTGCCGTCATAACTTCCATCCTGCACGTCCATCTTTTCTTTTTCCGCATGCGTCCAGGCTGCAGCGCCGCTCCGCCGTGTCACCGTGTTTGCTTTTGCTTCCTCTTGTTTGTTTTCACGCCATCCTCTTCATCCAGCACCTCGTCTGTTTCATCTCTGCAATCTTAATTGTCCCTTCTCTGTATTGATGTCTCTCTCTCTCTCTCTCTCTCTCTCTCTGTCTCTCTCTCTCTCTGTCTCTCTCTCTCTGTGTCTCTCTCTCTCTCTCTCTCTGTCTCTCTCTCTCTCTCTCTCTCTCTCTCTCTCTCTCTCTCTCTCTCTCTCTCTCTCTCTCTCTCTCCCCCTCTCTCTGTGTCTCTCTCTCTCTGTGTGTCTCTCTCTCTCTCTCTCTCTCCGTCTCTCTCTCTCTCTCTCTCTCTCTCTCTCTCTCTCTCTCTCTCTCTCTCTCTCTCTCTCTCTCTCTCTCTCTGTGTGTGTGTCTGTCTCTCTCTCTCTCTCTCTCTCTCTCTCTCTCTCTCTCTCTCTCTCTCTCTCTCTCTCTCTCTCTCTCTCTCAGACACGTCAGCCAAGCGGACCTGAAGAGCTCGACCTTCTGGTTGAGGACCAGCGTCGGGGCCTCGGTGTGCGCCGTGCTGGGCTTCGCCATGTACAAGGTGCTGCTCAGGTCCCGGTGATGCTCGGGTCCGACCCGCTCTCCCTCTGGTGCGCACGGAGCAGTTCTGACCCGTCACGGCTTCACGCTTTACACTTTGCGTTTAGTAAATGAAAATCTGTCATTGTTGATTTGGTGGGAAGGAAAACGTGTCAAAGTTCACTTTAGCAAACATTCATCTTTTCTTTAACATTTTCATTCCTTTTGTCTTTTTTGTTTTGAATGGGAATAAATACGGAACAATATTTCAT
The DNA here is from genome assembly GCF_023055335.1 of Clinocottus analis. Lineage (NCBI taxonomy): Eukaryota > Metazoa > Chordata > Actinopteri > Perciformes > Cottidae > Clinocottus > Clinocottus analis. The sequence goes on from NW_027176120.1 coordinate 296,865, forward strand.
TTTGTACCAAAATCGCTAATATCCTTAATCTGTGTTCAAACGTCTGCAAAGTAATATATCTATATTTATATTAAAAATGAGTGTGCGCTGCTGATGACTGACACGAGGGAGCTGTTTCCTGTGGGCTGTCGCTGAGTGGACGGCCTGTGTGTCAGCTGTGAGGTTGCAGTAACGTGGATGCTTTCATTAGACTGAACTGTGTGTAAATAGTATGTATCATATAGTAGATCGTCCATTTCTTGTTGAAAAGAGCCGCGTCTGATTCCCTCAACATTCCTCATCTCGCTGGATGCAAAGCTGCTGCTCCACATTCATGAACTCACACTTCTTTCTTTTTACATTTGTACGTCTCAGCGGGATGTTTGATCAGTGGATGTGACCGTGTGGAAGTCACAGCTTCTCTCTGTACATTTTTGTATTTGCATGTTTCTGAATTTCCTGAATCTCATTCCGGCGCTTTAAGACTCGCTGTACAAAACAACCTCCACGCCAGACTTCTCCACGTTGCTCTCCACCTCCCAATGATCCAGCGCTTGTCGTCGTGATGTTTATTGACAGGAGAGAGCGAGAGCGGGCGAGTCACAGCTGGGTTTCACGGCCGCGCTGTGACTCCCCGCTCGCCTCCAGCCTGATGGCAGGAAATGCAATAATGTTGTTTGATGCGTTCACTCCTGCCCTGCCTTTCCAGAAGTTTACAATAAACACATCCTGTACGACATCTGGTGTGATGGAGTCTCCTCTTTGTTTGCAAGAGGCCTGAAGGTTCAGCTCAGTGACGACCAGCTGCTGCCGACACAGAGCTGCTGGTTGTGTTTGTGTGATGCCGCCTCAAGCATCAGATAATGTATTTGTATCTGACGAGACTGGAGGTCATATTTATTATATCCAGATCGTGAATGTAATGACACCAGAGGGCAGCACTGGATGAGGAAAGAGAAACAAGGCAGCCATGTGGAGAGGCTTCAAAATGTCACATTCATATCTTTATTGCATTATTTACCCAGCACCAAGATATGATTGAGATAATGGTTGAAATATTGATTCATTATTGAAACTTAGCGATGAGTTGTGGATCAATAACATGCATGGTTGCATAGTGATTGGCTGAAATAACTCAAAGTAGAGGATTAATGTCTAGAAGTTGTAAACGTGCAGCTCACAGCGGCCCGACTGCAAACTGGAGCATTGACGGTTCAGTTGTGTGAATAAAGATAACACATCCTGACAATCTACACAATTCACAGTGTGTAACATCAGCGTAGGATGATGAGCACATGTGGAACATCTGTCCTGTCAACCAGCAGCACCAGCTGTCACCTCCTGGACTCATGAGCTCAGTTCCCCCAGCAGGTGTTTTCCTGCTGTGTGTGTGTGTGTGTGTGTGTGTGTGTGTGGCATCGCTCCTCTTCCTTCTGGTTCACACGGCCTTGCCTCCTCATCTCCTCGTCTCCTTGCCTCCTTGCCTCGCAGTCACAGCTCTGCAGCTGACTTGTGAAAGCCGCCACGTCAAAGCTTATTTTGTCCAATTAGCTTCTTTTAATGGAAGTCCTCATCGGAGCCTGAAGCTAACGAGACAATAACTCCCTTTGCTCCTGAATATGAAAGATGGAATATGATCTGTCCTTTGGAGACTGTGACATGGTTTATTTATGAATGGATTCACCCTAATTATGATTTAAATTGTGCAGCCTAAGTCTTATTATTCTTTCCCTCCATGCACAGTTTAATTAGTTATACGCCTTATGAAGATGTAATATTCAGTAAGTTTATGTTGGAATGATTATCAGTATTTGAGAGGTGAATGTACATTATGTTGAGGCTGTTAGTGTGTGTGTGTGTGTGTGTGTGTGTGTGTGTGTGTGTCAGAATGATGGGAGAATAACCTAAAGTGACATAAAACGTGCTTCCATCCACACAACGCGGTGGAATCAGTCTCAACATGCAGCTCTCTGACCACACATCTGTTTAAACATCTCATCAGACTTGAACCAGCTGCTGTGAGCAGGAAAAGACTCACGATACCAGCTGGCTGTATTGTTTCCATGGCAATGCTATCACATATACTGTACACCTGAATACCTGTACACCTGAATACCTGTACACCTGAATACATGTACACCTGAATACATGTACACCTGAATATTGATTACACTTCCTTACTTTAGCAGAACTGTTCAGAGACTGAAACCTGTGAGCTGTGATCTCCCTCACTCAGGACAAATGTCTCTCTCTCTCTATCCCTCTGTCTATCTCTCTCTTTCTTTCTCTGTCCATCTCTCTCTCTCTCTCTCTCTCTCTCTCCATCTCTATCTCCCCCCCCCCTCTCTCTCTCTGTCCATCTCTATCTCCCCCCCCCCCTCTCCCCCCCCCCCCCTCTCTCTCTGTCCATCTCTCTCTCTGAACCGGTACCCCCCCCCCCCCCCCCCCCCTCTCCTGTCGGCACGCGCCTCAGAAAGCAGCGAGTCCCCCGCGTGCCGGCGGGAAGCCGCGTGCCAGGTGTCATGACGCACCACGAACAAAACACATAAACTGGGCGCGTGCTCGCCGTGTGGCGGCTCCCGCGCGGTTCCAGCCGGGGCTCGGCGGCTCCTCTCCGGGGGGGCGGCCACGCGAGACCCCGCTGATAGTCCCCTCAGTCCGGGTCGTCGTCTCGGCGCTCCGCGGTCGCGCGGTGTCTGATGATGTCATTTCTTTCGGATGGATCAGCCGCCGCCGCTGCGTCGCATCTCTCGGGGTGACAGGACCCCCCCCCCCCCCTCCCCCCCCAGGCTCTCCTCCCGCCCTGCGGAACCTCCGTTACATGCTGACTAACGGTGTGGCGGACGGCGGCGTGAGACCCTGAAGGGACTTCCCATCCCAGAACTATCACTAAACTATCAGCACGTCATCACCCCCCCCCCCCCGCCCCCTGCTGGTGGAGACCCGTCTGCCAGCGTCATTGTGGAAGTCCGCGCACTTCTATTTCTTCTTCTTTTTTTTTCTTCATCCGCGTCTTTTCTTTCCCGCGGACTGATCCTCCCGCGGTCTCGGGAGGCGATGCGCGAGCGCGCGCGATGCTCTTTCTTCCCCCGCGTGCCTTCGTGTCGCTGCTAGCACCGGGACCGACATGGCGGGACTGAGGGCTATGTGGACCCGCTGAGGACCCCCAAGCAGCCCGAGGATGGCGGGCGTGACCCGGGAGGCGCCCGTGAACGCCTCCCCGGCGGTGGCGTCCAACGCGGAGGGCGAAGAGATCGAGGTCCTGGAGAGCAGCGAGGTTCTCCCCGTGGCCCCGGAGGACGTGAGTCTCCACACGCACGGTGCACTGACACCGTTCCCCCGCTTTTACAATCACGCAGCAGGACACACACACACACACACACACACACACACACACACACACACACACACACACACACACACACACACACACACACACACACACACACACACACACACACACACTTTCTGTGGCGCCTTTTGCGAACAGCTGATCCGGGTGCAGAGGTTTGGTTTAGTGAAGACGTCAAAGCGCGAAGTTTAGACGCTTATTTGATTTAAACGTCACGACATCACTGAGATGAAGGGATTTAAAATGCTGAGGGAAGGAGAGCAGCCTCCAAAGACACCCAGCATCCTTTCTAGGAATACACACACACACACACACACAGACTCACGCACACACACACCCTTTGTTCCCTTAATATCTGTTGCTGTGGCTCATTGAACTCAATGATGTGTTTCTAGCCGGCCATTAGAGGGAAGTCATTTTGACCCAAACTTTCATTTATTAGTGTGTCTTTCTTTCTCTTCCTCTCTCTCACTCACTCCTTCGTTTCCCTTCTCTTTCCTCGCCTCAGCAATGGAAGTCTCTGTTTGACCAGGTACGTACCGGCTCCATCACTCACCATGAGCATGTGTCTGTGTGCAGCAGCGTGTTGTCACACTTGTGTGACGTGTGACCTCCGTTATTCTGTCGATCAAGGTCATGAAACATGGGGAATATTGCATTATCGCACCACAAGCATCAGAGGAAAACAAGCTCAAGTTCATGTGAAGAAGTGCTTTAGATGAAGTACTATTAATAGCTTGTTTCATCCTTCACTGGTGTTGTCCATGGTCACGGCCTTGACATTGTGATCATGCTGTAACACTGGTCCAGCACTAAGGTGAGGGACTTAAACCTAGACTTCAGGCCCAGACGTCCCGCCTCTCATGGGAGACTTCACAGCGCTTGTCAGCCTTGCTGATGCGTGCAGCTCAGAACATCCCCCTAAACGACCTGGTGCATTTTGTCGAGCGCTCACTCACTGCTGTTTTCCTTTTGCATCCCTTGTTGTTGTTGTTGGTAAACACACGGGAATTCTCATTTGACCAAACGAGGTGAAACCACCAGATCTCCTCTGCAGATCAGACACGGTGTATTTTTAGATCAGAATCTCGCCCCGTGCAGCTTTAACTCCTTCGCCTGCTGGGTGACAATCACGGCGTGACATGTAAGCGAGCGCGGCTTTGTCAGAGCGACCTCCTGCAGGTGAGGGAGCTCCAGAGGGGCGGGGCCACGCTGGAGGCCGGGGGCGTGTCCAATGCTGACAGTGACCCCGATAATGCAACCGGGGCGCTACATAATACGAGATGCATTGATCCATCAGTCAGACCGATCTTGTAAGAAACAGACACACACACACACACACACACACACACACACACACACACACACACACACACACACACACACACACACACACACACACACACACACACACACGCTGATAAGGGCAGGAAACCCCAGGAGAGCAGACTGGCTGATCATGCATGCAGCATGTTGGACTAACAGACGGCAAATAGGCCTCCGACTATCACACACACACACACACACACACACACACACACACACTGCCGCTACGCTGTGGGGCTGCCGCAGCACCTGCCCGACCTGGGGCCCCATACTTTCTGAGGGTTGTGTGTGTGTGTGTGTGTGTGTGTGTGTGTGTGTGTGTGTGTGTGTGTGTGTGTGTGTGTGTGTGTGCGCTGGGGGTTAGTGGGAATGTCTCGGCTTGAATCAGAGGCTCGTGTCAGGCTCACTCTTTCGGGGAGGGTCTAAGGGTCTCAAGGGATTATGTGAAAGGCTAGCAGGGGTGTGTGTGTGTGTGTGTGTGTGTGTGTGTGTGTGTGTGTGTGTGCGCGGGCGGCTGTATTAGTAATGGAGCGTACTCTATGGACGGCATTAAGAGGGCCTCTCAATCAGCTGTCTTTGTGCGTGCGGCAGCGCTTTGAATTTCCTCAAGTGGACGTCGGGAGTAGAAAAAACTGAAAACGTGGGTTTGCCCAAATGGCGAGGTCGCTGCCCGGTCTGCCGGCAACAAATGTCCTTTCACTCTTTTGTCCCGCTTTCCTCCTTGTTCCTCACAATGAGTTGCACCATTTGTCGAGGGGGCTGCCCTCTGTGACGCGACTGAGGAAGAGAAATGACGGGCGGCTGAAGGCGAGGACAAGCGGGGCGTTGAACCCCCGACCTCCTGTGTCACGCATGAGGGACAAAGAGAACCAGAGCCCTGTCTGGACTTTGACTTGTCCAGAGCAGAAGATGCTCCGAGCCTCTGTGCGTATGGAGAGGTCAGCTGATCAACAATAACACCGTGAAGACTCTGCCTCTGCATTTCATACTTAAGCCATGAATGCACAGCCGGCTCGTGCGAGGCAGTTTCATTGTGGTCACGTCTCGCATCCAACGAGCCATTGCACGCTGTTGGCCCTCACAATGGGCTCTTTGTGCCAACCAGAGCCTTTCATCCAGTCTCTGGTCTGAACGGGGACCCTGAACCTCTCATAACCCGCAGCTCGTGGCTGTAACTTATTTATTCAAATGGGAATGTTCCAGTGAGTGCAATCGAGTGTCAAATAGAGATGAAGACTCTCTGGTGGTAACTCGTTCTGGCATCCCGCCTTGTCCAATGTCGAGGCTGTTAGTTCCTGTCCATCCCATCAGGGATGTTTACAGAGGAAAGACAGGATCATTCCCCCTCCCTCATCCTTTCTCTGTTTTGTTTAGACTCTGACTTCCCTCAGCCGTCTTTAAAGCAGTTTGATCTGCGTACAAAGCCTTTCCCCATCGTCTCACTTTAGCCGGCCCCTGTGTGAACTCGGTGCATACGGCTATCGCTTTCCGGGTTTCAGACCGTCCGCGGGCTGCAATCAAAGTGCTGCGTCGCTGCGTTCGCTCTCCCCTTCACTCCTCTTTCCTGTCCCCGGAGAGGATTTTGTTGCTGTGTAAGTGCTTTCCTCCTGTGCACGCAGGAAGTGAGAGAGCAAACCTCAGGACGCTTTGATTCGTGTTCCACGTCACCTGAAACAAACACGAGCAGCGAGCACAGACAGAGGCTCTAATGACGCAGAGGAGGCGCTGGAGGGAGGACGCCGGCGCTCTCTCTCTCCACCAGGTAGACGTGTCCCTCTACCTGTCCTCTGGTCACACACACACACACACACAATATGTGCGTCGTCCTTCGTTCATGTTGCTTGGGCGTCCGTTCTCATGAAGCCAATATCTCATGCAGGATCCTCTGAAGGGTTTTTGTGGGTGTGGACCCGTTGCATCGTAGCATCCGGTCTCTACTGCAGTAGCAGCTGTGTTCACGTCCTCAGTAATAAGTCAGACTCGGTCCCGTGGGTGTCGACCTCCTCCAGGGTTCTCCTTCATCACCGGTCCTGCTCCTGAAATCCGGTTCTGGGTCTCTGGATCTCCTCTCTGCTGTTTGCAGATCATGTGGTCCTGTTGGCCTCCTCTGCACATTATGACAATTTCACACAAGCGTGTGCAATGAGGACGCGTTAGAACGACTTGGATGTAAACTTGAGGATTTTTATCACAGATTTATTCATCCGTGTAGATCGTACCCTGAATCAAGCTGCAATGACATTTATTTTGCGCTTTCTGGGAATTCCTGGTTTTCTTTCTCCAACTGTTCCTCTGCCTCTTTTCTTCAACTTTTACCTGTTGTGCTGCTTCTCATGTTCATCTGTAGAAAGTGGACAATGCAGAGTCTCTGTCCTCTACTTCTGAGCACAGGTAGTGATTTGGCACAAGATGACGGAGAGCAACACGTACGGCACAGACGTTTCCATCTCAGGGCACTGGGAATGTAAGTGCTGAGGTTAGAAGTCTCCGTGTGTGCAGACTGGACACCTGTAGAAGGTGGAAGGATCTTCATAGAGAGACGGGATGTAAACGGTGGATTGTGCATCACTGCTTTTTCTTTCCCATTGAGAACAGTTCTCTGGAGTCGGTACTGCAGCCTCGCAGCAGACATTTGTGTCTCTGGTTGTAATCGAAGACTGAAAGCAGTGAACAGAAACACTTCTGTGACTCTGGCCTGGTGCGTCTGTGTGTGTGTGTGTGTGTGTGTGTGTGTGTGTGTGTGTGTGTGTGTGTGTGTGTGTCCACAGTGGCCTTTTGTGCTGACAGCGTGCTCCCGGTGGCAGTTTTAATGCCCCGGGCACGCGCCTGGAGGAGCTTATGATTAAACTCTTTCACATGGCTGCATGCTCTCCATGGAAGTGTCTCCTTTGTTTCCCTGGTGGCAAAGCAAAGCTCCTGGATCCAGTTATGATCCTCAAGAAGTCCCTCGAACCACAAATATAAGTCTTTCGTTGCTGTCAGGAATGTCGTCTAGCCAGAGGGACTCCTACCGGCCGTGCACGCTGTTGTGGTGGAAACACGGTTAAAGCCTCGTGAGTGATGGTCACCGCCCGGTCACCTAGCAACTGAAATAATGGCCGTGAGCTCTGGTGCTGGAAAAGCACCGGCGGACATTGTTAATTACAACGAGCAGCCAGCTGTTCCCGGAGTCACTCCTGTTCCTTTACCGCCTCGCCATGAGCTCGTTAGCTGGACGCTCAGAAGAGGGCGGTGCTCGTTTGAAGTCGGCGGGTCCGGCGGTGGCGCCTCGCCTCGGCGTCCCGTGAGCGACGCGGCCGGCATCCTTCTCGCCGTCCCGCCGTCTTTTTCCTTCTTTTTCCTTCATGTACGCTTCAAGTGAACGCCCCGCCACCCAGGTGACGGCACCTACCGGGTGAGGATTCCCCCAGCTGCGTTTACCGGTGCATGCTGGGATAGCGTGACCGGCCACGCCCTGTCGGGTTCACCGACATTAGAAGCAAAAGGAGGCCGAGACGATGAGATCACAGTAATGGAGGCTTCACACGCAGCTGTTAGTATTTTTAAATTGAGGTTTTTCTTTTCAGTTTCAGGCGCATCGGTTCAACGACGAGAGGGCAGATTCCTAAATATCTGAGATGATCTAATAGAAGTGGATATTACTCTGATCATGTGACCAACATGTGAGCACCTTTTGTTGTCTCTTCAACAGGTGAGCTTGTCTTTCTGCACCGGTTGGCCTCCTCCTGGCTCTCCTTCCTCTGCAGCGTCGTTTCCTCTCTTACCCACAACCCCTTTGGTTTACTGACGTGCGCGTCACGCTAATTGCCGTCGACAGGTGGCGGGGTCGCGGTCCGCCGACCTGCTCGTCTCGCTCGGCAGCGGTGATTGACAGGAGGGGGGGGGGGCTGCGTGGTGATGCAATAACAGACGGAGCCTGAAACGTTCTCATTGAGAGGTTTAATCAGAGCTCATCGTTCCTCTCCACGCTGCTGGAAATAGCTTCTCTTAATGAAAGGCACAGTTCCAGTTGGCGGCGTGTGAAAACAGTCCCTGCTTTTATGCAGAGGTAAAAATAGCGTCTGTTGCCGGCACGCCGAGCTGTAAACGAGGAGAAAGAAGACCCGCCATTGTCGTACAGTGTGCAGAGTCACTGCCGTGAAATCAAAGGGCCTCTTCCTCTCATGGTTGAACGACTGCCATCCTGTGTGTGTGTGTGTGTGTGTGTGTGTGTGTGTGTGTGTGTGTGTGTGTGTGTGTGTGTGTGTGTGTGTGTGCGTGTGTGTGTGTGTGCGTGCGTGTGTGTGTTTTCACCCACCACGCCGAAATATGTGAATCCATCACTAAAGGTCAAGGGAGGTCAGATGTGGTGGCAGCAGACGTGTGTGATGCCTTCAGGACCAGTGCGGTTGTGACTCTTCTGCACAAATGATCTCTGATGTGTGTTTCTACCTTTTCTTTCAGCTCTCTGTCACTCATTACCTCTCTCTCTCTCTCTCTCTCTCTCTCTCTCTCTCTCTCTCTCTCTCTCTCTCTCTCTCTCTCTCTCTCTCTCTCTCTCTCTCTCTCTCTCTCTCTCTCTCTCTCTCTCTCTCTCTCTCTCTCTCTCTCTCTCTCTCTCTGTCTCTTTCATCTTGTTATGACGTCTCCATCAGCGTCAAGTGGACGACACTGTGAAGACGCTCGTCGGTGCTTTCATCTCGTTAGATAAAGATGTTAAAGCTTCGCCACGCGCAGTTCATAATAACGACACACAAAAAATGGCGGCTGCATCAAGTTAGTGTTAGATCTCGGCGCTTCGAGTGTTTTTTCACTTCTGGCGCGTCGCCGCTGGCTGGGACCTGATCGTGTTTGCAGGAGTTTCATGTTGCAGGTCAGCCAGCTGCTCCTCGCTGTCTGGTCCTGGTGAAGCTGCACCAGCTGAACAGTTTCCAGCTCTTCTTCCATTTTACTATCAGACAGCTGAACGAGTATCTGATGGGTGGGGTGGCTTCCTGTTAACACTGAGTCCACTGGAGCAATCACATCAGTGTTTTATGAGAGCAAAGTCCTCTCCATCACAGATACAGCTGAGAGACAACTCTGCTGTGAGGTGACATTTAAAATGTTCATCCAGAGGGTTGGAAGTGTTTCTGCTCCTCGGCTCAGGACAATCCTACAGCGAGCTCATGCCTCTGTTTGACTGAGTGTGGACAGAAGGCCACAGTGGAGTTGAGGATGTCTTCAGGTTTAACCTGGAGCCAGTTTGCTGAACACAAACTACCTTGAGAAAGTGCTCATACATGCTCCAAACCTTCAAAGCTCCAGGCGGTTTAAACGCCATTGGAAAGCAGGGAAATGAGGGAATAACACACTCTGCTCTCAGAGGATCTTCCCTTGAAAGCACTCGGCGTGTCTCAGCCGTGTTGCAGGTGAATAATGAAATAGATTGAGAGAGAACTTTAATCAGTTTCCTGTGTGAGCGTCTGACAAGGCGCCTGTATCGCATCATTAGCTTGTTTACTTCGGGGGTGCGCATGTCAGCAAGACTTCCCTCTGCTCCGGGTCGGCTGGAGGAAGACTTCCTGGACTCACAGCGTCCTGATCCACCAGCGGCGGTGAAGCCGCTTCCTGATCCGGCATCAAAGCCGGGTTGCGGGTCCGTTCACTCCGGATGCCCGAGGCTGTGAATACCTTCCCACAGGGCGCGGCCACGCAGCCGATGACAGGCGGACGGGCCGGCCGGGGGCCCGGCGTGTGTGTGTGGTTGTACGTGTGTGTGTGGTTGTACGTGTGTGTGGTTGTACGTGTGTGTGTGTTGTACGTGTGTGTGGTTGTACGTGTGTGTAGTTGTACGTGTGTGCGAGTGCGTGACCGACTTGTCGGCCTTGTTCTGCGTTCTGGTGACGCCTCAGGAGGCTTCAACACGAAGAATCCACTAATGGAAAATATCTGTTTTATGACACAGAGCTTGAAGTCACCATGGGAATGTTTACACAGTCAGATCCTGGAAAACACACACACACACACACACACACACACACACACAGACACACACGCACACATATTTTGGGACTCATTCCTATCCCATAAGCAGTTCAGGTCTGCAGTGAAGCCTGGCAGGTGTGCTGCTGACACAGATACAATAACACTGTGTTGGCTTGGCTGTGTGTGTGTGTGTGTGTGTGTGTGTGTGTGTGTGTGTGTGTGTGTGTGAGTGTGTGTATGTGTGTGTGTGTGTGTGTGTGTGTGTGTGTGTGTTAACTGGTTTCTGCCTCTTCAGTCAGTCAAGCGCTGCCCATGAGGGAATGATCCACAGCGAGCGTTTGACTCAGCTCCCTCGTTGTCCCGCTGAAGGAGCAGTTTAGTCTTTTCTGAGCCGCCGCCGGACGCCGCCGGACGCCGCCGGACGCCGCCGGACGCCGCCGGACGCCGCCGGCCGCCGCCGGACGCCGCCGCCTCCCAGCGCAGATGTTCGCGCTGCGTTTGTGACGCCGGCTGCAACACTTCCTGGATTCTGAACTCCAGATTGTTCGCTGGCTTTCGGACCCTCTTGCCTCTGCGTGCTGATGTTCGAGGCCCTGAAGAGAAGAATAGAGTTGAAACCGGTCGTGAAAAAACGATGTAACACACATCAACACAAAATGACATTTGTGTTTAGATCAACTTCCTGTCTTCACAGTAAAAGCCACCTGAAAGGAGAGCTCCAGGTGTAAGATCAGATAATCCTCAGTCTCATCAGGCTGCTGAACGCGTCACACGTCCAGGTCGTCAGGTTCCCGTCACAGCGTCCTCGACATAACTCGTGTCCTTTTCCACACGGCCAGCGCAATTCTTCTGGCACAGTGAAGCCGTGATTCTGTGACGCCCCGCTGGCTGTTTTACTGCTGTCATGGCGACCCCGGGCCCGGTCCTGGTCCCGGTCCCGGTCCCGGCCCGGCGGGCTCAGCAGACGCCCCAAGGTGAGCGGCAGTGCTTAGCTTTCAGCGCGACCTCCGGTCCCGTCCGTGTCGTCTTACAGAGCATCGCTGCCAGCAGGGCCAGAGCGCTGACGGGGCTGACTGTGACAAGGAGAACACACACACACACACACACACACACACACACACACACACACACACACACACACGGCTGACCAAAAGGAAATACAGCCATTCATGACCCTTTCCTCCCCGGTGTGACGTCTGACTTTGCAGCAGTTGTTCTGCCTGCTGCTGAGGTCCATGAAGAAGAACGTGAAGATGTGAGTTTAACCTCTGGTGTTCAGCAGAGAAGCTGCACATGAGAGCAGGGAGGTAACAATAAGTCTCTGTGGACTTTATCTGGTGGAAGATAGCCTGCGCTGGGTCTTGGAAATGAACACTGAAGGCCTGACATCTAAACTAAAGGAAGGCTCTGATCAAACATCTCCTACCATCACTGGGTTCAGGCGTTTATTTCTGCCTGAATGTAACCAGTAGAGAAACCTCCAGTCATTGTTAGTATGCGACGACTTTCCTGCGTTCTCACAGCGTCTTTCTGAATAAACCCTTAAGAACAACATCCATGGCTCTTTCCCCAGATGTTGTTTTGGAGGTTTTGCAGCTTTCAAAGTGTCTTTACTAAACCTAAATACAAACTTAGCCCGGTTACATAAACCATCTCTTTCCCAAACCTGCTCAGAAACCGTGTCAGTCGGCTGATGTTGTGGCAGCGACGCCGCTGATTCACCTCCTGGAGGTCTGTTGATACCATTTTGTGCACCGGGGCCATAAAAACAGCATTTAATGCACCGAGCTGCCGGCTGTGAACTCCCACGTGCTGTGTGTGTGTGTGTGTGTGTGTGTGTGTGTGTGTGTGTGTGTGTGTGTGTGTGTGTGTGTGTGTGTGTATGTGTATGTGTGTGTGTGTGTGTGCGTGCGACACCAGCAGTAACTGGGATGTGGCGAGCGTTAAGACCTCGGCTGCTATCCTCATTATGTAACATTTGGAAGGTTTTCAGAGGCTCTGTGGCGTCTTCCCCCGTGTGGCTGTGATCCAATCCCACCGTGCACCTGATGCATTTTGGTCGCGGCCTCACTCATATCTACAGACGTCTGCAGGGAATCACGTCTCTGCTCGTAGTGTGAAAACAGGCCAAGCAGAGCCTCTTGCTGTCCCGTCTTTGTGGCTGGGTTTCCTGCACACAGTTGCAGACGTGATGGCAGCCATTGCTCATCGTGATGGCAGCCATTGCTCATCGTGATGGCAGCCATTGGTCACCGTGATGGCAGCCATTGGTCCCCGTGATGGCAGCCATTGGTCCCCGTGATGGCAGCCATTGGTCACCGTGATGGCAGCCATTGGTCACCGTGATGGCAGCCATTGGTCACCGTGATGGCAGCCATTGATCACCGTGATGGCAGCCATTGGTCCCCGTGATGGCAGCCATTGGTCCCCGTGATGGCAGCCATTGGTCACCGTGATGGCAGCCATTGGTCACCGTGATGGCAGCCATTGGTCACCGTGATGGCAGCCATTGGTCCCCGTGATGGCAGCCATTGGTCACCGTGATGGCAGCCATTGGTCACCGTGATGGCAGCCATTGGTCACCGTGATGGCAGCCATTGGTCACCGTGATGGCAGCCATTGGTTACCCTGATGGCAGCCATTGGTCCCCGTGATGGCAGCCATTGGTCATCGTGATGGCAGCCATTGGTCACCGTGATGGCAGCCATTGGTCACCGTGATGGCAGCCACTGGTCCCCGTGATGGCAGCCATTGGTCACCGTGATGGCAGCCATTGGTCACCGTGATGGCAGCCATTGGTCACCGTGATGGCAGCCATTGGTCCCCGTGATGGCAGCCATTGGTCACCGTGATGGCAGCCATTGGTCACCGTGATGGCAGCCATTGGTCACCGTGATGGCAGCCATTGGTCACCGTGATGGCAGCCATTGGTCCCCGTGATGGCAGCCATTGGTCATCGTGATGGCAGCCATTGGTCACCGTGATGGCAGCCATTGGTCACCGTGATGGCAGCCATTGGTCCCCGTGATGGCAGCCATTGGTCATCGTGATGGCAGCCATTGGTCACCGTGATGGCAGCCATTGGTTGGTGGACCACTTGAGGCCTCAAGTTCGACCTTTTGGCTTTCGCCATCTTGGTTTTTGGAAGAGTCTTTCTGCACGTGTGCAGGTTGTTTAACCTCCTCGTCTAACTCTATTTCTCAAAATGACAAACTGTTCCTTTAAATCAGAGGAAACAGCACTCGGGTACAAAATCGCAAAGAGACTCGTGAGTCTTGAATAAACAGCACATTTGTTATTTCTATAATATGTGTCAGTGACCCCTTCATTTAGGATTATTAATACCATCATCTCCCTGTGAATGGGTGAATGCTTCATGGTGGATCTGCTGCACGGAGGCATCACATCTCTCTGAGCTCTTCAGGGCTTGAGGTGCTTTTCCTGCACCTTTCTTTCTTCTTGCTCCAGTTATTCGGTTTGAAAGAACTCTTCTCTGGCCGTAAAAGGAAAGGGGAGTCTGTCAGGGAGAGCAGGGACTGCTTCTTGCTCGCTGACCTCTGAGGATTATGGGAATAGGATTATAAAGTAGAGGGAGCTCCACCGAGGACCAGGAGACGCCGACCGCCTGATCGCCGTAGCTTAACACGAGCTCCTGCTTGAAGAATGACCTCCAACACAGTCCAGGAAGTGAAGCGTCAGCGGGGACAGAGGGCACCTGTCACTCACGCTGCTGCGATACGTCCTTTCTCCCCACAGACGGACCCGTCTGGACGGACCCGTCTGGACGGACCCGTCTGGACGGGGCGGGCCGGCTGGTGATTGACAGACGGTCTGAAAGCTCTCACCCGACCCAGACGGAAACCTTGAAAATGTTTCAGACAGTCCTCAACCCACAGCCTCGCTCAGCTCCCTTTCTTCTTCAGATTTGAAGAAAATAAGTCGTAGTGGGGGGGGGGGTAGGGTGGGGGGGGGTTGGGTGATGATAGGGGGTGGGGGGGTAAAGGGGGGGGGGCAGCCTCGGGTCCATTTGCCAGCTATTAAAGATCATAAATCTCTGTGTTGAATGGAGCTGCTGCCATCAGTGGGGCCGGGTTTTGATGGTGTTAAAAGGAGGTGGTGTGTGTGTGTGTGTGTGTGTGTGTGTGTGTGTGTGTGTGCGTGTGTGTGTGTGTGTGTGTGTGTGTGTGTGTGGAGGGGGGGTCGACCTCGGGGCATGCTGGGAGCAGACAGAAGAAGGCACTGAATGGAGAGAAAGACCGCCCGGGGGCAGTTTGTTAAACAAATGTTTCTCCTTTCTTTTTGTTCTCTTTCTCATCCTGTGAAGCGCTGAATGCGTGCAGGAGAGAGGCGTTCAGAAAGGGGGCGGGGCTTGTGGTTAACGAGGGCCGCTCACCTCAAATGGGATGTTTTTGGGGGAGAAAAGGTCAACCGATGTCTCCGTGGTGACCTGCCGGCCACGCGGAGGAGTCTGGACCTCTGGGCCTTTGAGCAACGAGGGGAGACTTTGGCTCAGTTAGTCTCCCAGTCTTTCAATCAGAGGGTCGCTGGTTCCAATCCCAGCTTTGTTAATCCATGTCTTTGTTTCTTTGAGCAAGACACTTAACCCCGTTGCTGTGTTTACGTACAGAGCAAATGTCTTAGTCGCTTTGGATGAAAGCGAAAAGAAATGTAACGTACAGAGTGTGTGTGTGTGTGTGTGTGTGTGCGCGCGCGTGTGTGTGTATGTGTGTGAGTCTTGTGTGTGTGTGTCTCGTGTGTGAGTCTCAGTGAGTGAGTCTCGTGTGTGCGTATTTCATGTGTCAGTGTGTATGGTGTGTGTGAGTCTCGGGTGTGTATTTCATGTGTGTGTCTTGTGTGTGTATTTCGTGTGTGTGTGTCTCAGTGAGCGTGGTGTTACTGGCCACGGCGGCTCGAGCTTCCTCCCTCCCTTCAGGTCCTTGCTGGTGTGTGTGGTTGTGTGTGTGTTTAGTTTGTGTGTTTAGTTTGTGTCTTCATAAGCGCTGCAGCGTGGACGCTCCAGGAGCGTGACAGGAGGTTAAGTGTTGATTTGAACACACATGGCGTCTGCTTCTGGAGACGTTCTCTACCTGTCTCCTCCTCCAGCTTCAAACCATCAACCTGTCTGCTTTGCTCCATCAAACGGCGTCCACACCAGCGGCGGCCGTGAGTTCCTTCCTGAGTCTGAGAGGATCAGCTGTTTGGCCTCTCCGTGTAGTTTAAGCTGTTAACAGAGGAGCAGGTGGACTGTGACTGGACGCTCTTAACAGAGCAACAGAGGAAAATATGCTAATAGAGAAAAAATACACGTTGTGTATTTGTGATAAACAGTGACATCATAAAATAGTCATAGCTTTGTGATTGTGTGTCACACTAATGCAGATCATTCTCAGACTTCCTGCTTCAAAAATATTTTTTTCTGAAGACTTTGAATCATACAAACATAAAGTATTTAGAAAGAAAGCCGGTGTCCTGAAACCTCCACGCGGCGCCATCGTCCAGTGCAATTCCTCTTCTCTTGGTCTGACGTCGCGGCGGAGAGACGCCACATGCGTGTGCTGAAGCTGATCCGTGTCACATGACACG
Source organism: Clinocottus analis (assembly GCF_023055335.1). Classification (NCBI taxonomy): domain Eukaryota; kingdom Metazoa; phylum Chordata; class Actinopteri; order Perciformes; family Cottidae; genus Clinocottus; species Clinocottus analis. The sequence goes on from NW_027176120.1 coordinate 313,051, forward strand.
TGTTGCTCTCTTCCCACTGAGCGGCTGAGGTTTCACTGCGACAGCGGCCTTCAGCCTCTGGAGCGAGCCGACATCCGGCACCGCAGCCTGATAGCATCTGGATCTCCGTGTGATTAACAAGCTTCCTGCTGGATGTCGCAGCGTCCGTCAAATAAAAGCCCCGATGATGTTTTCATTGCGTCTCGTCTCCTTAGGAAGCAGAGTGCCTCTCCGTCCGCTGTGGAATCGAACCTGCAGGGTTTTAAACTTCAAGGGCCGAGTGGGTGGAGGGGAAACAGGCTGTGTGCGATCACGTGTGTGTGTGTGTGTGTGTGTGTGTGTGTGCGTGTGTGTGTGGTGCGAGCTGCAGCGATACAGTGGGAGTTAGCCGAGGCCGAACACGCTGCCGGCTGATGGAGCGTCCTGATACGACTTTCTCATGGAAAACCCATTTCATTGGGTTTAAGCCCGGTGCTTTCTGATGCCTGCGTCGTCCGCTTTCCTTTTTCTTAATCCAACCTTCATGAGTGGAGCGAGACGAAGAGGAAGGCAGCATTACTCACAACAACGGGGGGGCTGCAGGGAAAGGAAAGGTTGCACATTTCACACCCTCAGCAGAAACTAATATCACATGAGGTTCTGCAAAGACCCGCTGAACACAAGTCACACGGCACCGCAGCTCCACGGACCCGTTCAACACGCGACGTGTCCGTGACGAAGAAAGAAGAAGAGACGACGTGACGTAGAGCGGCTGTTCTGATTTCACAGATCTTTGAGGGGAATGAGGCGCTCTGCAGATCTGTGTTCCTGCTCATTGAAGCTTTCATTAATGTGGTCTGAAGTGGATCGTGTCTGATTGAAAGCACCCGGTTCTGTTGAGGTTTCCTCCAGAACACTGACACGGCTGCGTGATCCAGGAGCCATGAGGGGAACGTTCTGCCGACGGTGTTTGCTGAAGGTGAAGCAGCTGCTGCTGCGCTGAGGATGGAATTACCTGTTGGATGAAGGTTTTACACATGAAACAACCGTGGAGCTGCTTCAGTGCTGGTGTGTGTGTGTGTGTGTGTGTGCGTGTGTGTGTGTGTGTGTGTGTGTCTGCTCATGTGCTTCAGGTCCAGCCCTGCGAGGTGACAGATGCCCAGTGATTGAAAGTAAAACCTCAGTGTCTGACACCTACTCCCATATGAAGCCCTATGAGTGTGTGTGTGTGTGTGTGTGCTCCAGATGCGCGCGCACACACACACACACACACACACACACACACACACACACACACACACACACACACACACACACACACACACACACACACACACTGAAGACATCTTCACACGATGCCACGTTGCCTGGTTACAGGCCAGTTGGCAAGGGAACGCTGATGGGCCGTGCTAATTTGCGACGGCCTCAGACGACGGCGTACGTCTGTGTGTGTGTGTGTGTGTGTGTGTGTGTGTGTGTGTGTGCGTGTGTGTGTGCGTGTGTGTGTGTGTGTGTGTGTGATGAACGAGGGCTTCTAACCTGGCAGACAGGTGACCCGTCCTGCAGCCATGAGGAACACACTCCTGTGTGATTGAAGAGCAGTTCAGGAGCATCTGAACACTGAGTCCATGACACGACTGAAAGAGCAGCGGAGACTGTTGCAACAACACAAGTTCAACTATCGCCTGGAAATAGTTGTGTTGTAGTTATTGTGTGTGTGTGTGCAGTGTTTGGTTTAACTGTTGGTAAGATCTGCTTCTGCAGTACAGGACTGGAAGCTGAGTTAGTTTTGCATGTTTTATGAAAGCAACAGATGAAGGTCTGAAGGCTATGGGATGTCTGTTCTCAGTTATCTGTTTGATGGTGCAGGAGGAAATACAAGTGCATGTGTGAGAGGATGCAGCTACCTGTAGCAGACCATCACAGACAGGAGGGGGGAGGAAGAGGAGGGAGGAAGAGGATGAGAAGGACAGTGGAAGAAGAGAGAGGAGGCAGTGCCAGTCGCTCCTCTGCACCTGCTGATAAGACTAATCTGAGCGGCTTTAGCTCCACCAGTAGAGCCACGCACTTGAGATTTCAATTATTTCTGGCCCAGTATGGAGACTGTGACTTGTTGTAGTTTGCAGGTCCAGACAGGAGCAGCTGCTGCAGGGAGGACTTCAGCCCCGCTGCAGGGTTGGACTCTTATGTTTTGTTTTTTCTCTCATTTTCCAAAAACATGAAGAATTCTCTGAACTGGAATGATCTCAACTATCTCTGGAAGAAGTTTTAACCTCTTTCTAGTTCCTTGAGATTGATTTGAGCATCCAGGATATTCAGCAGCGCAGAGGAAAAGAAGACACCATCATTTTAAGAGTTTATGTAAGCGTTGTTTTCCAAAATGACCACGATGACTGAAGAGATGAGGGACTACACTCCATACATAGTGGTCTAGATAGCGGTCTAGATAGTGGTCTAGATAGTGGTCTACATAGTGGTCTCTGTCTACAGCGTGCAGAGGGCGGGGCAGCGGTTGATGAAAGGTCCATGGAGAATGGAGCAGGTGGCCCGCACACCTTCAGGATGAGGTGGAATACATTACAATAACCATGAAAGCTTATAATGCATAATATGTGTTGAGATGTGTATTTCACTCTGTGGTTGTTGGCCTGTAGTTTGTGTTGTTGAATCATAGAGAAGTCTGAGTGTGTTGCCGCCTCCCCCCTCCCAACCTTTCTATCTAAAAATGACAACACAATTATCGCCTGCCTGTGATTAGTCCTCATCTCCTCGTCTCCTTCCTCTTCCTGTGTGTCCTCACACTTCAAAGCAGAGTGGATCTGCTCCGCTCCCCACAATAATTATCTCCTCGCACAATAACAAGTTCAGGTGTGCAGCCTTTGCAACAGTTGCCCCCTCAGTCAATTCACCTGCCGGCAACTCAGGTTGCTTTCTGGCCAGCGGGTTTATTTGAAGTGCTATTAAAAGCACATGACGTTGTGTTATTACTGTTAACACTGGGGCCCCGTTGCATCGCAGCTACACAACCGTTGTGTTTTACGCTCACACACAACCTGCTGAGATGTTTGTCTTTGAGATTAAGTTATGCAGATGACTCTGTATTCCTCAGGATTGTGTTGTAGTGGATAATCCCTCAAACACTTGAAACACCTGGTCGTCTTTCCAACTTTCCCTGGATTATCTTCAGGTGGGAGTAACTGAAGCTAACTCTAGCTAGCATTAAATTACCCAACGTTACGCTCGCTGACAGTAAACTAGCAGCGCTCTGCTCCAACGACACTATGCATTAGAAACTATATCACTATATCACTCTATCCCATTTCCTCAGTCTTTCCCCCATTGTTCAGGGACAGAGACACTTTCACGAGTCACTGGACGTCTGTCAGTTCCATCAGGACGCTAACCGCTAACCGCTAACAGCCGCCTCTCTGTGTGGTCTGTGGATCGTTTGCTTGTGACTCGGCTGCTCTGTGTTATTGTGCCTCATACGTACAAGTATGACATTAACATAATTAAATAAAGATGAAAGCAGTATAGCCATCGTTGAATCGTAGGTTCCAGTCCCAAAATGTCAAGTGTTGATATTTATTTCCCTCGTTCTAAATGCATTATACGCTTGACTCATCCATTGTAACTCCCTCCTCTGCTTTTAAATCCTTTTCTACTTGTTTCCTGCTGACACTCCACTCCTCTTCCTCTGTCCTTCCTCCTCCCTCCTTCCTCATCGGTGTCTTCGTCCTGATCCTCAGTGGCTCGGTGTTGTTTCGGCAGCATTACCGGGCGACGCTGTGGCATTTTGGGGGCAGTTAGAAGCCGTGTGGAGGCGTTAGCCTCTGACGACGTGGGCAGAGCGCCGGCTGGGACATGGCGAGCTGGTCTTTACGCCAGCCAGACGGCTGACCTTTTCCTGCAGGAGCCTCCGCCACGGGAGAGGGGATGTCTGGGTAATTAATGGTGCGAACCCTCGACGGGCCGCACCCCGTCCCGCTCTGCGGTCTCAGAGTCGCTGTGGAGCGACGCCGGTGGTCGGCCTCACCGGGAAGAGCCGGCGTTGGATCTGCTTATCTGCAGGGAGTTTGTTCCCGGCTGAGAAGCAGACAAATTCAATTTGAATGCTTTGACGATGATGACAAGTGAAAAGAGGAAGCAGAATCTGAGTGACAGCCGGACTGAAAAGAGTCTCCGTCTCACACAGGGCGGTGCAGACGGAGGTTCCTCTGAGATTTGAAAGAAGGAAAACGCACATGCGGCACGATTAGAAGAAGCGTTTCTCCCCTCTTGAGCTCGGATTGGAGACGCTGCAACATTCCTGCATCTTTCCTTCTCCTCTGAACAGAACCGCTTTTGTCTGAGTAACTGAATTCTGTCTCTGTCAGAGAACAATGAAGCGGCCCGACGGCCCGGCTGGTACCGACTCAGCACCATGCGGGTCAGACACTGTGGTAGAGAGCAGGCTGGCTCACGTGTGTCGCTCTTACAAAGCGCTCTGCAGGTTCATGTGTGTCTTTGTGCGCCTCCACATCGCTCCTCACACAAGTTGCTCTCACAAGAAGGATTTTCAGGATTGAACAGGATGTACGCACTAGAGGAAACACACGGGGACACATGGTGGTAGGGTTTGCTTAAAATACCAAAACACGAGAAAATCCCATCTTCTTTTTCTCCTGGCGATGGATGCTTGAGCAACGTTTATGGCAATCTGTCAAATAGTTGTTGATTTCATATTTAAGTCTGGACCAAAGTGGACTGACTGACAGATGTCCAAAGAGGAGATAGAGCGATGGAAAAAGAGGCATTTCTAAATTAAAGTGTGTGTGTGTGTGTGTGTGTGTGTGTGTGTGTGTGTGTAAAAGAGACAGAGACAGAGGTAAGAAAGTGATCGCACATGAAACCCCGGCAGTGTTAAGGGCCGAGTCTGAAAAGCCTGATTAACATGAGAAGATGAGTGTGTGTGTCCGTTATACCTGCTATATCAGAGCGTGTGTGTGTGTGTGAGGAGCTCTGCTCTCGCCTGTCCTCCCTGGTGCTTCGGTGTAATTATCGGGGAGACTAATGAGCTTCTCCCACTCTAACGAGGCTTTTTATTAGAACTGCTAATTGCTCCATATCAAGGGAATACTCTGGCTTTGTGCTCAGGAAGCTGCAGGAAACAGAGTAACTGTGTATGGTGTGTGTGTGTGTGTGTGTGTGTGTGTGTGTGTGTGTGTGTGTGTGTGTGTGTGTGTGTGTGTGTGTGTGTGAAGATTGTTCAAACAGGCGTCTACATGCTGTACAACATACTGTAACTGTGTCTAGTGGCTCGTGTTAACAGGAGTTTCATAGAGATGTCAATCAAGTGCAGCCTGAACGAGGTCTCACAGTCCTGAGGGCGAATCAAGTGGAAACACCTGTGTGTGTGTGTGTGTGTGTGTGTGTGTGTGTGTGTGTGTGTGTGTGTGTGTGTGTGTGTGTGTGTGTGTGTGTGTGTGTGTGTGTGTGTGTGTGTGTGTGTGTGTGTGTGTGTGTACATGGAGGACGTGGGAGCTTTTTACAAACAGCACAGCTTTAAAACAAATTCAGTGAAGCACAGGTGAACCAGATTTAACTCACAAGCTGCTCCTGCAACGTCTCCATGATGCGTGTTGTGCTGTGTGAATGTCCAGTACGTTCACTAAGCTGAGGTCATACCTGGACTCCACAGCTCCAGTTAGTTCACCTTTCACCTGTAACCAGCGTCCCGACGCTAATCACGGTCAGAAATAACGTGATTGTGTCTCGCAATGCAAGACACGAGCTGTCCAGTGTCAGTGGAAGCCATTAGAAAAACAAAGGGTCAAGATGGGAAGCATCCAAAAGAGCCTCCATGTCTCTGCAACGGCCTTCTGGTCTGTGGGTCAGCAGGTGCAGCAGGTGGAGGCTGTTTTACTCCTTTAAGTGGCATCAACTCAGTGGTGCACAGCGTCTGGATTGGATGTAATTATAATGCTGGAAAGCTGCACGCTGACTGGAGTTTTGTCACACCAGTTATTAACAAGAAGACAGGCGGTAATAATATTCAGATATCCAGTAATCCAGCTTAATGCCCCAAATAACAGTCTGGAGCATAAAGTACACATTTGAGACGGGCGAGGCTCAATCCTACATTTAATTTGACTGGTTTTCAGACATTGGACTCAGTAACTAATAACATAGAGCTGCTTCCTATGGCGCGACACACAAATATGACCCTGTACACACACACACACACACACACACACACACACACACACACACACTTCCTCAATGCACTGCTTCATCCTCCATCACGTCGTCGTATCTCGCAGTAACTCGAGGGCTATTGCAGCTCCTGTTGCTCAGGTCACATGTTATCGCTCCCTGGAGTCAGGCGCATCACGCGTGTTGCCGCGCTGGTCGGTCACGGCTGCAACACGGCATCAGCCTGGGAGGAGGTGGGGGGGCTATTATCAGGAAATGTGAAGTCTCTCTGACGCCTCGGTGCATTTCATGCAGCGTGCTCATTGCTTCTGGGACAAGTCGCTTCCTACACGCCACCGAACGTCTTCATACCAGTTCAAAGCGTGATGACGCGCTACAGTTTGAGCTGCTTCCCACCGAGCTCCCAGGGTGCACCCTGTCTGAAATGTTGATGATGTGATCAAAAGAAAGGCGGGGGGGCGTCTGCTTCCTGCTGATGCGGCATTCATTTGTTTATCGTCAGCAATGCAGCTGCCGATATATTTTAGCTTTTTCATTTTGTTTCCAAAAAAAATGAAAAAGATTCTGAGATATTACGCTGCAGACCTGTTATTCACTACATCAGCTCTTTAGTGTGTGTGTGTGTGTGTGTGTAAGAGGATTTGAGAGTGCCCTCCAGCATGCTGCTAGTAAACCGCGATAAGATTGAGTCGCTCACCGTCTCGCTTTACTCCTCTGGCCTTGTTTCACTCATGATCGTGTGATGCAAAGGTCAAAGGCCAGAGGTCAGAGAGTTTCTAAAATGATCTTGTGATTTCTCATATATATTATATACATCGTATATTTCACTGTAGCCCTTCAGTGTTTCATGTTGGCCCAGCTCCAACATTCTCATGTGCAAACTGCAGAATTCAGAAAAAACTCCCTGACCCTTACAAACCTCCAGTTCCTTAATATTCAGCTTTATGAAAATGAGCCTGAAGACAAAAAGCCTTGCATTGTGTCCAACATGCACCCCCCCCCCTCCCTCCCTCTCACCCACCTCCCTCCTTTGCTTCCTGCTTCCTCCCCTCGCTCCCTCCCTCCTCTCCTCTGACACTGGGCTGAGAAGACCTCAATATGAGAGCTCATTGGCTGCGAGTGTTTTGTGCTAATATGTCTGCACCAGGATTTGTGTGTGTGTGTGTGTGTGTGTGTGTGTGTGTGTGTGTGTGTGCTTATTTTAATCTCAGGGATTTGCATCACGCAGCCTTTGATGTTTACAAAACAATCCTCATGGAGCAGAGACAATAACACGGTTGTGAAAATGGAAAATGTGCCGTGATAAAAGTCTGCAATCTGTTGAATGTTTTACACACACACACACACACACACACACACACACACACACACACACACACACACACACGCGCGCGCCTAAGTAAGAACTGCGTTACCCAAAAGCCTCTCCTCGTACAAGTGATGCTGCAGCTCAATGCAGGCCAGTGGTTTTTAATCATTGTGACCAATGAAACTTTACAATAGAGTCATTCTGAACGCATTAGTCCATTTGAAGACAGACATTTTACCACATTTTGTAAATACCAATGATTTACTAGTCATCGTACATGCTGGTATTCTTAGTCTGAGCTCTGAGAATAATCTGAATATATTTTCTGGGTAGAACAACTCTTAGTGTTGTGCAGCCGACAGCTGAGTCCTAAATCTTAACACGTTGAGTTTTGGGTGTGTTGAAGCTCGAGGAGCCGGGATGGCGACTTGTTCCTGTATCAAATAATCATATAATCATATAATATCACATCATGTCCTCCTCTGCATGGACCTCACAAGCAAACGAACACTAACTGGAGTGAAGGGTCGGGCGAGATGTCTGGCTGCCGGCCGGCGGCAGGGACCGGGGAAGAGATGACGGCAAATTCATTCAACCACTATTCCCTTCTTCTGAGGGAGCCCACATGTGAGCTCTAGAAAGAGAAAGGGAGGGGAGACAGTGAGGGGGGGGGGGGGGTTAAGGGTGAGAGGGGTTTGGGGGTTTAGGGGTTTAGGGGTTTAGGGGTGCGTGGATGTGGGTCTATTTGAGAGAGAAAGGTGGGGGAGGTGTGTGTCGAGGCTCTTAAAGTAGACTGTAATCCTTCAGTCCTGGTTAGGATAACACCCCGCAGTCTGGGACAAGCAACATGACAGACACACACACACACACACACACACACACACACACACACACACACAGAACACATTGTTTTTTGCTCACACACTCGTGGGGAGACTTGGCCGACGTTCCTGTTGTCATCATGACAAAATGGCTTCGACAGAAACCAGCTGATTTACTGCAAGAGAAGGTTGGTTGTTTTGTGTAAAGCAGAGTTTACATTGTGTGTGTGTGTGTGTGTGTGTGTGTGTGTGTTAGTAATGGAAAGAGACGTTGTGTTTGTTGGACTCAGCAGAGCAGGTTTGATCACTCTCGTGCTTCTTTGCCTCTTCGTGGACGTGCACATCGCTGGAGGAGTCTGGTTTAACAGAGACGTACAAATGATTTGTGCAACACCTTCGTCCTCCTCCTCCTCTTCTTCTGCCGGATCGGAGGAGGCAGATGGTGGCACACGCTCAGGCCGCCGTCATAACCGAGCAGCTCACTTCTGGTGAGGTTACGCTGGTGATCCCAACGTTTCCTCTCCGTCTCCAAACAGCAGACTGCAGAGCGCTCCATCACCCGATGGTACTCACACCGCCCACCTGGTGAGGACAGGAAGTACGTCACTGTGAAGTAGGCAGAAGTATTGCAGTATCATGGCATGCAAAGACTTTATCTGGTGAGTCTAACGTTCCTCACCGCGCACGTAAAGGCCTATATGTTGGTTTTATTAATAATAATATGTCTGTACCACTTTGGGTTGTTGGGACATTTTGTGTCCTAGCGATTCATTTTCTTATAAAAATAGTCTTTTGTTGTTTAAAAGAAGAAGTTAGAATTTTTATATATATATATATATATATATATATTTATTTATATATATATTTATATATATTTATTTATATATATATTTATATATATTTATATATATATATATATATATATATTTATATATATATTTATATATATATATATATATTTATATATATATATATATATATATATATATTTATATATATATATATTTATATATATATATATATATATATATTTATATATATATATATATATATATTTATATATATATACCGTACGTCTCCTCTAAATGCCTGGGTTACCTTCCAAGATAAGGTGATGTAAAAATAGTCAGGAACATTCATTATGTTCTGCTCTCAGTTATAGAGACGGCCGGTAGGGAATTGAGTCGACATAAAACAAGACAAACACACAACACCTCAGAGGGTCCGGCTCTTTCTTTCCTATTCTTCTCATCGAGGACCAAATTATTGCTTCACCAGAAATGGACTCACATTGTCTGGAACACAACTGTAAGTTTCCAGCTGTGTCGCACGTCTCGTCTCAGCAGCTTCTGCTTCTGTCGCGTGGCACTCGTACCCGCCAGCGATGGAGGCTCTTTTTAGTAGAACAGTGTGTGTGATCGCACATCTGGAGAGGTATTCAGTGCCATATTTCTCAGCATTAGCGTTACCTGCCGCACAGAAACCAGGATGCTTATTTTGGGACAATCCTCTCATCGTATACCAACATCCTGCATCCACACCAGCTGCACGAAATACATTTTTGTGAGTGATTATAACCGGCAGATCTCATGGATGACATTGAGTGGAAGATGAACTGACAGCTGGAGCCTTAACCGCAAAAAAAAAAAGAAATCCTCGATGACATGGAGTGAAAAACACCACGAGGCAGAGCCAGAACCCCTCGCTGCCGTTCTGTGGATCTGCCAGCCGGCCTTTACTCAGCATCTGCCAACAACACGCACCCACGTGCACTCTCCCACGTGCACTCTCCCACGTGCACGCGCGCGCCCACGACTTCTGGTTCAGGGGCGTTGGAGTCTGATGTCACATCCTGATGCACGAACGTATCCACACACTCGACACGCAGCTACACGCGAGCATGAGAGGAGGAGCGGCTGTCTTCTGCACGCACACACAACCTGACGTCCACGTTCAAACACTCGAGTCCTTGACGTGCGCTGCAGGCCGGCGTGGCCTCAGTTGAACGGACAGAGGATCAGAGGATCTACAGAAGCTTGATGTCGAGGAGTCGGGCAGATTTACAGTGCAGGATGCTGATGGATGGAGTGAGAACACAAACATAATGTGTACATTGTTTTGTACATTTGTGTGTTTGCGATTGGCACTTTCACCTAAACCCAACGATAGTGCTAAGAAAAGAAAGGTGTGCGTGTGTGTGTGCACCTGTGTGTGTGTGTGTGTGTGTGTGTGTGTGTGTGTGTGCATTCATGTGTGTGCACCTGTGTGTGTGTGTGTGTGTGTGTGTGTGTGTGTGCACTGCCTGTGCATCGATCACAGCTGATGGTTAAACATCTGGTTGCAGCTTCGTTTGCAAACAGAAGACTTCAAACAGGATTTTTAAAGTTTTGCCGTTTCAATATTTAGTAACGCACGTTTCTTCTCTGCTCCAAAACATTTGACTCACATTGACAGTGGAATGTATTCATCTGGTAAAGCAACCAGGACACACACAGTCACATGGCCACCGCACATCACGCTGGACCAACAATTTACTACACAGCAGTATGTCACATCTACGAGGAGGGTGGGAAAGTAGAGGTGTGTGTGTGTGTGTGTGTGTGTGTGTGTGTGTGTGTGTGTGCGTGCTTTTTGTCAGAACATCTGGTGTTTGTCAGACGCATGTGAACGCCTGCTCTCCTGTCCGTGAAGAAGAGGCAGAACGATCTCATCGTTGAAAGATGCTGCTGCGTCTCAACAGCCTTTCTTTTTTTTATTGTGCAATTAGAACTAATTTCTAAGCTGCTCACATGTTTATTTTAATCTGGTGCTGGTTGGATGGACGGCATGTGCCTGTAATCTACAGCCAGACTCGTATCTGTGTGCACACACTTCCCCTTTGCTCTGTTCCTCTTCTCCTGCAGTTCGACCCGGAGAGTTCTGGCTTCATCAGCACCGAGCGGTTCAGAGACCTGCTGGCGGCGCACGGCTCTGAGCTGGACCCCCACAAGCTGGAAGTCCTGCTGGCCCTCGCCGACGGCAACGCCGACGGGAAGATCTGCTACCAAGACTTTGTCAACCTGGTGAGATGTTTAACCCGTTAAGCTCTGGAACAACGTTGTCTCCAGACCTCTTTGTGTTTGAGTCGTCGTAGGAACCTCAAATTAATTCTAATACTTGTGTTTATTGTTTGTATTTGTTCAGAAAAGTCTTGTGAAAAAATTGTATATCTACAAAGAAATCCCTTTAAAAAGATGTTTTGACGGTAACTCTGAACATCCAGCATGATGTGAGCCAGATTCAACAAAAAAGCCTCCTGGAGCGTCAATAAGACACCTTTATGGAAAGATTAGGACCTAAAGAATCAGAACCTGCAACAAAAATCACAATAAAACAAAGTCTTGTCCTGTTAGGAAGGAGCTTCAGTCAAAAATGGGAAAAGTACGTATGTTATGCCAAAAGATTGTCTGGATGGGGCATGCTGGGACTTAAAATGGGAGCAGGAGGATTCTCACACGGTTTCCAAAAGGTTAAAGCTTCATAGACGCTGATATCAACTGTTTACTGTTTACCGCGGTCCTAACTTCTAAGTTTAGTTCATCATTTTCATTAAAATAGGACCAGATATGTTTCTGCACGCTCTGGTTTGCGTATCTCATGAGTCTGATGACTTAAGACTTTAACAGCAAAGACGACTTGACTGAGACGTCGGACCTTTCCACTTGTAATCACCTGATCCTCAACCCTCAAAGGTGAAGAACTGTTAGAAAACAAACTGCATGAAACCAGCTCGTTTTCCCGACAATAGATATTCTGAAGAAGTCCGTCAGCAGCTAAAGTTTAAGGGAAGTGCAGAGCTGCAAACACAAACCTCAGATTACCACAAAGACTCAGCTGTGATTACAATGAATGTCCGGTCACACACAGAGGATCACTCCATCGTCTGGCTGTAAAGTTGTCTGAAGTCCAACATGCAAACTATGAAGTTTCATTCACGCATGCATTAAAGGGACGCTTGAACAGACACGTTTAAAGACCTCAGCAGAGAAGTGGAGCGTCTTCCTAACAGGAAAACACTCTGGTCATTAATCCCTCCTGACGTTCACCTTGCCCCACTTCCTGCTTCACCTTGCCCCACTTCCTGTTTCACCTTCAAACTCAACTGTTTGTCTCTGAAGCTTCTGAAGCTTCTCCAGCAGCCTCTTCACCTCCTCATTGTCTGTTCTGTCTCTTCACCTCCTCATTGTCTGTTCTGTCTCTTCACCTCCTCATTGTCTGTTCTGCCTCTTCACCTCCTCATTGTCTGTTCTCGTCCCTCATGGGAGGCCGAGCAGTGGGATCGCAGTGGGAGTAGTTGTGTGGCACACAACACACACTGACTACTGGGTGGTAGTGTGTGTGTGTGTGTGTGTGTGTGTGTGTGTGTGTGTGTGTGTGTGTGTGTGTGTGTAGAGGCTGTGTGTTGCTGCCTGTGGTCCTTCTCTCTTGTTCCTCAGAGCTGCTCATTGTGTAATGGGGTGAGGGATGAGTCCTGTGAAAAATGTCAAAAGAGGTTTTTGCTGCTCTCCTATTGGTGCATCCATGTCATGTGACCAGGAGGCTGTGGGTCACGCCGTGCAGCTGGAAGATGGGCCGCCGGCATCTGTGTGCACGCTCACCTTTTAAAGTCGGGGTTAAAGTAGGGGCATGTATTCATGGTTATGGTGATCTGCAGTACAATGAACGATGAGAGCGGGTACAATTAGTTTTATGAGTCCAGTCGATGAGTTAATCATTCATCAAGCAAACAGGATTTCTTTTGTTACCCAAACACAGTGAAACTATTCACTACACCAGCTGTTTAGTTTAACAGCTGATGGCTGATTTTCTAATGGGTGAAGTCAGTTAGGACGTTAGGTTTCAGCTTCTAAAATGTTCTACAACGTCTCTTTTAAATCGTTGTTAAAAGAATGTCTTCAGGTTTTCAGGAATAAGCAAATTGAAGACACACCTTGGACTCTTGAAAAAAAAGTTTCAGGCATTTCTTGAGATTTTATAGACCAAACCACCAATCCATCCATCCATCCATCCTCCATTTATTCATCCATTCATCCTCCATCATCCATTATCATATTATATATATTATTGGGCCGGATTCACCCTGGACGGAGAACAGCGCTCAGGACTTTGGGCTGAGCAGCAGTCAGCTGGAGCGTCTCCTGAGCTTTAGAGTCGTGTTTCCATCTAGAATTGTAAAGCTCTTCGTCATTAAACACCGCTAACATTAGCGCCTCGTCGGAGGGAAGCCATTTTCTTTTGACTTCCCCGCTGTTCACACCACAGGAAGACAGGAAGGAGTAAAGCCTGTCGCTTCATCCCATTGGCTGCCGTGGCCGAGCGTGACAGTGATGAGCTGAGCGACTCCGCGCTTAAACGTTGAGAATATTTTAACTTTTAGCGTTTAAAAGACGCATGAAAGGCCGAACCAGAGCAACACAACGGTTTAGCTAGCGACGCGTTTTGTGTTTTTGTCTGGTGTGATCGGCTCCTCAAAGCTCCAGCAATTGAGGAAGCTGCTTCCTGTTGAACATCATGGAGACGCTCTGGAGACGCTCTGGAGACGCTCTGGAGACGCTCTGGAGACGCTCTGGAGACGTTCTGTAGACGCTCTGTAGACGCTCTGTAGACGCTCTGGAGACGCTCTGGAGACGCTCTGTAGACGCTCTGTAGACGCTCTGGAGACGTTCTGTAGACGCTCTGGAGACGCTCTGGAGACGCTCTGGAGACGCTCTGCTGGCCCCAAGAGAAAAGAAAAGAAGTTTGAGGAGAGAGGAGGAAGTCTGTGTGTAGGCCAATCCAACACGTACTAGTACACATTCCTGGTAGATTTGTGCAGTGAATGTTGTGTTTTCTTTTGTTTACCTGCTGATTGTTGTGATGAAAGATAACGTGGTTGTAACTCATGGACCTGCTTCTCAAACTGGAACGTCTGATCGCATCTTACGAGAAAACAACTCGTCCTCATCAACGCGGCCCCTTCCATTGCATCTTTAGTCGATCCTTCTTCTTCCAGCCTTCTTCCTCTTCCTCTACTTCCATCTGTCCTCCGTCTCTTTCTCTTTCCTTCTTCTTCTCTTTCCTTCTCTTTCTCTTATCTTCTTCTCTTTCCTTCTCCTTCTCCCTCTCTCTGGCTCCTCTGTGTCTCTCTCCCTTCTCCTTCTCCTCTGACTGTGTTTTCCATCGATCAAATGGGAAAATTGTCTCTTTCTGGCCGTACACCCATTTGTCCTCCTCTCCTCCCCTCTCCTCTCTTCCTCTCCTCTCTTCCTCACCTCTCCTCCTCACCTCTCCTCCTTGCCCCTTCCCTCCTCTTTCCTCCTCCTCCTCCCCTTTCCTCCTCCCCCCTCCCCCCTTCCCTCCTCCTCTTTCCTCCTCCCCTGTCCTCCTTCCCTTTCCTCCCCTCTCTCCCTCTCCCCCTCTCCTCCTCCTCTTCCTCCCCCTCCTCTCCTCCCGCCAACATCATTCCTTCCTTTGTGTCCTACAAAGAGGAATTGCAGTCACTTCACACGAACAACCGACTGTCTTTATGGAGCACTGCTGCCTTGGGGAGGTGTGTGTGTGTGTGTGTGTGTGTGTCTGTGTCTGTGTGTGTGTGTGTGTGTCTGTGTCTGTGTGTGTGTGTGTGTGTGTGTGTGTGTGTGTGTGTGCAGTCCACACGTGGCCATGGTAACCCGTAATCATTCTCCCACAGTTCTCTGGGTCCAACATAAATCCTGTAAAATGAGGATTCCTTCCAGACGTTTCTCTCTAAGCGTTGATCCGAGACGCTGAAGCCTCGTGAAACATCCAGAAGAAACCATCAGACGACTGCTCCTTCCTCCAGAGATGTTGTTTTGATGTTTCTGTCTTGTGATGGCTCTTTCCTCCCGGCTGAGTTGTTCTTTGTGCGACGCTGTCGTCTTGAAACGAGCGGTGAAAGACACACACATGAGAACGTCTTCAAACACAAGTGTTTGTGTTTCTCTCAGATGAACACCAACCCTTCAGTCCACAGGCAGCGCTTTACCGGTGTGGCTTTTGAAGTTGCCAGTAGTTACATATCCATAATTATCCTTTTAATGCTGATGGACACTCTTCTGGCCTTAAAATAACATCTTACTGACACGTCTGAGCTTCCTGCAGGAGACACACAGAGGCAGGTTTTGAGTTGTGGAGCGCCATAACAATAATGATAATAATACATGTTGTTAGTGGAGCGCTTTAAAAGGTACTCAAGGCGCTGACATGGTGAAGACAAACAGTGGAGGCAGCAAAACAACAGGAAAGACGACCATAGTGGTGGAGGAGTGGAGGTCTGTCGGTGCAGAAGGTCTGGAGGGTTTTGTCGCTGATGAGGAGGATCTAGAACTGGATTCGTTGCTGCATGAAGCTCGTGGAGGTTCAGACCGAGCGGAGCGGGAAAGAGTCATTGTGTCGTCATGGAGAGCGTAAAACACACAACATGAGTCATAAAAGACACAACGCTTACACCGTTAACAGGCTGACAGCGATACTGAATGAAGCTTGTGATGCTTCAGTCTGAGACGTGCAACACACACCAACACACACTGACTTCATACTTTACTCTTCGTTTTGTGGTTCTCTGTGGTTGTTCGGGCATTTGTGCGTCTTTTCGGATGTTTTGTGCCTCTTTGGGCTCATCTTGTGTCACATTATTGTTTCCCAGCAGGCCGGTTCAGTGATGTGTCCGCATGTTTTAACTGTTGTTTCTCAGGATGCTGAGTACACACACAGGAGTAAACACTCCGATTCCCTCGGCCTCCAGATGTCAAGGACACGCTGAACTGTGACCTCTTGGTCTGGAGACGTCACAGCTTCAACATTTCTAAGAGAAATATCTCCTCCTTTTTGTGTCAGGCTCGTGAAGGCGCGTTAGATGCTAAACGTGTGTGTGTGTGTGTGTGTGTGTGTGTGTGTGTGTGTGTGTGTGTGTGTGTGTGTGTGTGTGTGTGTGTGTGTTTGACGATGAGAAGCTCAGTGTTTGAACAATGTGACACCTAGGCTCTGAAACAAAACAGATGGACCCTCTTGAACCAGAGCAGAGGAGTTATTATATATATATATATATATATATATATATATATATATATATATATATATATATATATATATATATATATATATATAGTGGATCTTCTCCGCCACCAACAAGGAACCTTCATGGACAGAGAGGGGCTAAAACAGAGGAGCTAACAGAGGAGCTAACAGAGGTCGCTAGGTGATGCTACAGGCATGTTGCTGCCATGGAGAGGTGGAAGGGGCCATCAGCGTGCTGTGTGTGTGTGTGTGTGTGTGTGTGTGTGTGTGTGTGTGTGTGCGCAGCCTGTTCCCAGAATGCATTGAGACTTCATTCGTACATTGGATAGATTTAATAAAGTACCTTCAAAAGTTCACGTGTTAAATAAAACAGATTGATCGTTAATGTTCAAATGGACCATTGATAGTAATACTCTCCTCCCTCCTTCCTCCTCCCTCCTTCCTCCTCCCTCCTTCCTCCTTTCTCCTCCCTCCTTCCTCCTCCCTGCATCCTCTCCTCCCTCCTTCCTCTTCCCTCCTCCTCTCCTCCTCCCTCCCCTTGGTCACCTCCCTCTCCTCCTCCCTCTCCTTGGTCTCCTCCCTCCTCCTTCCTCCTCCCTGCATCCTCTCCTTCCTCCTTCCTCTTCCCTCCTCCTCCTCTCCTCCTCCCTCCCCTTGGTCACCTCCCTCTCCTCCTTTCCTCTCCTCCTCCCTCCTCTTGGTCACCTCCCTCTCCTCCTCCCTCTCCTTGGTCTCCTCCCTCCTCCTTCCTCCTCCCTGCATCCTCTCCTTCCTCCTTCCTCTTCCCTCCTCCTCCTCTCCTCCTCCCTCCCCTTGGTCACCTCCCTCTCCTCCTTTCCTCTCCTCCTCCCTCCCCTTGGTCACCTCCCTCTCCTCCTTTCCTCTCCTCCTCCCTCCCCTTGGTCACCTCCCTCTCCTCCCTCCTCTCCAGATGAGCAACAAGCGCTCCAACAGCTTCCGGCGTGCCATCCTGCAGGGCAGCCGGCAGCTGAAGGGCAGCAGCCTCAGAGAGGAGGCGGGTCTGGGTCTGTCCCGCCGGCTGGTCCGGCACGTCGCCTACGAGACGCTGCCCCGCGAGGTCGACCGCAAGTGGTACTTCGACAGCTACACCTACTGCCCGCCGCCGTGGCTCATCCTGGCGATCACCATCGCTGAGGTAAATGTGTGGAGAGGAAGTAGATTAACTCAAGTCGCCCACAAGGAGAAGCTTTCTGGAGGCCGAGAGGTCTGTCCAGTCCTCTGAAGCCCAATGAGTTAGAATACTTACTGTTTTATTTTATTTGTTTCGGAATTTATTAGTGACAAAAATATACATTTAAAAAAAAATACTTTTATAATGTATTTTAAATTATAACTACTGAGCAAGATTTCTCAAAAATGCCTCCTGGAGCCGCCCCCGGGTTTTTCCAGATGCTTGCAAATAACCAAGTTGTTCGGTTAAAAATGTAAAAGTTATAACCCTTAAGCCTAAACATGCTCGTACTGTGGCATGCTGGGTATTATTCTTTGCATAAATTACCGTGTAGATACATAACCTCCCTCGACCACGCAGGCCTGCAGAGACAGAAATGTGAAGGAGAGTTAAAAAACAGCCACATTTAGATCTTTCAGGTACTAATATATTTCACACACAGATCCATCGTACTTTATTAAAGTTCCACAAGCTCGTAGGGTTATGAAGAGGTGTTTATTGAAATCATACTTTGTAAAGTGTATTTATTAACGATCTAGTGAAACGTTACGACCGCGCGCACAAACGTGATGGTGAGGTTAAAAGGTTTATGTGATTAACTTAATGGTAAGTTTATTTTTTCTGTTCAGATAGAACTCTTCCCACAATGCTTCACTGTATTCAGCAATTAAAATGCAGTGAATCATCGTTGTGGTTCTGGAGATCCTTAAGGAAACGTCACTTGACTTATTTTCCTCTTTTCATGTCCGATAATGAGCTAAAAAGATTCAAAGGTACCTGCAAGAGGTTTTTATTTATTGTTCTCTGATATTGTGCTGGTAAATGCTGATATGATGATTTCCTCATGTTTATGGTGGCGTGTTTTCATTCCTGACGTCACTCAACCCGTTTCCTCGCCTGCGCGCCCCCAGGTGGCCGCCTTCATGTACTACGGCTTCCAGCTGGACCGCCTGGTCCTGCAGGTGTCCAGCCCGTCCTTCATGAAGAGCCCCCTGCCGTACCACCCGCAGCTCCGGGCCCAGGCCTGGAGGTACCTGAGCTACATCTTCATGCACACCGGGTGAGCTCTGCTTTCTGGACTCTTCTCTGGTGGAGATGCAACGCTGTGTAGAGCTGGAGCCGCTCGGTGACATTTGAAAGACTCAGTGAGCTGGTTAGCTTTTGATTTCATTAACAAAAACACACAATTAATATCCAGTGAAACCTCTGAACCACTCAGCGCAATTAAATCCTTTTCAGCCATGGATTATTGCTGTAATGTGTATTTACTGCAATTTATTCAAACATTACACCTCAGCTGACATCCTCTCCTCTCTCCTCCTCTCCTCCTCTCCTCCTCCTCCTCCCCCTCTCTCCTCTCTCCTCTCTCCTCCTCTCCTCTTCTCCACTCCTCCTCTTCTCCTCCCCTCTCTTCCTTTCCTCGCCTCTCTTCTTCTCCTCCTTTCCTCTTCTCCTCCTCTCTCCTCCTCTCCTCCTCTCCTCTTCTCCACCTCTCCTCTCCTCCTCTTCTCCTCCCCTCTCTTCCTTTCCTCGCCTCTCTTCTTCTCCTCCTTTCCTCTTCTCCTCCTCTATTCCTCCTCTCCTCTCCTTTCTCCTCCTCTCCTCTCTCCTGCTCTCCTTCTCTCCTCTCCTCGCCTCTCCTCTCCTTCTCTCACCTCCTCCTCTCCTCTCTCCTGATCTCCTCCTCTCCTCTCCTCCTCCTCTCCTCTCTTCTCTCCTGCTCTCCTTCTCTCCTCTCCTCCTCTCTTCTCCTTCTCTCCTCTCCTCCTCTCCTCACCTCTCCTCCTTTCCTCTCCTCCTCTCCTCTCCTCTCTCCTCTCCTCTCTTCTCCTTCTCTCATCTCTTCCTCTCCTCTCTCCTCTCCCCTCCTTCTCCTCTCCTCCTCTCCTCACCTCTCCTCCTCATCTCCTCCTTTCCTCTCCTCCTCTCCTCTCTCCTCTCTTCTCCTTCTCTCATCTCTTCCTCTCCTCTCCCCTCCTTCTCCTCTCCTTCTCTCCTCTCCTCACCTCTCCTCCTCCTCTCCTCTCCTCCTCCCCTCTCCTTCTCTCCTCTCCTCCTCTCCTCTCCTTCTCTCTTCTCCTCCCCTCCTCCTCCTACCCTCCTCTCCTCCTCATCTCCTCCTCTCGTCCTCCTGCCCTCCTCTCCTCCTCATCTCCTCCTCTCCTCCTCCTCTCCTCTCCTCCTCCCCTCTCCTTCTCTCTTCTCCTCCTCTCCTCCTCCTGCCCTCCTCTCCTCCTCATCTCCTCTTCTCCTCCTCCTTTCCTCTCCTCCTCCTCTCCTCTCCTCCTCCCCTCTCCTTCTCTCTTCTCCTCCTCTCCTCCTCCCCTCTCCTTCTCTCATCTCCTCCTCTCCTCCTCCTGCCCTCCTCTCCTCCTCATCTCCTCCTCCTCTCCTCTCCTCCTCCCCTCTCCTTCTCTCTTCTCCTCCTCTCCTCCTCCCCTCTCCTTCTCTCATCTCCTCCTCTCCTCCTCCTGCCCTCCTCTCCTCCTCATCTCCTCCTCTTCTCCTCTCCTCCTCCCCTCTCCTTCTCTCTTCTCCTCCTCTCCTCCTCCTGCCCTCCTCTCCTCCTCTTCTCCTCCTCCTTTCCTCTCCTCCTCCCCTCTCCTCCCCTCCTCCAAGCAGCACAGATGTTATTTCCACTTCATGCAGATGTAATTAACCTTCTGGGTAAATGTAGTTTCAAGTAGAGAGAACTAATGAAATGATAATTTAATTAGAATCTGAGGACAGACGCTGTGGATGAAAGATGATGTACGAGGACTGAATGGAGGGATGAAGAGGAGGCCATCTTCTCAGATTCAGACCCGTGTCTTTATTTAAATGATGTACTAAAGAGTGAGAGAAGTCATTAAAGCCAGTGAGGAAAGATCTAAAGGTCAAGTAAAGGAACACAAAGCACCACATTTCATTCACATGACTTTATGCATTTATGAAGCAAAAAACATGTTTAAAAAAGCAAAATGTGATTAAACGTCTTCAAATGCGAATCTCTCTGTATGTATGCGTGTATGTGTGTGTGTGCGTGTGTGTGTGCGTGTGTGTGTGCGCGTGTGTGCGCGTGTGTGTGCGTGTGTGTGTGTGTGTGTGTGTGTGTGTGAAAGAGGACAAGTTGTCCCTTGCTTATAGTCATCACAGTGAAACACATGTAATCAGATTTGGGTAAATTTGCATCAGCCACACACCTCTTGTTGTGCTGTGTGTGTGTGTGTGTGTGTCTGTGTGTGTGTGTGTGTGTCTGTCTGTCTGTGTGTGTGTGCCCTGTGTGTCTGTGTGTGTTCATATGTTATGTTTGAGTGCACTGGAGTGTGTCAAAGATTATGTGTTGATGGACTACAAGTGTAGTTTAATGTAGGACCAGATGTCCCGTGTGTGTGTGTGTGTGTGTGTGTGTGTGTGTGTGTGTGTGTGTGTGTGTGTGTGTGTGTGTGTGTGTGTGTGTGATGTCCGTGAGCAAGCATTATAATGAGGTCTTTGTGGGAACAGGTGGTGATAACGTGTTATTATAAAAGATTCTCGTCACTTCAGATCTTTCTGGACTCTTTCCTTAAAGGTGCAGTTCTTCTTTCCTTCAGTATAAAACACGATATGAAACTCTTGTGCAATGTATGAAAACTCTTTCCAGCTAGCATAACACGATACTCAGGATAACCCACAGCGTTGTGACATCAAACTGCTCACAACGAGGCTGTAGCTGATCGAGAGTCACCGGGTTCTTCTGCACACTTTGTGCACCGCGAGCTGAACACTTGTCCCTCACAGGGACCCTTAGTACTGAACATGGACCAAAGAAGGAGTGGTTTGTCCCTCACAGGGACCCTTACTACTGAACATGGACCAAAGAAGGAGTGGTTTGTCCCTCACAGGGACCCTTACTACTGAACATGGACCAAAGAAGGAGTGGTTTGTCCCTCACAGGGACCCTTACTACTGAACATGGACCAAAGAAGGAGTGGTTCAATTTTAACACCAACTTACTTGTGTGTGTGTGTGTGTGTGTGTGTGTGTGTGTGTGTGTGTGTGTGTGTTACAGGATTGAACACCTGAGCCTGAACATGGCCATGCAGCTGCTGGTGGGAGTTCCTCTAGAGATGGTCCATGGAGCCCTGCGCATCGGACTGGTCTACACCTGTGGTGTGCTGGCAGGTGGGTGTGTGGTCACACACACACACACACACACACACACACACACACACACACACACACACACACACACACACACACACACACACATATATATACAACAATTACAATCTCAGTCCTTCTCCACTCACTGCATACATTTCCCTCCTTTTCTCTAAACACTCACTCTCCCCCCGAGACGAACACACACACACACACACACACACACACACACACACACACACACACACACACACGCACTGTGGAGTGTTTCTCCTTTCAACTCCACCGTTGTTCCATCTGCTTGTTGCCTTTTTTTCATGCATTCAAGGAGTTGCAGCCCGTGTGTTGCTGGATGCTGGTCAATGAGAATATGCAGCGTATGTGTGTGTGGGACGTCCGGGACAGATGGCCTTGTGTGTGTGTGTGTGTGTGTGTGTGTGTGTGTGTGTGTGTGTGTGTGTGTTCCCCTGCCGGTGCCGGGGGGTGCTCGTGTCCCTTCAACGCCCCACATCCCCTCTGGCCACGTACAATAGGGCAGAGAGAGTCATCTCAATCAGAAGAACACAAACAGTGATCATGAAACAGGAAGGGGAGCGAGTGAGGTGGGGCTGAAGGAGAGAGAGGAGGAGGAGGAGGAGAAGGAGGAAGAGGAGATGACGTCACAGGCCTGAATAAGCCTGAGGGGGTTTGGAGAGGAGAAGCATGGAGAGGGGAGCAGGTGGGGAGATTTAGGAGGAACCGAGCGATGAGGAAAGACAGAAGCCAGCGCTCCCTTCCTGCGTTCAGGCTGCTCTGACTGTATCAGTGAAGTGACGAAGCCCTCGGCTCCACGAGGCGCTGGGTTCCTGCCCCAAAACAAACCCTTGAGGGCGTTTTAGGTCGCTTTACTTTTTCTACTTTTCTTTAGGTTACGAGTGGAATTATTGAGCTGCTTTTTAAAAAACAGTGTTTTAAAGACTTGGTGATGAAAACGTGACTGTGTGTGTGTGTGTGTGTGTCTGTGTGTGTGTGTGTGTGTGTGTGTGTGTGTGTGTGTGTGTGTGTGTCCGATAGCAGGAGAAAGCAGA
>NW_027176120.1:340804-370804 GCF_023055335.1 Clinocottus analis
AGCATACCGGCTACAGCAACTGTTCAAGGTTGAATTTACCTTTTAGAAGAAGTGTGGCTTGATTTCCAGTGGTTGCCTTAGCGTTTAGCATTTCCCCTCGAGAGGATTCGTTTGTGTTCAGCTCTATGTGAACCTCAAACTTGTGTCTTTGGACCTTTTTTTCTGTGCAGGACGTGTGACCGTTGTACCGTTGTGCTTTCTGATTAGTGAAAAAAAAGAAGCAGAAGTGCCATTCAGACTTTAAGCTTTTGAAAATGATGCCAAAACATTACTACAAGCACTGGGGGGAGGGGTGGTGCTTTTGTGCAAGCAAAACAAATCTCTGTCCGTCAGGAGGCGCTTACATGCAACACAGGATGTTATTGATCTGTACGGGTCTCTGACACCTTTCAGTCATGTTGTCGTCCCTTCTGGGCGTTTGCAGTGTTTCTATTTGTGATTGCTTAACGATAACAAAGGAGCTGAGCGTGCCGACTAATAAAACACTCAGCATTGGAGACAGATCGACTTTTTCTCATTACCAAATGTAGAAGAGCACACAAGCCGACCTCGACCACATCCGGGTGGTTTCAGGCCCATCAGGAGGCGCTGGGGAGAAGTCCATCGATGCTCCTCATTAGTTCTGTCTCCGTGTTAATTGTTAATTGATTGTCAGCGTCTCTCACACGGTGCTGAACTTAACCTCTGCTTCGCACAAACATTATTATAATGTAATTATATACAGATTAATATTTTATCATGCATTTGCTGTTGATTATTTGTTTGTTTTTACTTGGTGGTGTTGGTATGTTGTGTGAGTTGTTTGGTTGTGATACGCTACTTATATCCTGTACGGTATCCTATTTAAAAGTGATCTGGGGGTTGAATATTGAATATAATATAAAGGGCTACGACACAAAAGTGAGTGTGTGTGTGTGGGTGGGGGGTAATCATTAATATTTTAATATCGTGCATATTTTGTAGATTTGATATGTACATACTGGAGTACATTAAACCCTTTTATACAGAAACAAAGACCATTTCCTTGGATTCTGCTCTCATTTATATTTGTGTTAACTCATGTCACACACACACACACACACACACACACACACACACACACACACACACACACACACACACACACAGACACGTTGTGTTCATATTCTTCTTGGGACAGGAGTTCCCTCCATTGCATGAAGACAAGTGTTTGCAGCCTTGAACCCAGACGAGCTGCAGCTCCGTCCAGTGTTCAGAGCGCTCGGGGCCAGTGAGGAGTCTTTGTGAAAAGCAGGCGTCAGACTGATCCATGCTCTGTGCGAGCATCCAAGAATCAGCCATAATTCTTCCAGAGAGGCGACTCCTTCAGCTGGAACCGAAAGTCTCGTCCGTCGAGCCGCTACGACCGTACGGAGAGCAGCGCTTTGCAAGGCGTACAATGAAAAATTCATTATGCGGCCCAGGAAAAGCTGCCTCTGTGGGGCTTCCCTTCATAAATCTCCAATTTCACAGGTAATCACTCACCTTGGTGAGAGAGGGACGACAGGTGAACCTGCAGGGAAGGAAAATCGGTGCAAATGCGTCTATATGATCAGTGTACTCTGTTAAAATACAATTATTTCAGCTTGTACTATTTGGGATATGAAAGAAATATCAGACTGTACCTTGGCCGGATCAGTTGTCTCTGGTATCACAGGTATTTATGACACTACGTATACGTGGACACCAGTACAACATATTACATTATGTGTGATTTTGAACTGTAACACTATGAGGTAACACACAGTAACCCTCTCTCTGGCTGCAGGGTCATGCAACCCAGAGGTGATGGAGGGGTGGAGGTGAGTGATCTTTGCTGGCCAATCAAGGCCTTCAACAACTCGGGGGCCATTTTGTATTGACTCCTATTTGAGCATGGCGGTATCCTGTCACGTTGAAGGGGGTCCCGCCACAAATTGTTGTCAGAAAGCTGGAAGCAGCTACTTGTCCACAACAGTATTTAGTATGTCCCTTCATTGGCGTGGGGGAAACAAGACAGCTATAAAATAAAAGCACAAAACAGGAGTGCGGATCTGGAGGTCTTTGTTTCCTCGCCATCTTCCTAAAATAATGGCCCAGAAAACACAAAACACTTGACCAAATGTAATACTAGATGTGCACAAGCTGCTTCTAGACACCGCACAACAAGCAGACTAATACCGGTCAAACTATGTTACGATTACTAATATTATGTTAAAGTGAGATGTTCATTGACAAAAATGCTAACTAAATTGCTACCTTGAATGCTAGCTTCAAAATGCCATTTTGAAAAGTGTGTAAAATTGCCTAAAGCACATTTTCTTTTGAATAAAATGGCCTAAGTCCCACTCTTAACAGGCTGTTATACTACAGGGGTAGAAACGATCAGTTCAACTGACGATGGAGACGATTTTACCGGTTTTACCGGTTTTACCAGAGTGTCCAGTATCACAAGGAGATAATTTTGGGCAAGAAAATCATTTTTGTCAAAAAATGACTTAGTCCATTATTTTAGGGAGGTCACGATGTGTAATTTCGTTCACAAATACGAAAACAAGCCTTTCAAAAATCACATTGGATGGAAACAATTATATTTCTGTGCTGTTGTCGCCATCTGGCGGACACAAGTGTCATCGCTCCTGAGTTTAAGCCAATTTCGCAGTTGTGTCCACATGTCGTGTTTATTTCCTGACGCGGTGCTAAAGACCTATTAGGTTCCTGGTTGCGGGTAAACTGGACACTGTGGGTCGTAACTAGCGTTAACTAGTTAACTAGCGGCAGTACATCAACATTAAGGACCAACAAGCTGCAGTTAAAACCCCCAAAGACGAGGCAGCGATACCTGTAAGCCTCGTTTGACATGTATGGTGGAGGCCAGGCGGCGGACTAGTCTGGTCATGTTACCTCGCTGACGTTAAGAGGTAAATATGACACACAACGTAGTGTAACACAACGTAGTGTAACACAACGTAGTGTAACACAACGTAGTGTAACACAAGCTATATCTAAAGAACAACGAGGGAGTTGTTTGAAAGTTTAACGTCACGCCGCTTCCGGTTGTTCTTTTTAGGGCTCAATAATGGCGCAGTGACGTTAATGAGCTCGTCATATCAGACACGGTCAGAGAAGTTGCATACTTACAAACTGTGGCGATGTATTTGGAAGACAAGAGTTGTGCAATAAACTTTAACACCTATTTTATTAGTGGCAGGAGGTTCTGCATCAGTGGCCCAATAGTGACGGGACCACACCTGCTCGTCATGTCTGTGAGTTACGTGGTGCTGCGGTTACAGGTGAACTTGTGAGTCACCAGAAAACTTGAACATGAAATATTACGTTTATTCTGTGCAAAAACATGCTCAAGCACAGTTGCCGCTGTGTCGAGGACAAAAACTGTAGTGTTCTTCTTTGAGTTTTTGTCAGATTGCAATGTCAACTTTTAAGCAAAGAGCGCCCCCTGCTGCACTGAAGTATGTAGTTCACATTATTCTGACTTCCACTTCCTCGGGTCACTGCTTGCTTCAAAGATAACTAGACAATCTATAAAAGTGTGTTATTGTGCTGCATGTTACACACCGGTAGCATGCAATATGTGGCCTCCATGTTGGAAGGAGATGAAGTCACAGAGAACTGAGCCGACATCTTCTCTGCGATGACTCTCTGAGGTCAGATATTCTTCTCATTACCGGCTGCGTTGTGGTTAATGTTGAATAATTAAAACCGTAAACATTTTGAGTTCAGTAGCCTCTTTAGCTTCTTCAGTAACTTCTTAAAGAATCATGCATTTATGGTGTTTTATAGAGCCAGACATTCAGTCACCATTCAGTGTGATTTACACAGAATATCACTGTCTCTGGTGTCCAGAACCTCAGAACACCTGAAGCTGACATTGCAGCCCATTTAATGATCTGATTTGTCATGTTTGTTTAGTTCTTAGAGAAAGGACAGCAGGCGTTGGGGAGGAGCAGCAGACTGAATGGAGACGAGGACAACATGCTCTTCCTGGAAGCCACTTCTTCCCCTACACAGCTGGAGACTGCAGCAGTCACATGACATGATTGTTTTTTAATGTCTGAATGATTGTGTGTCTGTGATCAGACTTGTTCACAGAAAAGAACACTAATCAGCTTCACACACCTTCAGGGATTTCAGAGAAGACCTGTTGACCCAGATCTTCAGCATGAAATGATTTAAGTTGTAGGGTAAAGAACATTGTCTAAGCTACAAAGATTTCAGCCAACAGGAACCTTGTTTACTTGACTGTCACAGCTTCAACATGCTGTCCACATGTTTCAGCTGCTTTTGACACTTTGGTTTGGTTGAACATTGTTTTAAGTTTACATATTCCTCTAATAATGACAGTGGTGCTCTACCCTTAGTTTTTATCAGCAAATGATCCAAATAATGTGCATCTCACAGCATGTAGTACTGAACACAGATTCACTGGTATTCATATCATTTGTATGAATTGTTAGTTGGTGCTTTCTGTTGACTTTGTAAGAGTCAACATTTCTGCAGCAATGGTCACTTTATATGCACAGTCTGACATCATAGACAATCTCGGGTTAAATTGGTGGTGGAGCACCAATAGTCCCAATATACTGAGTTTACGCAGATGAAACATGCTGACTATGTACATGTCACTAAACCTGAAGGACTTAGCGTTGCATTGAGCATCCTAGTTTTATTCTGAAATATTCCTCCTTTCATTTTGCACACAATTTAATCACATTTTAAATGTTGTCACTTTTTAAAAGGTTAACTTTTGAATTTTGTAACATTTTGTGTACCTCTGGTGCCACCTTCAGGCCAAACTTCATCGCTATTTTATTTTATTTCTGTTTTCTTGTGTTGGCCAAAGATAGCAATGTGTTTTTCTCAAGTGTCTCTGTATTCCACATTCTTCCGATATGTTGTATTAAATATGATACCATCACCAGCAGCTTGGCTGTAGTTTTATTACATTTATTGTTTGTCTGTGACGATGCTTCACCTCAGATTGCATAATCAAACTTGGTTGAGCCTTTTGCGTTTCTCATTGTTGGTCACCACTGTAATATTTGTGGACACTTTTATTATACGTCCTTTCTTTATATATAATAGGAAGTGTATTTCACGCGTAGAACCGGTTTAGTCTCGCTGACCTGACGAGGACAGGCAAACACTACCTCTACCATCATGAAGGGAGAGTATATTTGTTATTCCATCTGTATATTTTTATTCCATCTGTATATTTAATATTCTTTTACTGCTAATTTTTAATCTGTTTTTTTTTTTTACCCTTCTACTGTTTAATTATATTACTTGATTTTTTTCATCTTACTTGTGAGCAATGCTGCTGTAATCCTGTAATTTCCCCACTGAGAGACTAATAAAGGATTATTTTATTGTATTTTATCTTATCTTCATGCTTGTTCTGCTGTTTCTCTTCTTATATTTAACTTTGACCAAAGACATGGAAGATATCCAAGCTAAACATTTCTCAAAAATTAAAACGTGAACTGGTAAACAATGGGAGACCGATTCGCTCTTTAGACATGGATATACTGTTACATAAACTATTATATTGAGTCCTTAAATTAAACAGCTCTCTAGGAAGCAGTGTTCTGGGCTTGGTGTATGTTTCTGGGGCTTTTATTGTGAAGGGGAAAACGCAAAAAAGAGGAAATAATCTGGTGAAGTGTGTGACTAAACGTTAGTTGCCGTCTTGTGCAAACTAATATAGGTTGTTTTATTAATAATCTCGAGTACATAATAAGAAAACGGGAGGAAATCTAGACAAGTGTAGAAGGCAGTTCGCTGAAGTGAGCTAGTTAGCAAGTTAGCTAACGTTAGCCACTGCTAACACGCACTTAGCTTAACTTTGGACGGTGTGCAGATAGTAGCAGTTGGAGATGCCGTGCTGCGTCTGCGGGGGAGACATCTTATCACCTTAATGTGTTTACAGAAAAGAGAAGAAAAAACGACAGACTGGAAGCACCATGAAGAAATGCTGTTTTCTTTGTGTGGTGCAGAGAGCAACCAGCAAGGCCAGAGCCGACCTGGAGCCACCCGCTGCCGGGAGGAAGAACACAGCTTCACGACATTTTGATGAAGCTACAACAGTGTCCGCGGAAATGTCCTTCTGCAGTGAGCTTTATATTCTCTTTTTATTTGTCTTGAAGGACGATGAATTGTGGATTTGCGAAGGCAAAGCTCTTTCTATGGAGCCGCTATAATGAGGACCACGGAAAAGGTCCAAACATGTGTTTCTATATTATTTTTTACTTCATTTAAGACCGTGTTTTGTCAGAAGTTTGTTATTAATTTGTGGTGACCCGTGCCTGGACATGTCACATGTTACAGACACGACAGGAGACGGCGCGTCTCCACCATTTTGTTTTTTTCGCGCCCATGTTTGATTGACAGTGAAGCTGAAGGTTGCCATGGTTCCGACCTATGAGTGAAGCCATGTTGCTATGGGTCATGATGTTTATGTGCTTTTCAAACGTACACTTGTTTACGTTTGAAACATCTTTAAGTGGTTTAAGCTGATATTTCTACTTTCCCTCAACGAGATCTTGCACCTGGACCTACAGCTGACCTACAGCAGACTTGTTACAAGCAAGATGTGAGTTTTATTCCCTTTTTTCAATTATTAGTATATATTTATCTTCTAGGGTTGCCTTTTGACTGTTGTGAACAAGTTTAAACAAGTTTATTTCAACCAAAGCTGCTTTCTGCGTCTGTCTAGTCATATTAAACACTGAGAAATACTAGTAAAACATATTATTTGTTTGTGTTAAAAATAACTTTTAGGTGATACAGATCATAAGTGATGCACACATGACAATATATGAACTTGTTATTGTTGAAAATGTTCATAATTCACACATTAAACAACAATCCTATGATGTTCTTCATATTTGAGGAGGCTATTTTACTCAAAAAGACGTTCATATGTCACTTTTATCTCACTATGCCCCAAACTTTAACACGATGAGCATATTGTTTGCTTGAACTGATAGTGTTCAATAAAATGTTCTAACGTTATATTTGAAATAACAGTCAGTTGTAGGCTACATACAGACGTTAATAGAACTGTTAAGCTACTTCAATATATATGGGACTAAATAATAATGCACGTTAGACATTATTATGATGGACTTTTACATGAGGAAATGATCTATAACTGGACCTCGTTCAATTTTAGTTGACAACTTCTATTTTATTGTGTGACATTTACCTTCAGTGAAGTGTTACTGCATAGTGGCTCTGATCCTCTTGTGATGTGAGAGAGTCCATATGATGCAACAGTCCTTGGTTTGTTTCCCTGTGTGGGGCAGTGATCTGATTTTTAACCTCCAGGCGGGTGGAAGGAAGTCTTTCCTGATCCTGGACCCCAACCAGCCCGGTGACCTCCAGCTCGTCCCGCTGATCCACAGACTCTCCCAACACCCCCCCAAAGGCCAGGCAAGAGACGGTAAGCTGTATTTATTCACCTGGCCAAAATTCTGTGAGAAAGAAGCACCTACGTCTCAGTTTAGTCGAAGAATATTCCACTTTTCAATGATTGATTGGTCCAATGTACTCGGTTGCTTGTTTTGGACAATAGTCCTCATGTCACCTGGTCATGTGACATTGTGTTTCAGCTGCATCGTTCTGATGACTTATTCTGTTGTTTTCCAAAGATCCTCTAGTCCACTTCAGGGACCCGGGAAGTCTTCAAGGGTCTGTACCCCTCCACTGCTACAGGGACCCGGTGGACCCAGGCAGGTCAGTACCCCTCCACTGCTACAGGGACCCGGTGGACCCGGGCAGGTCTGTACCCCTCCACTGCTAAAGGGACCCGGTGGACCCGGGCAGGTCAGTACCCCTCCACTGCTACAAGGACCCGGTGGACCCGGGCAGGTCAGTACCCCTCCACTGCTAAAGGGACCCGGTGGACCCGGGCAGGTCAGTCCTGGTGAGTATCGGCCACTAGGGGACCAACCTGAACCGCAGTGGGTGAGGGACCTGAGGCGTTCTCTGGACTGGAGGAACTAGTGGTACAGCTGCTGGTGGGTCAGGACCACTGCACCTGCAGGTGAGGTTGTCAACGAGGATTCACACAGGTACTCATTCTACTTCCCTAGGAAGTGAATGACATGATTGTTTTATTGGATGTTTTATTAGATGGGTTAAGTTTTATTTGCTTTATTTTATGTTTTATTAGATGTGTTTAGTTGAACACACCAAAGAAACAACAAAAACAAGTTTTATTTGATGTTTTATTAGATGTGTTAAGTTTTATTTGATATTTTTATTTGACGTGTTACGTTTTATTTGATGTTTTATTTGATGTGTTGCATTTTATTTGATGTTTTATTTGATGTGTTTCGTTGAACACATAAAAAAAACAAGAAAAAAAAGTTGTATTTGATGTATTTAGTTGTATTTGATGTATTTAGTTTTATTTGATGTTTTATAAGATGTGTTAAGTTTTAATTGATGTTTAATTAGTTTTATTTGATGTGTTACATTTTATTTGATGTTTTATTAAATGTGTTGCATTTTATTTGATGTTTTATTTGATGTGTTTCGTTGAACACATAAAAAAAACAAGAAAAAAAAGTTGTATTTGATGTATTTAGTTGTATTTGATGTATTTAGTTTTATTTGATGTTTTATAAGATGTGTTAAGTTTTAATTGATGTTTAATTAGTTTTATTTGATGTTACATTTTATTTGATGTTTTATTAGATGTGTTTAGTTGAACACATCAAAAAAGAAGTTGTATTTGTATTAAGATATATTTGATGTATTAAGATATATTTGATGTATTGAGATATATTTGATGTATTTAGATATATTTGATGTATTTAGTTGTATTTGATGTATTTAGTTGTATTTGATGTTTAATTAGATGTGTTTAGTTGAACACATCAACAAAAAAGAAAAAAAAAGTTTGATGTGTTGAGTTTTATTAGATGTTTTATTTGATGTGTTGAGTTTTATTAGATGTTTTATTTGATGTATTAGTTTTATTAGATGTTTTATTTGATGTGTTGAGTTTTATTAGATGTTTTATTTGATGTATTAGTTTTATTTGATGTTTTATTTGATGTGTTGAGTTTTATTTGATGTTTTATTTGATGTATTAGTTTTATTAGATGTTTTATTTGATGTGTTGAGTTTTATTTGATGTCTTATTTGATGTTCTTGGTTCTTTGGTTTAATTTGTACATTCTATAAGATGTTTTAAGTCGTATTCAAAGGAGCAGCAGCAGGTGGTGGAGTCAGTGTGTGAAGCCTCCTAAAAGGTAAAAATAATGTTTTTTCATATTAATGGATACCTCATGTTTACCTATTTTCTCTAAACATTTTTTATTTGTTTGTTTTGTCACAAAGAGAGAGACAGAGGAGAGGAAGGTGAGTGTGAACCTTCTCTTTTTAAAAAGGTAATTCATTATTTATATATTTTTCATTCTAATGCATTATTCATATGTTCACCTTAAGATTTTGCATTTTATATTTGTTTTAATTTATTTTACATTTCTTTCTATTTGTTTTTACGAAGAAAATGAGAGGAGGGAAAGGAGACGGACGGAGAGGAGGAAGAGAGATGGAGGACAAGTGTGGACCCTCTTTTTAAAAAGGTAAACATAGGTTTTTACTTTTATTCTCTAAAGAGTTGTTATTTTTCACATTTTATATGATTCTTTTTTACAAAGAGAGGACAGAGAAGAGGACGAGAGGACAGAGGAGAAGACGAGAGGACAGAAGAAGACGAGAGGACAGAGGAGAAGACGAGAGGACAGAGGAGAAGACGAGAGGACAGAAGAAGACGAGAGGACAGAAAAAGACGAGAGGACAGAGAAGAAGACGAGAGGACGGAGAAGAAGACGAGAGGACAGAGAAGAAGACAGAGAAGAAGACGAGAGGACAGAGAAGAAGACGAGAGGACGGAGAAGAAGACGAGAGGACGGAGAAGAAGACGAGAGGACGGAGAAGAAGACGAGAGGACGGAGAAGAAGACGAGAGGACGGAGAAGAAGACGAGAGGACGGAGAAGAAGACGAGAGGACAGAGAAGAAGACGAGAGGACAGAGAAGAAGACGAGAGGACAGAAGAAGACAGAGAAGAAGACGAGAGGACAGAGAAGAAGACGAGAGGACGGAGAAGAAGACGAGAGGACAGAAGAAGACAGAGAAGAAGACGAGAGGACAGAGAAGAAGACGAGAGGACGGAGAAGAAGACGAGAGGACAGAGAAGAAGACGAGAGGACAGAGAAGAAGACGAGAGGACAGAGAAGAAGACGAGAGGACAGAGAAGAAGACAGAGAAGAAGACGAGAGGACAGAGAAGAAGACGAGAGGACGGAGAAGAAGACGAGAGGACGGAGAAGAAGACGAGAGGACAGAAGAAGACAGAGAAGAAGACGAGAGGACAGAAGAAGACAGAGAAGAAGACGAGAGGACATAAGAAGAAGACGAGAGGACGGAGAAGAAGACGAGAGGACAGAGAAGAAGACGAGAGGACAGAGAAGAAGACGAGAGGACAGAGAAGAAGACAGAGAAGAAGACGAGAGGACAGAGAAGAAGACAGAGAAGAAGACGAGAGGACAGAGAAGAAGACGAGAGGACAGAGAAGAAGACAGAGAAGAAGACGAGAGGACAGAGAAGAAGACGAGAGGACAGAAGAAGACAGAGAAGAAGACGAGAGGACAGACCGACAAAAACTGAGACAGTGAGAGGAGGGCAAATGTGAACCCTCTTATTAAAAAGGTAGATATCAATTTCTATCTTGATGATTTATGTTTACATTTATCATCGAAAGATTAGATTTAAAGATTTAGTTTTCACATTTTGTATTTGTTTTCGTAAAGAGAGGACGGAGGAGGAGGAGAAGGCGGTAGAAGAAGGAGGAGGAGGGAGGAGGTAGAAGGAGGAGGAGGAGGAGAAAGGAGGAAGGAGGAAGGAGGAGGAGGAAGGAGGAGGACGAAGAAGGAGGAGGAGGAAGAAGAAGGAGGAAGAAGAAGAAGGAGGAGGAGGAAGGAGGAGGAGGAGGAGGACTGAGACTCACTGAGTGAGAGACTGACTGAAGCAGAGACTTCGTTGTCGCTGACAGCTCTTCATCTTCGTGCTCACGCGTTGACGTTCACGTTACTGATGTTACTGACACACGAACAGTCACTCTTTTCTTTACTTGATTATAATAAACGGCTTTAATTCACCATCAGCCACCGCGTCCTTTCCATCATTGGTCAAGTATCTGTGCACCACAACCCTCGGCTGCACCGTGAGAGTGAAACTGGGTTAAACAATTGACCTTTGAACTCTTGGTCGAACAGATAATTATGACTCTGAAAAAGGTTCTGGTGTTAATATCACATGTTTATTACTCAGTGTAGCACATGAACACATACAGCAGTACATAACTCCTGAAAAGAATGATTTGATGACAAACTAATATTAATTAAATGTTAATGATATAATAAAACATTTCACATGTAATACTTTGAATTGCTAACTTAAATACACTGGATACCTCTTTAGGCCTTATTGAAAATAACTATTAAAATAGAGATCAATGTGAGAGTATAATATGATGCCTGACTAACCAGTAGTCTCTAGCTCTACTTCAGCAAAATGACTTTCATGGTCTTTAATCCTGGTAATTTAAAACAGGGAATAGATTATAATTCTGTGGGTGAAATCATTTTAATTTAATATATTCCTGAGTGGGAGCTTCTGGAGGCTTCGTCTGTATTTTAGATGCCTGAGACGAGCTCATTTAAACAAGCTAAGGAATGATTTCACTAGAACTACACCAGTTTTTACCAGACTATATGCTGGATTAAGCGCCTCTGCTTCATCCTCTGCCTGCACCTGCTCTCTTCCTTTTCTCACTTCTCTTTGAGGCTGTTCCTTCATTGTATTCATCATGTTTTCCATTTCCTTTTCTTTCTCTCGTCTATCTCTCTTCCTCTCTGCTTCTCTCTCTTCTCTCTCTCCCTCTTTCTCTCCTCATTCATACTCTCTCTCTCTCTCTGTCTCTGTCTCCCTCTCTCTCTCTCTCTCTCTCTCTCTCTCTCTCTCTCTCTCTCTCTCTCTCTCTTCATTTCCTCCTGTGTCTCTCTCTCTCTCTCTCTCTCTCTCTCTCTCTCTCTCTCTCTCTCTCTCTCTCTCTCTCTTCATTTCCTCCTGTCTCTCCTTCCTGTCTCTCTCTCTCTCAGCCTGGAGTTGGTCATTCATTTGCTTCATCTGTTTTTCATATTTTTTCTGTAGTTTCCTCTCCATTTCCTCTTTCGTTTTGCGTATTTGCTCTTCTTTCTCTTTCAGGGTGCGTTGTCTCTTCTCTTCGACAGCCCTCTCGGCCTCTTGGAACATCTCGTTGGTGTCGTGGCTTCCTGCGTTCCTCTGGACGACACCTCTGATCTTCTGCAGCAACTCAGCGGCCTGAGAGCTGCAGCTTGTTGTTGAAGACTTGGTGCTGACCGTGACATCTGTCCACAAGTCCCTGCAGCTCTGTGATACTCCGCTATTTATATTTAGAAAATACGAGTGCTACGTAAAGCTTCGGTTCTAACGAGCAATCTTTATTTGTTTATTATTTATTAACAGCAACGTTACATCAGTTTGACTGAAAGGTTAAGATTTATAATTTAAGATTTTAATTAAACTTTTACTTTAAACTACAGCTTTGTCTTGTATGTGTATATAAATATATAAGTATATATGTATAAAATACACATTTATAAAGACAATATATTTACAATTATTTGTGGATATAAATATATAAGTATATATTATAAAATACATATTTATAAAGACTCTCTCTTCATTCATATATTGGGTTTTGTTGATATTGCTTAATATCTCTTAATATTTCTTTAATCAGGGATCTGCATGTCATTTTATTTGTTGCATATACACCTAATAAATACCAAATTGTGTTTCAAGGCTTATCTTAGTTATCTTAGGTGTGTCAAAGTTAAACTGTTTAAGAAAGGGTTAAATACAATTACAACACAAGATAAAAGGACTAAATAAGAGGATCAGACCTTTTGATTCTGTTGGAGGCACCGCCAGTGAATTCACTTTTTAGAGTAAGAGCAACAGTTGTTTGTCTGCAATTTATCTGTCACGTTGTACTTCTGCTCTTTCAGGTGTCCAGTACATTATATATACAGTATTTTCCAGATAAATATGAAACTTGTGTGGAGAAAAGTTTTTCTCGATGACCACCTGCTGTACTGTACAGAAAGTCCCGTGTTTCATGTCATCTTAAACGTTGGCAGCACTTCTCAGAACAGCACGGAGCTGGACAGGTAAATGTGTCCAGGTGTAGAAACATTTGCTCGACTTTTTCAGAGTAGAGCGTTTATGCAGTTTTGTTAGGCACATTTTGATATATTCATTAAACGTATTTACAACAATGCTTTCAATATTTTACCAATGTCATATGTATATTTTTCTCGGATAAGAGTGTTGGTATATTTTTATGTCAGCGACAAATCAATTATCAGTCAGAGTAATTTGCTTTTAACACCATCAACTAAAGCCTGATGCATTGGAAGTGCACAAACCATCTCCGCGGCTCAGTGGGAGCTCTGATTAAACTTGTCTGCAGAAGTATGAATCATATTGTTATGTAATTAGGCCGTTCACAAAGATGTCGCGGCTGAAAGGTTCCGCGGCCTGCTCTCGGTCGCCATGCACCCTTTCGGTTTCTAATCTATTTTCTCAGCATAACGTGAGCTTATCTGAATGGAAACACACTGATAAACTACTATAAAACCATTTAAATGATGAATTAAACATGAAATAAATGCTCTGGTTCTGATAAATGATAAAGTTATGAGGAAAACCCAGAACGTGCTGGACGGCTGTATTGCTGATCGTACACCCACGTCGCTCACACTAATCATTACAAGAAGGTTTGTTTTTATTCCTGTTTTTATAGGATACAATTGGCCACAAAGTCTGATATTTCATTTCAGATCACAATGTCACAAAACAATGAAATCAAAGGAAATGAAAGAATTTCAGAGCAGATATGACGTCCCTTCATATGTCAATGTTGGTTTCAAATATGTGCAACATATAAATAGGTGGCCCGGTGTTGAGGTGGAAGTTGGAGATTTCAATGCTAACTTTTAGGTAAAGAGCGCCACCTGCTGCACTGGAGGATGTAGTTTACATTAGTCTGACTTCCACTTCCTCAGGTCACTGCCTGCTGTGAATAAAACTAAACAATCTGTAAAAGTGTGTTATTGTGCTGCATATGTGGCCTCCATGGATGACATGGACAGCTGACAAAACAGGACTTTTAAATGTAATGTGTGTTTTTTGTGTTGTGCGTCATCACTCACTTCAGTAATGGATCGGACTCACAACTGAGTTTGTGAATATAACGGCAACATCTAAACATTCATTATTTATTAGAAGCAGGGAACGAGAGAGCTTATTTGTGTGACGCATCGGAGCAATAATGCTGCACACATTTTACAATATGACATTATGTGCAGCGCTGACGCTTCAGGTATTGCATGAATGGATATCTTTGCTTTCACTGGGTCGGAAAAACAAAAAGCTGCTTCTTCCCACCGCATAGGCCTTTTATGTTTGGGAAGACAAAGCAGGTGAATCCCTCCCGGCTGCCTCAGTCGTGGGTAGAGTAAACCCTAAAAACATGGCTGATGTCATTAGTAATACATAGAACATTCAGAACGGCCTCTTCGTTTCATTCGCCGTCCTGTGGACAGGATCCGATGATTTATACTTATGAGGATAAAATGTATCTGGGGTCAGACCATCAGCACCAGAACACAATGGGAGAGCATTCATTCATAGTTCATTGTAAATACGTCCTCTCTCCCTGAGCCCGGTGTCCGTCCTCACTCGTCCTCACTCGTCCTCACTCGTCCTCACTCGTCCTGGTCCCCGTCCCGTCCTCCACGCTCAGCTTCTGCGCTGAAGGACCGGAGGAAGTTGGAGATCCTCGTGGTGTACGGGACGAAGTCTTCCCGGTAGACGATGACGGTTTTGCAGTGAGCCGTCTGGTGGACGACCTGGTTTGGATTTTCTGGCTCTTCAACTTCTTCTTTTTTTTTAACTAAAAGCAAAAGAGGGAGCAGTTATAGTGGACAGCGTGTCTACGCAAACACAGTGAATACCACACAGTGTGACAGTGTACATGTGTGTGAGTCATCGGTACTGGAAGCGTGTTCAAATGTTATTAAATTATTGTAGTCAACATTCAAGGCTTGACTAAACAATACATATAAATCAAAATCTAGATAAATAAAGTATGAAGCAAATGTATTGAAGCCCTTTAAAGTATGAATCTGTGAAGCAGCTATTGCTGGCGGACCAATGTGCAGTAAAAAAGTGCAATATTTCAACATACACATTGAAATACTGAAGAACCAAACACGTCATTGAAGGCCATGACATGAATAACGATACTCCTACTTGACAACACTAACTGCTGATTACAGCCAGGCAGGTCAACCTGGAGGTGGTGATACGCGTTCATGGTAACAATGAATAAAGAATGAAGCGAAGCTGCTCAGTGATAGAAAGATAATAATGAAGTCGATATGAACGCGGCGCCATAAGAAGGTCGGTGTCGCTCACCTGACGTGTCGTCATTACGACCAAAGTAACTGATGTAGGCGTAAGACCCGACCATGGTCCAGATACCGACGGCGTAGACGATCGACACCCGCTTGTTCCACTTCGTTACGTCTTTGAAATCCATGACAGCAGTCTGCTCGGCCGGACGGGTTTGTCTGTCTCCAGTGCGGACTGGGCGCCGCCATGACAGTCGACCCGGAAGTACAACGAGGAAACGAAAGCTTCCGGTCAGGATTTTATTAAAATTGTTAGTTTGACACTTTTGTCAAACTAATGTTGTTGTGCCTTATAGGCGCAAGATTATTTTATATATATATATATATATATATATATATATATATATATATATATATATATATATATATATATATATATATATATATATATATATATATATGAATAACAAGAAAAAAAATACAATAATAATAATACAAGAAAAAAATATACAAGAATATACAAGAGAAAAAGAATATATATCTATATATAATGTATATATATTTATTTCTTGCTCAAAACTAAAAGTCTCAAGTTGATATATAATATATATATATATATATATATATATATATATATATATATATATATATATATATATATATATAATACATATATAATATAATATATATTATATATACATATATATATATATATATATATATATATATATATATATATATATATATATATATATATATATATATACAGTATATATATTCTGAGTTTGATAACAAGTGAAATCTGTGTGTAACCTTTACAGAAATCCTAAAGGCTACAACTGTTTGTCTTAATCGTGTAGCCCAACACACATAAAACTATGCACACACTCCACACACTTCACACGCTATAGCATGTTTGTCCGGAATGACCAGCTCTGAATACCAGCTATGTGTATTTCCCTGTGGATGTTGATATTTTACAGTATTTACATTGCACATAGATCTAATAAAAGTCCTTAATTTTTACAATACAGGACCGTTAAAGCTTCACTACATAACATTCAGATCATGAATGTAGCCTCAATGATCATCTGTGTAATGACCTGGAGGAGTAATATCTACCTGAGAAGAGAATAAAGCCTCTCTCTTTGTGTCTGTTTTTATTACAGCTCCTCGTCTCTTTGCTCACATTGCGTGCCACATTGCATGCTAGTGCATGTGAGTAAGTCAAAAGTGTATTTATATTGCACTTTTCAGACAAAGGTCACAAAGTGCTCGTACTGGAGTCAGGAAAAAACATGTTAAAACCAGATTGACAATACCAGGGGCCAAACATGTCAACAGTTAAGAGACACATTAAAAGATGAAGCAGCAAAAAAAAAACCAATAAAATAAATGATGAAAATTAATAAATAAAAGCAGATTTTAAAAAAGCAGGTCATAGAGCGTGTGTTTAACCAAACAGTGTAAACGGGTTTGTCTTTAGTTGTTTTTTTAGAGGAGCAGAGCGACTGTGTGGGACGGACAGAAGGTTTAGCTGGTTGGACCTGAGGTTAGACCTGATGTTAGACCTGATGTTAGACCTGAGGTTAGACCTGAGGTTAGACCTGATGTTAGACCTGAGGTTAGACCTGAGGTTAGACCTGATGTTAGACCTGAGGTTAGACCTGAGGTTAGACCTGAGGTTGGACCTGAGGTTAGACCTGATGTTAGACCTGATGTTAGACCTGAGGTTAGACCTGAGGTTAGACCTGAGGTTAGACCTGATGTTAGACCTGAGGTTAGACCTGATGTTAGACCTGAGGTTAGACCTGAGGTTAGACCTGAGGTTAGACCTGATGTTAGACCTGAGGTTAGACCTGATGTTAGACCTGAGGTTAGACCTGAGGTTAGACTCAGCAGACTTGTTCTTTTAAGGTGTTTCATACTAAATGTGTTTCAGGTGCACAGCTGTTAGTAGCCACCTCCGGCTGCTCGCCTGAACAAGAGGATGAACGTGTGATTCACTCCAGAAATCATGTGCAGCTTTTGCTAAGACACAGTTAGACGTATCTTATCTTACCACAGTAGTTATTATTAATATATTATGAGTGATTGTTTCTTTTGTTTGCAATAGGAATGATGCGTCCACCACATTTCATCGATGTATTCATGCACTCGTGGTTTTCTGTTCTCCTCCTCCAGCTCCTGGAGGCCCTGAAGCGTGAAGCTGCAGCTCCGCCCCGTCAGCACGGACACATACCTGACTAATGGTGTTTCGCCCTGAGCTTCTGAATACCCCTCTCACTTCTCCCTGAACTACTTGTACTTTTAAAGACGTCTGAGGGTTAGAAAGCCATAAATATTCCAGCGATTACTTCACGGCGACAGAAGTCGTTGCATCGTTTGAAGGGTGAAGTGGTGAGTCGGTGGAAACAGACGTTAGCGTAAGA
This sequence comes from Clinocottus analis, assembly GCF_023055335.1. Taxonomy (NCBI): domain Eukaryota; kingdom Metazoa; phylum Chordata; class Actinopteri; order Perciformes; family Cottidae; genus Clinocottus; species Clinocottus analis. Next base: position 358,770 of record NW_027176120.1, read on the forward strand.
GGCAGAGTGAACAAGAACATGCTGCTGTGTTGTTTCTGGATCGCCGTTACATCAACAGACACATCAAACCTGTCACTGAGGAATTCACACGACAGACAATCTAATCTCTCTGGATTCAGACTGGATCACACTCAGTATCACAGCTCCATCCCGGGGTTGGGTCGGTAGTTCAAGATGGTTTCTTGGCTTTTGATAATGATATTTAATGACTTTATATATCATTAATGTTTATGTGGAGTGACTTTTGTACTAGACTCCATGTGGACCAATAAAAAAGATGTATGGGCTCTAAGAAGGAGCCTCACTTTCAAAACACTGCTGCTAGAGATGCAAAATGTGAATTTAAACAACATAACAGCTACATGAAAATAAGTGGAATAAATAAATGGAAATAAATTCCTGTTGAGTGACAGTGACAGTATGATCATCCAGTGTGTGACATCATCATCATCATGCATGCATATGGTCCAATGCCATTTGACCCTACTAATAATGAAACACTCTCTTTATGCAGTAATTATGGATGTCTTTGTCTTTGTTAGACATTTCTCATCCTCAATGGGCCCAAAGTTTATACAGTTTGTACAAATCAATTCAAATGTTACGGTTCCCTGAATAATATGAGACATCTTTGAAGATTATGATGCCGAGTATTCATCCAGAGCAGTCACAACAATGTGAGAACCTCTCGACACCATCTGGCGTGTTTACTTCCTCCAGTTGAGTTATTGTTGTTCCCTCTGCTGCTTGAACTCTCTTTGTCTACGTGCACCAGATCATATGAGAGGGATTTTATTCTTTTTTCAGCCGCTTGAAGTTGTGTACATGTGAACCTTCTCAGCTTAACGCAAATACACGTGAGAGTGTCGGTGCTGGTGGGCGAGTCAGGCCTCGCTGCCACTGTAAAGCTAGAAGCATGTAAACAAAGCCATGACATCACATTGCCCTCCAGCAGAGATGGATTTGTGGCTGTTTACCGCTCATATTCAATAAGATGAACCATGATCTACACTTCCTCTATATGAGCAGGAATCGTTTTGTCCACACTTCAGATGTTTTCACTTGTCCTTTACAACAATGCTTTTGTTTTCAGAGTCACCTTCTTTTCATGAGACTCACAAAGCCCTGAGCTTCAGTCTCCACACATGAAACGAGCGTGGAGAAAAGAAAGAACCGTAACCATCGATGGAGTCCTGCGACACGCTCTCCCCGCCCGTCTTCCAGGCTTCAGAGAGCCCGGGGCTGCTGTCCAAACACAGGGCCTGTCAGGGGCCCGTCCCACTGTGTCGGGACTTGTCGACTGAAGCTACGAGTCAGACGCATGCAGGTCGGCGGCGCTGCGCGGCGTATTCATTCAGCACCTGGACTTTACCACTGAGATGTGCTGAGCGGGACGACTCCTCTGTCTTCTCTGCTGGGATTTCTTCTGAACAAATGATCTAAAAGGTAAGAAAACTCACGACCGCTCTGTTCAGTGAAGTGAAACCTGAGGTCAGCACCTCAAAGTAATCACACGAGTCACAGCAGCCGTAATCGCTGTGAAAACTGTAATGACGATAATGACTTCAGCTTGTATGTCCCGAGTCTCTTTAACTTTAAAAATGTCTTTTAAAGATTAGATTAGCTTTATTGATCTATCAAATAGCAAGAAATAATAAAAGGCACAATGCATGACATAGTACATTCAGACACACGTAATAACATTTAGGAAGTGGCAGTGTGTGATTACATCACACAACAACAAAAAGCACTTGAGTGAATTAAGTTTTGGGTAAAGTGTTTGCAGATAGAAGCAGGAAGTACAGTTATTGCTTTTAGATTAGCAAAAACACAAAATGTGTGAAAGGGATGAAAAAAACAATCATGCAAAACTCATCAACAGACACTGAGCTCACGGCTTCACTCCCGTTTCCAGCTCGATGCCCATCAAGTCAGATGAAGTTCATGTTTCCATGAAGACCCAGCTCCTTCTGGCAAACTAGTGTGACAACACAGAGCGCAACAACAAGTCAATAAGGCCAGTAAGACGCTGTGTCCGGCATGTCAATCTAAAAAGGCATTGACCCTCTCGCCAAGCTCCTCCCCTTGAGTGCAGATTATCCAATCACAGCGCGTCCCGCTCCGACCAGCAGCTCTGCTCCACCGAGCCGCCGCTGCAGGCCGCAGCTCTTCAAGGTCATCGTCCTGCGACAGCGACACTCGTTGAAGAGGTTGAAGGGGATGCGTGTTTCTAGTGGCGCTAACGTTAGCAGCGTACGCTAATGTTAGCGCCGCTATGCTAGATGTCGTTTGTTTCTTTCCAAATGCGACCATGTTTCCTCAGGGAGTGCAGCTCGTGACAGTGTGGTCCTCATGGTGTTTGTAGTAAGGGCAAAAATGTACTTTGGGCAAGTACCTGACCTACTGACCTTCTGACCTGCCGGTGGAAACAAATACACAAATATAGCGTTGAACCCGCCATGTGTATGTTCAGTTATGTCACGCGGTGCCACCTTGTTCTCAGTGAGTTTGACTGTTAGTCGTCCCAGATGTGAGAGCAACACATCAAGTCCTTTTAATGTTCATTTACAATGCAAATAGGATTTTGAAGCAAAATCAACTCATAATCTCGCTCATGTTTTACAAAACCACCATGAGAAAATGAACCAAATATCTTATTATTCCATGTTCAGGTCTCTAAAGCGAGACTCTGTCACAGCTGGTGAGATAATCTGGATGCTAAACTGTAGTGGACACCAGTGATAAAGTCTTCTAACCGTAGCTAACGTTAGCCACCGCGAGCTACTGGACCAGTCGGCACCACAACGGTGTCTGATAATGCTGATGAATTTAAAATGGTATCGTCCTCTCAGTGAAGGCCGCAACTCCAACCACAAGGAACAACTAACTGGACTAAAAGAAACACAAACTGCACACAGACCACACCAGTTTTCACAGGATTCACTGTGAATGTTACTGACAAAAGTCTTTAATCCCAGAGAGACAGACCTGGAGGCGTCTGTAGCTTCTGTGACATGTGACATGTGACTCGCTGAAACAGGACATTAGTATTAAATATGAAGCAGTAGCTCTGCAGAGTCTCGTCTCCGTCATGTAACTGTTGTTGCTCGAGGAGTCGGTTGCTGGTCAGTGAGCTGTACGCCTCTGCTCCGACCGCTTCAGGTCACTTCTAGTTCCTGACTGCTGAGCAGAGGTTTATATTCCTCACCTGTCCACGCCTTCGAGGTCCTTTTTGTTGAAGGCAGCGACACATCCATCAAGTGAGCACAGAGCTACGCCCTTTCTATACAGCTGCATCCGGCCTGCACATCAAACGATGCTATAGAGCTGCTTCCACAGGAGCACGGCGACAAAGGAACCAAATACGACCACACAAAACAAGTGTGTGTGTGTGTGTGTGTGTGTGTGTGTGTGTGTGTGTGACGCCTCAGGCGTTGGTAACTTTCCAGCTCTTCTTTCTCTTCTTTCACACAGTATAAAAGTACCTTTTCCCTCAGAAAAACAGTGTGTTGTGTTTTCTCGGCAGCGGCGGCTGCTGATGGACAATCGAACCGCAGCCACGACTGTCCGCTCTGCTGGAGGAGGAAGTGGCAGAGGTGAGATCTCAAAAGGTGGTGGTCTTTACCTCTTCACCTCAGGTCAGAGAGTCAGAGTTTATCTGCAGGAGGATCGAGTCACAGCGACGCTGTGAAACTGACTCTTCAAGTAGTTCTCTACTCGGCCGACATCTTAATCACTTTGCATGCATATTTAGATTGTTTTCTTGCATAATAAACGGTAGATTGTGAAGTTAAATCTTAATTTCTTTCATAATAACTGACTAAATGGTGTTATTACTTTTCATCCATCCCGGGGAGTTTTGATTTGTACCTCTGCAGCTGTTCATGACACACGAAGCCAACACACAGAGAGCTGCAGGACGTCATCAACAGCAAATAGGGATTCTTTACAGAGTTCAGTCGGCTCATTTAAACACTTTTTTAAGACACTTAACAACTTCTAAACTCACTGAGGGGCCTTTGCAGAGACAAAAACACATTTACATGCGTCAGCTCACAGCTACCAGCACACATCCTGTTCTTGTTCCGTGTGGGACTTGAACCCAGCGGGTCAGAGCCCAGACACATTCAGCTCCTCGTCTTGTTTGTGTGATAAAACCAACTGTACGCTGCTTTCCCAGCACCAACAAAGTGAAGGGAGAACAAGACTAAGCTGCAAGGAGAGCGAGTATTGATATTAGGACAACTGCAGATGAATGCTAGTGCGCCTCTGTCTCTCCAGGAGGGTTTTGAACATTTTGAATGCCCGTGTTACTTACAGCCTGTGTTGCTGCCCCCTGCTGGACAGAGAGATCCTCCAATGCAACGTTAAAGGACATTGGGGGAGAATTGAACATGCTATTCCCGTATGTTCCCCCTAGAGGAAGCTAGAGGCCGCCAAGCCTCCAGATGTTTTTTATGAGACAAGGAAGGTCTTTGCCCTGGGCAGCACCAGGAACTATGTTCTATAGCTGTCATAAATCCATCTCATACAGGTGGAAGGATTCCTGGAGCATGAGGCATGTTCAGGCATACTACCAGGTACGAACAGATATTCACAGTAAAGGTCAAATGTAAATGCTGCCAGTGCAGTCTTGTAGTTAAAAAAATGGATTCAGGCAATTAGTTATACGCCATCGTCAGCGTCTCTGGGATGTGTCATCTGAGTATTTGATGAGAGTTCTGATATCTGCTGTTAAAGATGAGGGGAACAACAATGACCTTTAGCAAAGCATGTGATGAATGGTCAGTGCGGTGGTGAATCTTCTTCTCTTGCTTCAGGGGAGGTTTTTCTGAGTGCAGGAGGGTCAGGTGGGAGAGCTGCACCAGGAGGCTCGAGCAGCACAGTTATGTTCACGTCCAGCAGCTCGTCTGGACCGGCAGGCCTCAGCATCTCACCGCTGGGAGCCTCCTCTGCTGAGTCCTCCGGTGGAGGGAGGTCAGCAGCAGGAGGAGGAGGAGTAGGAGGAGGAAGAGGAGGGTCCTCCAGCGTGTCCTCCAGCGTGTCCTCCAGCGTGTCCTCCGGTGGAGGGAGGTCAGCAGCCTCGGGGGGCTCAGGGGTCATGTTCAGGGCCGCCGGAGGAGGAGGAGGAGGAGGAGGGTCCTCCAGCGTGTCCTCCGGCATGACCTCCAACGTGTCCTCCGGTATGTCCTCCAGCGTGACCTCTGGTGTCACAAGCAGTGTCAGAGAAGGAAAAGGGGATGGAGGTCTCGGTGCGGTGACGGTCTCATCGGTGACCAGGACCAGCTACGGCCCGGGAGGATCCGGGGAAGCGAAGAGAGGAGCGTCCTCCGCCGTCGCTCATTCACCTGCTCCAAAAGAGAGGAAGAGCATGAGCACCAGCATGAGCACCAGCATGAGCACCAGCATGAGCACCAGCATGAGCACCAGCATGGCGGCAGCTCACTCGGATGTCTTTTACGGTGAGTCGGAGGTCAGAGGTCAAGTCGTTCACGGCAAACTGAAAGCCGATCTGATCGTTCCTTTGTCACCACGTTTCAGAGAGTTCCAGCACGAACTCCTCTCCAGAGTCCAACAGGAAGCAGTACGGTAAGGGTTTCACCTGAAGCTCAGATTATAATCTGGAAGGAGCCACATACATTCAAACTGACAACGATTTTGTGTTTTCTTTACTTTTCTTTCAGGCTCTTCAAGCGCAGCTTCCAGTAGTGCCATCAGAGGGAGAACCCAGAGCAGAGGTAGGCCGGCTGCTGTCACATGATCCATGCATATCAATACAGGTGTGACCTGTACTGTGCATGTCACCAAAGTCCTGCTCAATGTACACGTGTTGTGCTTCGTGTAGAGAGTGAGATCAGAGCCCGGCTGCAGAGCGCCTCCCCCCCGGCCAGCTGTGAGTAGCATGCATACCCATATGACCTCTAGAGAACGAGGTCACGATGTCGCGGCGGCATCACGACAAACAGCCGGTTTGTTGACTGTTGACCTTTTTGTCGGTCGCGTCGACTGACAGCGTTGCGTGAGCGCTGACGTTGAAGCTCTGCTGTGCAGGGACGGAGCTGGGCGACGTGAAGCGGCTGCTGAGAGGAAACAGCTCCGCCGCCACCGGCCCCGTGCCGACCCCCGACAACACGCTGCCCATCCCCAGGAAGGCCAGCGTGGCCAGCAAGGCCATGTCGGAGAGCTGCAACGCAGGTGCAACACACACACACACACACACACACACACACACGTATCCACACCCATTACCTGTGATGTTGTTCACACACACCTTCTGTCTTCCCTGCTAGACCACTACGGCAGCGTTTGGTCCGGCGCCATGAGCAGCAGCTACAGTTACAACACCAACCACCTGTCCTCCTCATCCTCCTCTTCCTCCAGCGCTCTCCCGGCAGGTCGGTCGTGTACGGCGAGCAGCAACCTGAGGCCACAGGAGCCGTTGTGTCTGACGGACACGTTAACCCCATAAAACAGTTTTGAGATTTGGGTGAACAGACCCTTTAAAGCCAAAGGGTCCACTTGGTAACCAGCTTCAACAGCAGAACTAGATGAAGCATCCAGGTGGAGGCTCATGTACCTCCACCTGGATGAGACGGTAGTTAGTTATTGAAGGTAAATGAGGTCTGCTAATAAAAGTAGAGACAAGTAGAGACACTGAGAGACACTGAGAGACAAGTAGAGACACTGAGGGACAAGTAGAGACACTGAGAGACAAGTAGAGACACTGAGAGACAAGTAGAGACACTGAGAGACACTGAGAGACAAGTAGAGACATTGAGAGACAAGTAGAGACACTGAGAGACACTGAGAGACAAGTAGAGACACTGAGAGACAAGTAGAGACACTGAGAGACACTGAGAGACAAGTAGAGACACTGAGGGACAAGTAGAGACACTGAGAGACAAGTAGAGACACTGAGAGACACTGAGAGACAAGTAGAGACATTGAGAGACAAGTAGAGACAGGTAGAGACACTGAGAGACACTGAGAGAGAGGTAGAGACACTGAGGGACAGGTAGAGACACTGAGAGACAGGTAGAGACACTGAGAGACAGGTAGAGACACTGAGGGACAGGTAGAGACACTGAGAGACAGGTAGAGAGATTGAGAGACAAGTAGAGACAGGTAGAGACACTGAGAGACACTGAGAGACAGGTAGAGACACTGAGGGACAAGTAGAGACACTGAGGGACAGGTAGAGACACTGAGAGACAGGTAGAGAGATTGAGGGACGTCTGACTTGTAGGACTTGATGTTTTAGTTAGTTTAGCTTCTCTTAGCCGGCTCTGACAGATGGACGTCTGTGCTCTGTTGTTGCTGTGCAGGTGTTCAGAACAACCTGACACTCGGCTCCTCCTCCATGAGCGCTGGACCGTCTGCTGGCAGCACAGGTGATCCTCTTCCTGTCGCGTCCCCACTGTGATGTCACGTCCTTCTCCTTTGGCACTGGCAGGAGATAATATGTGGTCTCTCTCTCCCCGTCTCAGGTCCTGTGTACGGCGTTCAGAATAACCTGGCCGGCTCCGGTCCGATGGTCCTCTCTCCTGCTGGAACCAACTCACAAATAGGTGCTGACGCTAAGAACACAACGTATGGTAGCGTCATGCTACTGCGGCCGCATTGCAAAGGAAAAGATTCAAGCCGTCAGTTTCAAAGAGGAAACAGAGGCAGTGTGGTTTCCTTTAGCAACCCGTCTAAACGAGCTTGTCTCCTCACAGGTTACGGTGTGCAGAAAAACATGTCCGGCACCGGGATCTGCACCACTGCAGGTGAGCTGCTGACACACGGTTTGGTGCAGGGACACACATGTCATATGTCACATGACACACGGCTCCATCACGAGGACGTGGCAGTTGTTCACAGCCGGTTTCTGGTGTCTCGCAGCGAGACCCGGCAGTCCCGCCGGTGACGACGCCTCGGCCAGAGACTTCAAGTTTGTGCTGATAGAGAAGGAGAACGTTCCCGTCAAGAAGGAGACAGAGCGGCTGGTGATGACCAAAGACACGGGGAAGCTGTTCCTCTCTGCTCCGCCTGCTCAGGCCTCTGGTGAGACCACCAAGTACTGCTGCTCCGGACCACCGACACGCCGACCCTGACACGCTGACCCTGACACGCTGACACGCTGACCCTGACACGCTGACCCTGACACGCTGACACGCTGACCCTGACACGCTGACACGCTGACACGCTGACCCCGACACGCTGACCCCGACACGCCGACCCCGACCCGACAACCCCGACACGCTGACACGCTGACCCCGACACGCTGACCCCAACACGCCGACCCCGACACGCTGACCCCAACACGCCGACACGGACACGCCGACAAGTTGTCACCGACACGCTGACCCCGACACGCCGACCCCGACACGATGACACGGACACGCTGACACGTAATCACCGACACGCCGACCCCGACACGCCGACCCCAACAGCGACACGCCAACAGCGACACGCCGACACCAACACGCTGACCCCGACACGCCGACCCCGACACGCCGACCCCAACAGCGACACGCCGACCCCGACACACCAACACGCTGACCCCGACACGCTGACCCCGACACGCTGACCCCACCGCCTCGGCCGCCTTCACGGTCACTGACGCTCCAAAAGGATGAGTCCTCCGTTCGACCCGTGTTGTCTCGTGTGTCTTGCAGCTTCCTCCTCTGGAGACTCTCTGAAGAGAGAGAAGCAGTTTTCATCCAGCAGAGTGGAGGCAGGAACGGACGCTCAATGTAGGCCGAGATACACACAACCAAACGTCAGATTCATCACATACATCTTCTAGTTCAGTGTGTAATTATTTGCTGTTTTCTTTACAGCTGCAACCCTAAAAGTTGCCACAAAAGATAAAGCCACCTATGCAGGTACTGTACATGGTCTTTTCCCCTTCAACTAAACTCTGTTGTACACAGTCAGAAACTAGATTTGCAACAGAATTGCTGAAATATGTGTTATAAGAATCCAAAAGTGTCAGCTGGATGATTTCCATGTCATTAAATGTCCGTTAAGTGTCCGTCCATCATGAGGAGGTGACCCTCTTTGTTTCTCAGAGATCGGGAGAGCGGAGTCGCCCTTCAGCTTCTGCTCCTGCTGCAGCTGGTGGAAGTGGCTGCTCGGCCTGCTGCTCGCCCTGCTGCTGCTGCTCGGCCTCCTCTTTGGACTCATCGCTTTGGGCAAGCTGTGCATTCCCCAGCAGCGTGTTATTCAACCTCCCACAATGCTCGCTGAGGCTCATCGTCTCTCTCTCTGGCCTCGCAGGCGAGGAGGTGAAGCGGCTGAAGAACCGCGTTGACGCTCTGGAGGCCGTCACCGGCACCGCCGCGTCGGCGAGGTCCAGCCGGCTGTCGGCCTCCTCCGGCATCAACATCGTCGACCCGCTGGACCAGCCGTACGTCGGCAGCAGCTCCTCCGGGTCCACCCTGACCCGCTCCGGCAACGGCATCGACCCGGGCGCCGCTGGGCCCGCGGGAGCTGCGGCCAGCGGACCGGGGCCGGACGGCGCCGCCCTGCAGAGAGCCGTGCAGCAGCTGGTCAGAGCTGAACTCCGCTCGGACGCTGTGAGAGGTGCGACACACGGACGAGTTGCCTTCACACGGCTCTTAAATCCACACAGTCGTCTTCAACGCTGACGTTTGATCATCCCTCTGCCACCAGATTCACTCGCATACTCGCTGAAGGGGGAGAGAGGAGAACCAGGACCTCAAGGCATGTTTGCACAAATCATTTGGAAGTTGATATGTTCGTGATATCCTCCCTAATATGTTTGTGATATCCTCCCTTGCTGTTTCTTTACAGGGGATCCGGGGCGTCTTGGACAAAAAGGTGAGGAGCGGTCCTACGTACGTGTTCAAAATGTGATGGTGTCAGACCAGCACAGGTGTAACGGCTGTGAATCGCTCTTTTGCAGGCGAGAGCGGGTTTCCCGGCCTGCCAGGTGAGCCTGAGGACACCATGTGTCGTGGCTGTTTCCTTCCCACGCAGCTGACAAACTCACTGCCGGTTTCCCTCTTCTGTCTTCAGGCCCGCCCGGGCAGCCGGGACACCCGGGGTCGGATGGACCGAGAGGACCGAAGGGAAGTGAAGGTAGCGTTGAGTTCACGTCCTCAGCTTTGTTCTTTTGAGGAGTGGGAAAGAGAGAGCGAGTGAGTCCCTCCTCCCTCTGTGAGCAGGTGAACCAGGCTCCGGGGGGCCAGCGGGTCAGAGGGGCCGGGACGGGCCGATGGGCCCCCGTGGAGAGGCCGGACCACCGGGCTTTGGAGAGAAAGGAGACAAAGGTAGGGGATGTTTGTAGGGAACTGGGAACCACGGGGAGCCGGACTCAAACGCAGACTCACGGCGAGGTAGTCGGGTTCAAAACACTTCAAGCCGGGTTTGGCACACAGGAATCAGTCCAGCCAGGCGGAGGCATCCAGACCGGCAGGTAGAAACAGGTCCAAACACGGGAACAGCACTCTGGGTAGCTGGTAGAACGCTGAGAGACAAAATGACTCAGAACAAGACGTTGACTCAGACTGAACACAGACTGGACCCAGACTGGACCCAGACTGGGCCCAGACTGGGCCCAGACTAAACACAGACTAAACACAGACTGGACACAGACTGGACACAGACTAAACACAGACTGGACCCAGACTGGGCCCAGACTGGACCCAGACTGGGCCCAGACTGGACCCAGACTAAACACAGACTAAACACAGACTGGACACAGACTAAACACAGACTGGACCCAGACTGGGCCCAGACTGGACCCAGACTGGGCCCAGACTGGACCCAGACTAAACACAGACTAAACACAGACTGGACCCAGACTGGACCCAGACTGGACCCAGACTAAACACAGACTAAACACAGACTGGACACAGACTTAACACAGACTGGACCCAGACTGGACACAGGGAAACGAGGCACAGGTGGAAACAACGAGGGCGGGGCTTGCAATCACAGAGGAGGGCGGAGCCTGAACCCAGCGACAAGGTGAGTGACAGAAACAGAAACAAACAGGGACAACGAAGCTACCTGGTAGGTCTGGCCGCTACGTCTTCATGTTGAAGCGTAGACATTCACTGAGTGTTCACACTGTGACTTGAAACCTGGTTTGACAGGATCTCAAGGGGAGGCCGGACATCCAGGTGCTGCTGGTGCTGCTGGTGCTGTGGGCCCGAAAGGTGAGCTCAAAGGTCAAAGGTCACGGAGGAGTTACAGGCCACATCTGATCAGTCCTCAAAGACCACATCAGTGTTTACGTATGTTAGGGGTTCCCCTCCGGTAAAGACTCATGCGTTACTGTTTGTGTGTTGTTTCCTGTTGTGTAGTCGTGTGTTAACCTGTAATCATTTGTTTGCAGGAGCTCAAGGTCCAAACGGTTTCCAGGGAGAAGCAGGAGCACCAGGAGCAAAAGGTACCAACGAGGGTTCATCTCCTTTTCACATTGTTCTTCTTTTCACTTTTTACATATTGTGATGTATCAGTGATATATAATGTTATGTATTAGTGAGATATAATATCACATACTAGTGGTTAAAGTACAAACATCCTCCAGTGTAATATTCATCCACTATCGCAAAGTTGAAACATTAACAAGTTTTGGGGTATTTGGAGGAAAACTGGTATTTTCCAAGTCGGGTCACATTTGCCCCAATGTGAGAGACTAGTTAACATGAAATATAGTTAGATAGGTAGTTGGTTAGTTAGTTGGTTAGTTGGTTAGTTTCCTTACATCCCCCCGTTAACGCTCGGCACGGCTAACAACAATCTCTGTCTGATTTCATGATATTTCACTTTATTGGTAAAATGTGTTATTTTTGAAGAAAATGTGGGAAAAATATCTTTACCATCAATGGACATGAAGTGTAGCATGAATAGTGAACATAGAATAACTCATAAACTGGAATAAAGAGTCAAAACAAAACTATGAATGTGGAACAAATAGTGACGAGAAGCTAAAGTACAAAATATTATGAGAGGGTTAAGCAGCGAGATTAATACGCTCATTGCAGTAAGAAGCAATAATATTAACGATGTCATAACTT
>NW_027176120.1:373304-418304 GCF_023055335.1 Clinocottus analis
CCTGGAGCCCCTGGTGCTCAAGGCCCATCTGGTACGTCAAAAGAAATGTTTCATGTTTCAGGGTCTTTTCAAATATTTGTCATAAGTGCTTGGATCAAACGGATGATAATGAAAATATTGCTGTAACTCTTTTAGGTCAAACTAAACAAGGACCTCCAGGACGCAGAGGTCCTGCAGGAGAGCCAGGTACGCAAGCAAGAAATCCTCCCGCGGCCATCTTAAGTCCCAGCATGCCCCATTCAGACAATCTTTTGGCATAATACACATATTTTTTTCCATTTTTGAACCGAACGACACAGTTTCTTGACTGAAGCTCCTTCCTAACAGGACAAGACTTTGTTTTATTGTGATTTTTGTTCCAGATTCTGATTCTTTAGGTCCTAATCTTTCCAAAAAGGTCTTATTGACGCTCCAGGAGGCGTTTTTGGGGAATCTGGCTCATATCATGCTGGATGTTCATAGTTACCATCAAAATATATCTTTAAGAAGTGATTTTTTTTCAGATATACATTTTCTTCCCAAGACTTTGCTGAACAAATATAAACAATAAACACAAGTATTGGAATTAATTTGGGGTTCCTACAACGACTCAAACAGGGAAAAAGAGGTCTGGAGACAACATTGGTTCCACAGTTTTTATCGGGTTAAAGTCTCAGAATAAAAAGTTTGTTCTGTCGTCCTAACAGGAGTTGGTGTACCTGGACCTCCAGGAGAGCCTGGCAGCTTTGTGCCGACCTCAGGTAGAGAAATTAATCAAAGAAACTGTCATATTCAGCTTTGACTCACTTTGCTGGGCATCTTTTTCACGTGTTCTTCTTCTCTGGTTTTCCTCAGAAACCTTTTTTGCTGGACCACCAGGACCCCCAGGCCCACCAGGTGCAGCAGGTAGGTTCAACAAATCAGATGCAGAGAAAAGTCTCTCAAGACAGCTCAGAGGGCTGTACTGTATCTATTATACTATATCTATAATACTATGTCTATAATACTGTATCTATTATACTATATCTATAATACTATGTCTATACTACTCTATCTATAATACTATATCTATAATACTATGTCTATAATACTGTATCTATTATACTATATCTATAATACTATGTCTATATTACTCTATCTATAATACTATATCTATAATACTATGTCTATAATACTGTATCTATTATATTATATCTATAATACTATGTCTATAATACTGAATCTATTATACTATATCTATAATACTATGTCTATATTACTGTATCTATTATACTATATCTATATTAATGTATGCATAATACTATATCTATAATACTATGTCTATAATACTATATCTATAATACTATGTCTATAATACTATGTCTATAATACTGAATCTATTATACTATATCTATAATACTATGTCTATATTACTGTATCTATTATACTATATCTATATTAATGTATGCATAATACTATATCTATAATACTATGTCTATAATACTGAATCTATAATACTATGTCTATAATACTATATCTATAATACTATGTCTATATTACTCTATCTATAATACTATATCTATAATACTATGTCTATAATACTGTATCTATAATACTATATCTATAATACTATGTCTATATTACTATGTCTATAATACTGAATCTATAATACTATGTCTATAATACTATATCTATAATACTATGTCTATATTACTCTATCTATAATACTATATCTATAATACTATGTCTATATTACTGTATCTATAATACTATATCTATAATACTATATCTATAATACTATGTCTATATTACTCTATCTATAATACTATATCTATAATACTATGTCTATAATACTGAATCTATTATACTATATCTATAATACTATGTCTATATTACTCTATCTATAATACTATATCTATAATACTATGTCTATATTACTGTATCTATAATACTATATCTATAATACTATGTCTATATTACTGTATCTATTATACTATATCTATATTAATGTATGCATAATACTATATCTATAATACTCTATCCATAATACTATATCTATAATACTATATCTATAATACTGTATCTATAATACTATATCTTTATCAATGTATCATAATACTATATCTATAATAATGTATCTTTAATACTGCATCTGTATGTATCGATAATACTATATCTTTATGTATCTATAATATTATATCTATAATAATGTATCTATATGTATCTATAATACTGAATCTATAATAATGTATCTATATGTATATTTAATACTGTATCTATAATAATGCATCTCTATGGATATGTAATGATTCATGCATACGTTGTTCAGGTGGATGTGGAAACTCTTGGCAGATGAGTTGGGATTCTTCTTCATAATTGTTGAGAACTTCAGCTTTACATAAATATTCTTTAATCTTTAATCTCTTTGTTCATTGTTCTCAGGCCCTGAAGGACCCCAGGGCTACCACGGTGAGCAGGCTGGAAGCCATTTCATACATCATGAGGAGGAGACGACATCCTAACGTAATGATGCTTGTTTCAGGTGAACCAGGTCAACCAGGTCTTCCAGGGAGTCCAGGGGAACCAACTCATGGTATGTAAAGAGCTTTCAGAAGAGGATATTATGGGATGTCTTGCTCATGTCAGAATAACTCTTTGTTGCTACATGTTAGCATAGCTCGTAGCCTTCATCTGTAGTTGTTATGGAGGAGTTAATGATGAACCTCAAAGCACTATTACAGATGTTAAATCAGTCTTTCGGTGTTCGTGTCAGGTTTCCCAGGTCAGCCTGGACCCAGGGGCCCTCAGGGGCCTCCAGGCCCAGAGGGGCCACAAGGACCTGAAGGTAAACTCTGTTACAGAGCCTCTTCTTTTATGTGCGTTGTGACACATGATTGACCCGTTAGACACAAACACTTCCTGTCGACTCTTCCTGTCCATCGCGGTGTTTTCCTGGAGTTCGTCTCTCTCACTGTCGTCTTCCCTGCAGGTTACGCCGTCCCCGTGGTCTCCAATGGTAAGACATCCTGAATCTCATATCAACTCATGCACTGAGAATAATCTTCAACAATGTGTTTAGAAGCTGTGCAGGGTTGTGAGTCACCGGCAGCAACACACCGCTCAATCATGACAACATGCTCCAAAAGATATATCTGTCTATTAAATGATGAGTGTAGCACTACGGGTGACCTCTTGGCAGAAATGGAATATTAAGATTTTCTTTAGTGTATATAACTAAGAATCGGCGTGCTGCCGTTAGCTTAATGATGTATTTATATCAACTTATGGAGCGATCCGGTTCCAGCCGCCATGTTTCTGCAGTCGACAGAACAAACCAACCCAGCGTGGCTCCAGAGACGCTGCACACAGGAGGAGTGTCTGCAACCTCAAAGCAAGACGCCACCAAATCCCACACACTGCTTCTTTAAGTCAACGTGATGTTGGTCTCTACTGTCGGACTCCTGAGTGTATTCAGTTATTTAGGGTTTTAGGGCTTCTGATGCCTAAAGACACAGAGCACCTGAGGGTTCACAGTGAGAGCAGCTCAACAGTATTGACCCACAGCGTCACCGCATCACAGGAAGCATCTGACCAAGGGTTGATATATAGAGCATGTATCCTGATGGATGAAGACCACTGCTCACCTCACAAACATGTTATTGTAGTTTTTAATGCCGAGAAGGGAAAGAAAGTTTGATCCTTAAATCTGCACTTTTTCTAAGAAAAACTAAAGTTCACCTTCTCTTTTTAAATGCAGTCAATCTGAGTCACTTTTTATAATTATTTCACCAAAAGACTACTCCAAAGATTCATTGCTGCATTTTTTCTACATGACATAACGTGTGGTGTCCTACCAGGTGGCTCATCCAGACCTGGAGCCCCAGGCCCACCTGGAGCACCTGGAGCACCTGGAGCACCTGGAAAAGATGGAAGTGACTCTGGATCAGCTGACGTGGGCCAGCGCATAGCAGAGTACCTTCAGAGTGAGCTCTGCATGTATTTACTCTGCTTCATGTACTTTTACTCTGTCGCGTTGTCTTGACAAGCGGCTGCTGCCGTGGAGCTCCTGCTGCCTCGTGTGGACCAGAGTTCACATTTCAGAGGAAATGCTCAGCAGCTGTTGTCCAAAACGTCGGGGACATCGTGGCCCTCAAGCAAGAACAAGATATGTTGCTGCTCATTTATAATGTTTATTAATTATAAATAAATAATACACAGCTGCCATTCATCACGTTAACATGTTGAGTTAGTTCAACATTTCCTCTCACTGGAAACGTTCCAGAGCTTTCAGAAACATCTCCGAGCCTTCATCTGTTGTTGTGATGGAGGGATTTCAAGAGCCAATGATGAACCTCAAAGCTCTTTTACAGATGTTAAATCAGTCTTTTGTTTTTTTTATGTCAGGTTTCCCAGGTCAGCCCGGACCCAGGGGCCCTCAGGGGCCTCCAGGCCCAGAGGGGCCACAAGGACCTGAAGGTAAACTCACTCCAATGCTCTGATTCCTTCCTGCAGACCTGTAACAGATCCTCTCATTGTAGTTCTTCTCTTCCTTCATCAAGGTGTCGTACCAGGTGGCTCATTCAGTCCTGGAGCCCCAGGCCCACCTGGAGCACCTGGAGCACCTGGAAGAGATGGACGTGGCTCTGGATCAGCTGACGTGGGCCGGCACATAGCAGAGTACCTTCAGAGTGAGCTCTGCAATGTATTTACTCTGCTTCATGTACTTTTACTCTGCGAGCGAATGAATAAGACAACATGGTCTTGACACGCAGGGGGAGACATCAGGCAGTACCTGGCTGGACCTCCTGGTCCTCCCGGACCACCAGGGGCCACAGGTGACACGGGGGCCAGGCCGGTGGAGGATTTGGCCAACCAAGTGCTCGCCTACATCCAGAGTATGACCGATTATGTGATAATGTGAATACATGAATGATTACACAGGATGTCTGTGTGTGACACCTTCGGGATGACTTTCACCCATCCAGGTTCAGGTAGAGGACAAGGTGGCCCTTCAGGCCCTCCAGGGCCACCTGGCACCATCTCCGTCAATGACGTTATCAACTTATTGCAACGTAAGTCTTCGCTGCTGGTTAAAGTACTTTTGAATGGCACTTGAAGCCTCTTGGTTGATACTCTGCTCTTAGCGCGTCGCATTTAAGACTATTTCTCAATTCTTTGGTTCCAGGAGAGGACGTGAGGAGGTACGTCGCCGGCCCCCCAGGACCTCCTGGAGCTCCAGGCCTCGGCAGCTCTGGAATCAACGTCCAGGAAGTGTCTGAGCGCGTCCTCTCCCTCATGAATGGTGAGTGTTACAGGTTACAGGTGAGTGTTACAGGTGGAACTGCTGTCAGACGTCTTCTGGTGAACTCGGTCTGGAGCTGATCGTGTTGCTGGGTCTGCATTCCTGACTCAACGTCAGCTTCTGTCCGTCACTCTGAGGACACTAAACTAGTCCCGGTCCACCATGACAGAACATGACTGATTGACCGTTCGTCCTGTCTGTCTCCAGATAGGGGGGTGGTCGGTGTCCCTGGATCACCTGGATCACCTGGACCCCCTGGATCACCTGGATCCCCTGGATCCCCGGGGCCTCCTGGAAACGCGTTATCAAGTAAGAAAGTCAACTACAAAATTTCGAAAGAAATTTTGAAAGAGTGGCTACTACTGCCAAAAGACGTCGCAATACATAACTTTTGTTTATGACGCTGTCTCTCCTCAGGAAGACTTCAGCTTTGTGTGTTGATCTGATTGGTCGTTTGACAGTTGGTCAGCTGACAGCTTCTCAGTTTTCTCTGGTTGCCATGGCAGCAATGGGAGGGGCACAGGTGGTTGTCATGACATCACCAGGTTCTGGGGCAGAGGGAGCACTGAACTGTGATTTTCAATGGAGCAGTTGGTCGGACTTCATGTCGCTTTCAGGCTTGCTGACAAAAAAGTACAACGTTTGTTGGATTCCATGACGCATGTGTACCACAAGCACAAGATTTCCTGTTTCTATTCAACAATGGTGTATGAAGAGTGGACATTGTGCGAGTGAAGACAATATACGTTTTATTCTTTCACCAGTTTGTCGCTCCCTCTCACTCTGTCAGTTGGCGCTCCGCTCTAACCGCCATCACTCTGTGCCATACACACCCATTGTAAACTCTGAAATTGTCCAAACATTTTTCCTAAACTTGAACAATAATTACATGAAAACTGTGCTAGCTATCAAAAAATGTCCAATTAGGCAAATAAACTCCAGACTTTTGTCAACGTTTTAAACTTTAAATCATTTCTCTACGTTTAATTATGGAAAATCACTATGGGCACAAAGATGAGTGTTTTTTTTTTTCTCTCTTTACGACGAAACCCCATGCAAGTGAATGGGACAATTTCTCGCTGTTTTTCGCATTTTACGGGAAAACGTCCGGGTGAATCTCTTAGGACTCGTCTCTGACGCCATGCGGCTGAAGGCACACTAACTAGAACACAGACAGTGATCCTCCAGAACAATCAGGTGTTTGACCACTTCCTGTTCTGGTTTCATGTAATTGGCTCCAGGAGTATTCCTCAGCAAATGTTCATTTTCATTGTCCAACTAGGAGAATATCAAGCAGTTTCTCAGGGGCCTCCTGGTTCCCCCGGTATTCCTGGTTCTCCCGGTCCTCCTGGTCCACAAGGTCCACCTGGACCAGCAGGATTTGGGAACCACATCAGCTCCGACATTCGTGACTACCTGCAAAGTGAGACTGAAAACATGAACTCTGCTCATGAGTTCATCTGACAACACATTCAAATACAGATGGCTTGAAATGATCCTGTAAATGAGTTTAAGATGCATTTAGTCCTCTGTTCCGTCGTTCCAAAGCCGTCGCCTCCAGAGGCCTGCCGGGTCCCCCCGGACCCCCCGGACCCTCCGGCCCCGAGGGCCCCACTGGTCGAACCCACGGCCTGGTGACCTACGCTGACCACGTCAACAGAGAGATGCCGAAAGCAGAACGACAACAATATCTCATGAGTGAGTTCACTTCACTGAAACAAACCGATGCTCTGCAGCTGAAGCGCTCGTGTCCGAGTCTCAAGGACACGGACTTCTTGTCTTGTGTTTTCTGCTATACTTAGCATATAGGTTCAAAAATAATCTATAACAAGGCTTTTGCTTATCAACCATACAAAACTATAACGATCCTTTAATGAAGTCTCAAAGGCAACAGAGACTTCCACACAATGTAAATTCATAAATCAGATGTATTGTCACATATGACCCAATGACTCAGTAATTGTTTCTTGTATGTTGTATTTCCTCCAGGTGGCGCTGGAAGAGAAGCCATGTTCGGGCTTCCGGGGGCGCCGGGACCTCCTGGACCCCAAGGACACAAGGGAGAGCCGGGTGTACCGAGCCCCAGAGCCCAGATCCTGGATCCTGCAGACTACTCCAGCATGGCTGTCAGAGTAACTGACTACATCAAATGTAGGTGAACTAGAGGACGCTTGTGAGCCTGATCATGTTTCCTCTCTGAGGAAACGTCATCAGTGCGTCATCAGTGTTTTGCTCGTTGGTGGACCACAGTGAACCTCGGCCGTGCGGCTCTGGTTCTGCTGCTCACGTTCCTTGCCGTGTTGTTAGATATCTCTTTCCCTCCTCAGCCCACGGCCTCCTCCGAGATGTGGTGAGGGACTCTGAGCGCCTCATGCAGGGACCTCCTGGACCTCCTGGACCTCCCGGGATGCCTGGACACAGCCAGCTGGTTGGTTCTCATGAAAAAGTCGTGGATGTGGTGGAATACATCAAATGTAAGTGAACACAAGCTCTACTGTACGCGCTTTTGTTATTGAAGGTCCTTTCTAGCACAGGGTTTGTTCCAGATCCAGTGGAACATCATGTAAAATAAATGTAATTAAATTAGGAATCACAGTCACAATTCTTTAAGTGAACCCATGAAGACTTTTATCCTCAAAGCTCTGACGCCAGAGGCCTTCGCTCAGGATCCAGTCTGACCGTTGGAAGAGTCATACCATGACAAACACATGCGTTAGTGTGTCTGGAGCCCAGCAAGAAGAAGACCCCGTGTCTTTGCTGTGTGCTGCCTGCATCACAAGTCATGTGATCGCGTGTAACATGCAGACTCTTAAGAATTTAACTCTAGAGAACTACTTTTGCAGGTTGCACCACAAGGTGCACCATGTTTTGAAGGCAAGCCAATGAGAGCTGACTAGAGGACGCCTTAAAGAGACATGCGCTTAAACAGAGTGTTTCAGCTACACTAAAAAGTATGGACCTGAAAATATTCACGTTTCCTTCAACACGTTTCCTTGGTGGAGTGAAAGCTGAGGTGCACAGAGCGTTCACGTCTCAGAGCTTTGTCCTTTGCAGCCCGCGGCCTTCTGCAGGACGCCGTGAGGGAATACAACAGTCGTGTTTTCCAAGGACCTCCAGGACCGCCGGGCCCCGCGGGTCCACCTGGGCACAGCCGGTGGTTTGGTTCCCATGGAAATGCCACCGATCTCTTGGGATTCATCAAAGGTGCGTCGCTGCGATGCTGCACGCCTCAAACTCCAAAATGTACCATGAAGCCCGAGAGGTCGACTCTTGTCCTCACCGCGTCGCCCTTTCTCTCCAGCTCGCGGTCTGCTGCGTGACGGCGATCAGAACCACGATGAACGGGTCGTCCAGGGACCGCCCGGCCCCCCCGGACCGCCCGGCCACGCAAACGTCCCTGATCTGGTGGAGTACATCAAAAGTAAAGCCGTCACACAGAGGAGGGATGACGCAGTGCAGGGATGTGAGGATCTGGGTTTCTGAGAACTTGATTTGTCCCCCAACAGGACACGCAGCCATTGTTGGACCGCCGGGGAGACCCGGACACAAAGGGGACCCGGGATACCCGGGGCCAAGGGGAGAGAGAGGTAGATCCAAAATAAATCCTGTTGGAGTCTGGACCCCGTGTTATTCCTGGTTAAGAATCCACTCTTCTTTCACTGTCCTCGTGGTCATAAAGTAAACTGCTCTGTCCGTGTGGACGCAGGTGAACAAGGCCGGCCCGGGACAGAAGGACAGGCGGGACCGGAGGGAGACAGAGGTCAGTCAGCCGGTCGATGAGTTTCTCCTCGGTTCTTAGAGCTGCATCCTGACCGATAACATCCAGACAGTACTGACCAGTGGCACTGTTGGCCACATCATGATGACACTAAAACGTAGTTTAATCTCTAAAACCTGATCAGCTTCACGAGCAGAAGCAGCTGCAGGTCTGTCTTCAAACAGCTGTGTGATCTTCTGATGTGATGGAGCCTCCACGGAACAATAGCTTTACAAAGCAGATTGAGGCTCGCGTTGAACTGATTTAACGTGTTCCTCTGCAGCTCTACAAGAAAACACAATCCCAATCCCAATCCCATCTCCACCCTCACAGATTTAAGGGCTCCTGTGAAGTCCTTGAGGGTTGAGGGGTGTCCCATTATGCAAATGAGGCTCTGTGGCGGACATGTTGAGCGCTAAATGATCCCTTTCCGTAAATCAGCAAAAGATGCTGACTTTTCCTAAGGGAATTACCCACAATGCATTGCAACGTGAGGTTAAACACGCAGTTCCCAACGCAAGAAAGGAGCCGTAAACAAAGAGGCCCTCAGAGACATTTAGCTGATAAAATACCTTTACATTATGGAACATAAAAACACATGAATTCAAACATTTCATTTTGACAAAAACAAGTAAATAAATAATTTAATACGACTTCTCATCTCATGAGGAAGACGTTCAATTGTAGACAATATGTTTTTATGTCGGTCACGTGATGTTGCAGCAAAGTTCATTCATATTGACACCGTCGAGCCCTGAAGACTCCCTGAGGGTTCAGGGTTTAAGGAGATTAGGATTGGACCTCGGTCTGGGGGGTTTCACTGAGACCCGGTCGAGGTCCACAAGAGGCGACATGCCGTCCAGCGCTGATGTGCAGGAAGGAGCCCGGCTCACATTAACCCACCGTGTGCTGCGTTTCAGGAGACTTCACCCCGATGACCAGCAGAAGGCGGGACGGCGGCGCTTGAGTCTGAACGATGGCGCCTCAAGAAGATTATCCTGTTTCATATGGAGGTTGTGTAAAGTGCTGACACAGCGGATCTGTTCCTATATCTCATTACACGTCCCGAGTGTCAGCTGTGCTGTGAGAACCAGGTTTATTAGTAGCAGCTGGTTTTGAGACGACGTCGTTCATTTTGGGGGATTGAATGGAGAGCAGTCGGTCTCTTATCTTTTTATACTCGTCTGTGTTTTTTAGTTCCATCGTGTTGTTTAGTTGTTGAAAGAGCTTTAAGCTTCAGGGTCAGATAGTTGTACATGTACGCGTCACACCAAACAGAGTAAACAGGTTTATTTACAGAACAATGAACATCAACATTACACAGCTATTCTAAAAAAAACCAAAAACAGACATCTTTTTTTATTTATTTTTTATGCAAACGATTTTGATATGGGCATCACTGTTATTAAATCAGAACGTCATCCATCGACCGACAGAACACACACGAGTCCTGAACGCTGCATTGCATATAAATAGAGACTGAGAAAGTTCTGGAAAAGGTGCGCAGCACTCCCAACGCAGCGGTTCGTCCACAGCAGTTAGATCCGGTTATTAAATATGTTTGAGTAGCCAATTGAGACGAGATGAACCAATCACAAGTCAAGATGGCCCAAAGCAGTCAGGTGCACTTTGAGTGTGACGTCACAATAAAGAAATGCTGAGAGCTCACGTTGTGTTCCTTTCTTCCAACACCGACGCTGTCGCTTCACTCTGAGCACAACAGGAAGTTGGAGTAAAACCCAGCGGAGGCCCAACATCAGGGGTCCAGTTCTGTCCTTCATTAAGGCTAACAGCAGACAGTATATCAGTGAGGAGGAGGAGGAGGAGGAAGAGGAGGAGCTCCTCACCAGCGCAGCTTGTGACGTGGAGCTGCAGATGAGGAGCTGAACTGAGAGCCGTTTGTTGGTTTCACCACAACATTGATCCTGAACTCTCTGCTCCCACAGTCACGTCTGCTTTGCTGGACAATCATAAAAGTGGTGATGCCTGAAAGAACGAAACCATTTCAGCCCGTTGAGAGGAACGCTGGTTGGACGTGTTGAGCCGTCGTCTCCGCCGCGTGCTGCTGGCGTTCTGAAGAAACGCCCTGAAAGGAGGAATCCTGTCTGCTGGGAAGGTTCCTGAAGCTGGCGTTGAGATCATGCATCACGCTCTACTCACACAACATAGACGTCTAACACAGAGATATAGTTTCATCAGATATACTGGATCATTCCTTCAGCGAGGGCCGTCTGAAGGAACCTGCTCCGTCAGCAGAAATACATTCTATGTTATCAAGTAGAAACTATATGGTTGCGGTTTAATATTTAACTAAATGATCATCAACAGTTTGTTTAAGTTGTATAAAAATGCTTTTTTTTCCTCATGCAAATGTGGGGAAGCCCTGAGAGGCCGTGTTCAGGACTCACCACCGAGATAATCTCTCTTCATCTGTGGAACAGCAGCACATTTCTTCTTTTGGCGGGGGAAACTTAGAATGAATGTTCCTGTCAAAACCATCTGTCCGTCTCTTAGCAGCCATGCTGGAGACGTGCCGACGGTTTAAAAACGCTGTTAGAAAATGGATCGCTCCAATAGTTCTTGTGTTACTTGCTCTCAGGGCTTCCCGTACGCATGTCCGAATGAGAAAAGACCCGAGCGGGACATAATGATCATTTCAAAGCCGAACACATTAAATCCTACAGGCACCGGCGTCTTCATAAAAAAACTAGTCAATGAAAACAGGAACGTCGGCCAGACGGCGACTTCACTGAAACATCGCCTTCACAATCGTCCTTCAAAAATAACCGAAATGATGTGAAAGTCTGACAACGTGACCAACACGAGGGAGGCCGAGGGGTCCAGAACAGAAACGCTTCCCAGAGCACGAGGCAAGGCAGCTCGGTTCAGCTCCACTAGAAGCCGGTGGAGTGCACGCTGGGGATGGGGTAGAACTTGGAGATGCGGCTCTGGCTGGACGGGTTAAGGCACTCCGACTCGCCGCTCATCTTGAAGAACACTTCCTGTTCCTGCAGCTTCCTGGCAAACTCCTCCTCCAGAGCCTGCAGGCACAGAAACATGAGGGAGTGAATATGATGGGATGTGTAACCTAATTAGATCTCATCTATTACAAGGTTTTGCTTCAAAAGAATTATGTTTACTAATAAAAGGTTTGAGTAGATTGAGCTACTGAGCAGCGCCTGACGTGTTGTATCAGACCGAGGAGCCTCAGTGACGTCGTTCACGAGCGTGTAAAACCAGGAAAACCATCACCTTTACTTCAACAGCTCTGATGAATCACACCAATCACAGCTCTCTAAGCTGGTCACATGACCTTCATGACATTAAAGTGGGCTGTCTATTGTTTTCCTTGTGTATTCTGTCTCTGTCCATATAACAAAGTGTTTATAAAGCTATGGAGCCGTCTTCATGTGGGCGTCCTCCTGCTGGAGCGCTGGACCAGACCCACGTCTCTGTGGTTGATCTGGATCAGAGTCCTTCACCAGTTGAGGACACAGTGAGGCAGAGTTGTCATCATACTAAAAGTATCTCAATACTTAGTGAAATGACCTAAAACATCAGGAAAACAATGCTACAAAACATCCATCAATGCAGCATATGCAGAGTTATGAGTCACAAGACTGAGGATCAGGAAGTGAATACACTGATGAGCGTCCTGTCCAGAGGAACAGGTACTCTACCTTCTTCCTGGGCCGTAGCTTCTCCCTCCACTCCTTCAGCTCCTGGCTGTGCTCCTCGTCCAGTTCCTTCAGCTTCTGGGTCTCGTGTTCGATGAGCAGGTGGCACTTTTCGTTCTGAAACGCACACGGGGAGCGAGGCGGGCCCATGAAACACCTTTTTGTGCGTCCGGGCCGTCACGCGAGCCAGCGATCAGAACGGTTTATCTCTACCTGAAGCTGCTGGAGCTCTCGGATGTTGGCGTCGCACTGCAGCTGCAGGTCCCTCATCTGGTTCTCGTGTTTCTGATGCTGATGGAGCCGCTCGTTCTTCTGTCTCTTCTCTTCCTGGCCTGCAAACTGGAGAACGGAGACACCGTTAGGCTTCTGGGTTCTGCTTCTTTGAGCAGGTCACGGCTTCGGTCACAGCTTTCCATCCAATGGAAGACAAAAAAATGGTCGATTTCATTTCCCAGCAGAGCACGTTTGCATTTTGCTCGTCACCTGTTTGACCTTCTCCCTCTCCTGCTCGAGGGTGATGGCCGCCTCGGTGATGCGGAGGCTCTTCTTGAACATGGCCATGCGCGTCTTGGCCTCGCTGCGCTGGATCTTCGGCAGCCTGACTCTCTCCTGCGTCTGCTTGTTCTTCATCTCCTCGATCAGACGCTGGTTGTAGCGATGCATCTGCTCCATCTCCTGCACAAGCCACACAAGCAGACACAGGACATTGAGGGGGCGGAGCCCACAGAGAAAGAGACCTCGTCAATGCTCGGGTTGTGACGGGAACACAATAATCTCTCCAGCGGCCCGTACCTTCTCGTGTCTCTTCAGCAGCTGGTGTCTCTGCATGAAGTACTGGTCTTTGAGCTGCTGTTTGAACAGCTGGTGTTTCTCCTGCAGATGGCGCTCTTCCAGCTCCCACATGGCGGCTTCCCGTGCTGGTGGACAAAAGACAGAGCTAACTGATTAGAGGAACCGGTCACAGGCGTACGTCTCCTCCACATCGCGCCTCGTTCTGGACCGCTAGAGGACCTGCAGGGACACGGAGCAGAAGACGACAGCTGTGGGCTGAAGTTACTCCACCGGCTGAATGCTCCAGTTTGACAACTTTACCGACGAGGTTTCAGCTTCTGCTTTTAGTCTGTTTCCCCAGGGAAAGCCCTCGACAGGCTCCTAAAAACAGTGACACTCTCAGCGAGTGTTTCTCAGAAGTGTTGTTTGTGCAGCTTCTGGCATATTAAGCACAGATTACGTCCCCGGCAGCGCGACCTGCCGGCAGGCTGCAGTCCTGTTGTTTCAGGCTTGTTTACCGTTAATCTGACTCCCTATGAAGGAGAAACCACACACAGAGGACTGGACCTGGCGTTAACCTGCAGTTAGATACGAGCTGCGAGTTCTACAAAACACATTGTTTGATGAAACATTGAGCGTCAACTCTCTCTTTACTCGCTGTGAAGAGAAGAGAAGTAAACTCCAAACTTCACCATCAGGATCCGCTGAATGATGAATCCATGTGATCATAAATTGGAAGCGTGTGGCAGATTATTATTATAACATTAGCATAGTTAACGCCCCCTAAACACCATATTAGGGCAGCTGTTAGAAGAAGAAGTTCTATCTTATCAATCTACACAGCGATAATGTTGCTGATAGCATTTATATCTTTTGATAGAGAGAAGTGAAGGTTAGAGGTCGTCCTCAAGTTGTCATTTGGTGGTTTGCGTCATAAAGATAAAGTTCTATTTATTCCCAACGGGCTGTATGAGCGGCCTGTTAGATAGCTGTTAGCCGTTAGCTGTTAGCCGTTAGCTGTTAGCGGCTATCGTTAGATGTCGCTGCGTCCTGTGAGATGAACCGATAACTACGTGGCTGGAGGAGAGAACCTTAAAGTTGGTGAATGAGATAACAGCATTTATTTTCCCGCTGGTCTTGTCTGGTGGATAAAGAGCTGACGGGGTTTTGTTATAGATCCCAGAAACAAACTGAAAACAGGTTTAATATGATTGTCTGCCTGCTATAAATTGATCTGTTTACTGGAACCGCAGAGGTTTAGTCACGTGTTCAAACCCTGTCGCCAGAAAGAATCATCAATGTATTGAAGGTTTCATTCATGGAGAGCAGAAAACACCTCAAACTATCAGAAGCACCGGAGCCGACAGGAACCTTCCTGAGCGCAGCATCACCGGACCGACAGTAAGTCCGGCCAGGTGTCATGTTCACCTCTGAGAAGCTGCTGCTTGTGGTTGAGGCAGTCTCTCTCGATGGTGGCGAGCTCGTGTTTGTGCTGCTGGATGATCTTCTTCAGCGCCGTGTCCAGATCCTGCTGCTGCTTCTGAAGGAACTCTTGTTCCTGCAGGAGGAGGACAGAGATTACAGGCCACGCGAGGAAACGCAGGAAGAGGCTGCTGATCGACACAGGAACATGCCACATGATAATAATGACGACAATCAGCCTCGTCGTGATATTCATAACAATCAATCTTAGCCTCATGAGTGAGAAACTTGGACACAGAAACCTTTATCCATACATTAAGCTGGATCGGCTTTATGAGGCCGGCTGAAGGAGAGAGAGAGAGAGTGTGTGTGTGTGTGTGTGGCCTACAGGCTTTCTGCCAAGTTCACCCCGGGCTAAGCTCAGCTTGAGCTGGAGGAGCAGACAGTAATAACAGGTAATAAAGCGCGTCCCTCAGCTGGTTGTCACATTAATCCTCCCTGGCTCAGCTCACACTGCAATAAGCCGCCGTGTGGAGCTCAGGTATAATACAGTGAACACGTCCAGGTTTCTATTGACACACGTCTGCAAACGGCAGCACATGTGGAGCAGGAAGAGAAGCATTACATGGAATTATTGGGTTGTTAATCACAATAAAACACGCGCTCATTTACAAAACGTGTTACCTCACACAGTTGAAGTGTGAGGTTCAGAGAGTTGTCTGAATGCGACGCGGCTCACAACGTACAAATCTCACCAAACAGAAACAAGAGATTTGAGATCAGAACACCAGAATGTTCTCGCATGAGGTGCAAAATGAACAGCTGCACACTTTGCAGCATTTCTCTGTCGGCAGTAAACATTTCTCTCCGTGTGCTTCGTCGATGGCACAGCACCCCTTCAGGCTCGCTGTGGGCCTGTACTGATGTACTAAAAAAAGGTGTGTGTAGTCTCAAGAGTGAGTCACACTTTAAGAGACACGAGAAAGGAGGCCAGGTCCCAAATGTGAGGACCAGAAGGGTTTCACTTACAACCTGTTTGGGAGTGTTGGACAAGAGAGAAGGACTGAATCACGACATGAGCCGCTCCCTGAGGATCACGGTGCAGTGTCCTCCTGCACGCCGACATAAAACACTGCACACCAACACTCTGGACCTGTGACGGGGCTCAGCACACTCGGGTAGGCGGAAGGTTTGGAAAAGGCATGACGACGGCATCAAACGGCAGAAGAAATATCTGCAGGATAATGTTGTGCATGCTGCCCTCGCATAGTGGGAAGTCTGTTCCAACAAAAGGCCGAGAGGAAGAGCTGAGAGGAACAGGGTGTGTGCGAGTGTCAAAGTTTAAAGGTCACAGCAAACCGGGGCCCTCGTTATCTCCCTCGCTGGATAATATCCTCTCTGATACGTTTCATGATGTTTGTCACATGCTTTGGAGACAGTCCCCCTTCCCGTAAGCAACAGAAACTAATCAAATGAGAAGGAAGCCGAGGCTGGATTAACACTCTGTGACATGAGAGGTGGCAGCGCAGACTCATTTAGCGCCTGTGTGGCTGAACGGTGGTTATGCAAACACTCATAAGACAGATCAGAGAGGCTTGTGTGTGTCAGTATCAAAATAACTTAATATAAATAGGACATGTGCAAGCTCTCCCGCCCTCCTCACGCGTCTAAATGAGCGCCTAGGGAAGTGAAAGGACATTCGGCGTGACGCGTCGACCGTGCTAACCTCTTTCTTGCGGTTTTTCAGCATGTTCTGGTACTTGGACAGCTCTTTGTCCTGATCGCCTTTGATGCGCTTGGCCTCGTCCCGCAGCCGGTTGGTGTGCTCCTGCTCCAGCCGCTCGATGGTCTGCTTCTGCTGCCGCTCCAGGTTCTCCACCTCCTGGTCGTACTGACGCTTCTTACTCTGTAACACACGGGGGCGGACAACAGTTTTATCACTCATCTAAACCTGTATGGAAGCTTTGAATGTAAAGAGGAATACCATCGCTACGGCCCCAACAGTTACTGGCAACTGAAGGGACTCCTTCACACAGCAACATGGACAGTTCGTCCTGGAAGACCTGGATCTGTGTGCAGTGGAAGAAAACGCGCTCGGATGACTCATCGCCTTTCACACTTTTTCCTACATCTGGTTGTTTTTTTTCTGCAGAGAGTCAGAGCAAGCCTCCGTTTAACAGCCACAGAGTGACGTCTTTCCAGGCACAGCCCCGTCTCCTGCTTCTGGTGCTCCAGAGCCTCGAGATGGTGAAAACGTTCACTTACACAACGACAACTTCACCAGCACTTCTGTGAAAGACGCTGAACCGCCTCTCCAAGAAAACAGTGACGTGACTGAATGTTCATGAGAAGATTTGGAACGCCGACATTAATTTATTATGTGAAAGCAAGTCAGACACCAGCACACTTATAATACCTGCGTCAGAGTTAAATGAGGTCAGTGGTCCAGTGGATGCAGATTGTCAAGCTACAATGACGTGTCCAATGCATCCGAGTTAAAGGAAAACAGCAACTAAGGGAACACATGATGAAACGGTTAACACTGTTAATGATACTTCTGGTTTCTAGAAGCAAAAGCTGCCCCATAACAACTACTTCCTCCCCTGGGAAGAGCTTTAAAGGGCTCGGTCAGAGTTAAGCTTACAGGAACTCTGTGTGACATCTACAGCCAGTATTTGGCAGCAATGGAATATAATTACACAACTATGTTTTGATCTGCGTTTAATACAACCTGAAACTAAAGAACCATAGTGTTTTTGTTTGCCTATGCAACTCTCTTCATATCTTCCTCTGTGTCAGTAACCTTATGGGAAAGGCCGGGGCTGGAAAGGCAGTGTAGCGCCTGAGAGGAGAGCCAGGTCCACTGAGCCCACTGCAGGTGGAACATCCATGCGTGGACATTGGAGGCGGCCTGCACACCTCCCGCCCTCCCTCTGCTTCTCACACATGCTCTGTGGGGCCTTGCTTCAGTCTCAGCCGCCTGGCTCTTCCAGCGAGACGCCTGAAGTAATGCTGCGTTCCATTAAGCTCGTAAATCGAAGCTGGGAATGATCCTGCATTCCAGTACCACGAGTTGGAAAACTTAACCGGGGTTTGCTCCAGCCAGTTTAGCAATACCAACGAATGCAATGTGTAAGCAACGCGTCAACAGAGGGGAGTACGTCTGGTTGAAGGAGACAAGCCAACAAACTGAATATTACTACAGCCTTTTAATCTTTGCCGCCTGGCTCGATCCCACAGACCTGGAACAGCTTCCAGGAAGCGTTCCAGTAGAATTACCAACCGAACACTCGTCCTCCTTCAGCTGGGAGGTGGAGGCGTGAGGTCATGTGATGGTGGTGGAGTTCCTTGCGACAAAGTTTGTGGATGATTGTTAACGGAACATATACAACGGCTGGTTCATTTATTTTCCTGCCATGAGCAGAACTACGTCATGAGGAGACTGATGGGAAGCGTGACTCACAGACCAGCTGAAGAAAGAACTCACTAGAATGAATATGAAGTCGGCGGCTGGAGGATAAAAACTGCCGTTTGGTTGGATGCGTCTGAGCCGTAAGTCTCTTCTGGGAGGAGTGACTCACCGTGGTCTCCTGCTCAAAGCGCCGGTAGATCTGTTCCTTCTGCTGCTGCAGCTTGTTGCTGAGCTGCTGCTGAGCTCGCTGCTCCTCTTTCTGCAGGAGACGCAGCTCCCTCAGCTCCTGGCGCCTGGAGAGGAAGCGGGAGAGCGGAGAGATGGGAGGGAAAGAAGAGGGAAGAAGGAAAGAACATGAGGTGAATTCTCTGTATTGTTTTGGCATACAGCAGGGCAGATAGTGGACGAGCTTGGCCTCTAATGGAGTGCTGAAACGGCGACAGGAACTCCTCACAGTCAGTCGAGTTAACTCGAAGGTTACCAGGCAAGCCGTTTACATGCCATATAAAGATGAAGGCAGGTGAATACCTCAGGAACCTCATCTCCTCGTTCTTGGTATCATTGTCAGTGATGATCCTTGATGTCGTCACGCTAACTTCCACTCCGTCCACGATGAACTTTCGAGTCTTCTTCATTGTCTTCTTCTGACGCTTGTTGTCCTGTGGGGAAAAACAGAAGAAGACGTGTTCATGGAGGTATCTTTGGACCTGCTGGTATTCCAGCGTGTGGACTGCAAGTGTTACCTGCACGGAGATCGATCCAGGCTCTTTCGTTTTGGACAGAAAGCTTGAGATGGACAGGTTGAGGTCGACACTGCTGTTATCTGCAACCGAGCTGCTCATCGAGTCAGAATCTCTCTCTTTGTCATCCGCAGCTTGGTCTGGAACCGTCTTCTCGTCTTCTGCGTTCATCTTCTCCTTTTCCGTGGGCTTCTCTCCGTCCTCCTGCTTTGGGACAACTTCCTCCTGCTCTGGTAGCTTCAGTGTCACCTTGAGATTTTTGTACAGGTCCTCGTCCTCCGGCTGCTCGTCGGCCGGTGTGTTTGGCTCCTCCACAGCAGCCGTCTCCTCCTCCTGAGGAGCCTCAGTGACCTCTGACCCCTCTGCGCTGGCCTGTGGATGAGCCGGGACCTCTGACGTGTCCACTTCCTTTTCATCCTCGACGGCAATCTCCAGCTGCTGCATTTCCTTGGCCGGTGCTTCTGGTTCGGCCTCCGCTTCTGGGGAGGCGACATCTCCTCCTGCTTCTGGAGGCAGTTCCTCCACTGGCTTCTGGTCCAGCTCTCCGTCCTCATCTGGAGTGTTTGAAGCGTCCCCGGCTGCCGGGTTGGCGGCCTCCTCCACAAAGCCGGTGTCCACCACGTGGTTGGCCACAGGCAGCTCGGTGGGTCGGACCGAGGGGACGGCGGGCTCCACCTTCTCAGGGACCGGCTCCAGGCTGGAGGGAGACAGGGGGATCTTCTCATCCTCTGAGCTGGCAACGCTGACATCAGAGCGGGCGCGTTTGTGGCCCTGAAGCAGTTAAAGAGATTAAGATGGTTAGTTTTACCTTAAGACAGCACACAACGGGGGTGCACTGATGACCCGTATCTATTAACAGAAAGGAATCATCACTTGGTCAACAAAAAGAAAAGAACCAGTAAATGGTTCTGATCATAAATCATTTCAAGACATCTTTAAGATGAATTGATCAGTTACTTTTCTTTGTTTTTATTCTCGTATACTGAATATCTTTGTTGTTAGTTGAAGCTCAATTACTGTAAATAAATACTACGATGTGTTTATAGCTGGGCAATAAACATTCAATTATTAAGAATATTCAGACATTGGAATTAACATGTAAAATAAATATTAAAACTCTCAAAATAAATATAAAATAATGCCACACAACCAAAACAATGAATGAAAAGGGACTCTTTGGCTCCGTGAATAAAAAGATTGTGCAATTTCTACGTCGATGTTGAATCATGAATCATTAAAGATGACTGAGGTCATGTCCATATATATCGTATGATGAGTTAATCATTATTCATCGTAAAAGGCTGAGTGATCATTTATCAACATACTGTACTGAAACAGCTTTTAAAATTATTATTAAAACCATAACTAACACACTTCACAAGCAAATCCTCCCACTTGAGAATCTGAAAATGACAAAGATCAGCTGAAGAAGCAGATTAATCCTTTTTTAATATGCTGATCAATTAACTTCTCAGCTCTGGAAAAGAGAAGTCATGAAAGCTAGCAAGCTC
This sequence comes from Clinocottus analis, assembly GCF_023055335.1. Lineage (NCBI taxonomy): Eukaryota > Metazoa > Chordata > Actinopteri > Perciformes > Cottidae > Clinocottus > Clinocottus analis. The sequence goes on from NW_027176120.1 coordinate 393,855, forward strand.
CTTTTGCAAAGAGATTTTTGTAAATGTCTACACACCAGGTGGGACTCCGTCTCGTCCTCCTCTTCCTCCTCTTTGTGGTCTTCGATCTCCTCCGTGACCTCGGCCTTCGCCTCCGCTATGAGCTCTCTCAGCGGCCTGCTGTCCGTCACGCCGGACACGAAGGAATGCTGCGCAAAAAATAACCAGATTAGCGATCAGGATTTCGCCTCCACCGTTAACGGACAGCTCACGGCGTGGTGGAACATTTTACCCGCTGCGATAACGGCAGGAAACGGACACTTAATCCAATACAACCTTGAGAATTAAATTGCTCACAGTTTAACAGACCATATAAGACACAACATCTGAAAACCACACGGCGTTCCTTCACCCTTCTGTTACGCCCTCTGGAAACAAAACCATCAACTTCTTCGCTGCGCACAAAGAGACGACCTCACCTTCTTCGGCTTAGAAATCTGCTGCACATATTCTATCGTTGGCCTGAGAATATGCAGCTTCTTCGATATCAAAACCTTCATTGGCGGAAGACCGCCGTGTTGGATTTTCAAGCCCATTGAGTCGTCCTCTGTGCAGAACAATCCGTATCTGCAGCGTTCTGATGTATTTCCTCTGTGTGTGTGTGTGTGTATGGACGTGTCCTTGCTGCTGCCCTGTAAACAAGTGGCTCCGACTCGACTCGCACCTTAAACCGTTAAAAAGAAAAGCTGCACTGCTGACGTCAGCGTAGGCACAAAAGGGATGAGCGTCAGTCTGGCCAGGACGCGGACAGGTGAACAGATGTCCTGCAGGACGCTGCTGCGCGCTCTGAGTGGCAGCAGGGACGTGGGAACGGGACGGGGAACGAGGATTATTAGTAAACTTTGTAAAACCAGGGCACGAGGCTCAGGAACTGACCGGAGAACAGATCGACCTAATGAGCTCTCTCCTGACAATGAGACTGCGCGTCTCAAAGAGATAACTAATAGACTATGAGAGAATAAAAACAAATTATGTTATCAATTTAAATAATGTAGTATATATTTTCATTCTGTTCTTTTTTATCTATTAAAGTGTCAATTAATAACTGTCCCGTTCCAAACCGCTTCTCAGATGGTTCTGACGGGTCGGATTAGAATAAATTTACACCAAATGTAAAGGCTTGGTGGCCAATGCTTATGAACATTATCCACGATTTAACTGACAAAGTTGTGTGAATGTTCAAGAGAAAGGTACCTGGAGCAGTTGTGTGGGGCTCCATCTGTTGTCCACATGTTTGTCCAAACACCGCTTCAAGAAGTCACTGAATTCTGGGGACCTTTAGAGAAATAAATATAAGAAAATGTATTACTCTTCTACATTAAAAATCTCCGCACATCACAATATTATGTAGAGTTACGCAAAAACCAAAAACACAGGCGGTGTCCTGCTCCACGCTGTGACTCACCAGCGGGACGGCTGCATCAGGGTCGGAGGATCCGCCTTGGCGATCTTCAGCAGGACCCTCATGGGGTTCATCTCGTGGTTGGGCGGCTCTATCTGTGCCAGCTCTATCAGCGTGACCCCGAGGGACCAGATGTCGGCCTTGTAGTCGTACGGCCGGTCCTTGGACGTCTCGCACATCACCACCTCTGGAGCCATCCTGGAGGTACGGAGAGGACCGTCACGGACAGGACACGTTGGACTTCATGGATGTTTTGCTCGACGCACAAAGAAAGACCGACTCCTTCATGACAAACGGGTCTTCACTGACTACCCAAACATGTTTTGTTTGGTATTCAACTCACCAGTAAGGCGTCCCAATGAAAGAGTCTCTCCTCTGCAGGGTTTTGGTGTTTTTGGCAGACACACCAAAGTCAGCTGGAAGACAAAGGCAAACCAGATATTTGTTGGTGGGACGACGCTATCGTCATTTGTTTTCTCAAACTAAATGAAAAACAAACTGCAATCTCATCGGTGCGTGATAAGAACACAAATCAACACGGCCCGCGAGGACACCATGCACCGCTAGGACATTCGGTTTCACATTTTGCATGAAGACATCATGCCTCGCCTGTGTCGCGTGCGAGTATCAGCACCTCTGTGTGTGTGTGTGTGTGTGTGTGTGTGTGTGTGTGTGATGTCACTGGACAGAATGCTTTCTCTGTGTTATTTCTCTGAGCTTGTTCTATCCGCCAGTGACTCATGCTCCTAAGACGACTTCGTCACTGCATCTGCTGCTGGATACATGTCTGTTTACACACACACTGCTGCTGCTGCTCACCAATTCATTACGATGTCTGCTACGGCCGTGCAGCAACACTTTCACTGTGCAGCTTATGTCAGTCATTTTTAAATAGGGGCATTTCATTTATCCCAAAAGAAGACAGTGAAGACAGCTGGACCTTTTCTTATCTTATCTTGTGTTCTTGTGTCCCATCAACATGGTTCGTAAACCCGACACTTTCTTCTATCCAGTAGGGTTCACACACATTGTGACTAGTGGATTTCCCCGACTTTAAACCAAATGTCCATGAGCAAACATTGTGTGAAATGTGTGTGTAAACAGTACAAAGTGATAAAATACAGCATTTAAACTAACAATGAGGATTCAAAGCATACAGTAAACCTTAAATGACACAAATGAATGAGAGACAATAGTTTGATGAAAATAATAAACATTCATATAGATGCCTGTATGTATGCTGCTGATATTTGGGCCTCTTTCTTTTAGAAGTCCCTTTTTCAAACTCAGCGTGAATGAACGTCATAAACACATGAATATAACACATTTACACAACTTTGGGAATTTTGTTGTTTAAAGACTTTTCCAGGGCTGGAATAAACATTTTAATACTCCATGGCTTTTCCAGGTTTTCCATGACGTATGAACTCTGATCCAGTCACACACAGACATGAATCCTTCAATAAAAACAGCGCACATAACAACAATGAATGAACGATTAGTTCAACCCCTGGTTTAATGCTATCAAGTTGCATTATGGGGAATCCAGGGCTAAAGGCTAGACCTGTTCTTGTGACAGGATATCTCTAATGTTTCAAATCTGACGTCTGGGTTTTCAATTATTGATTCCACTTGTACCTGATAATCTATCGTCTGGTGTGAAGAGCTACAAAACGAAAACACATTTGACATTTCAGAGCTGCCATATGTCACTGACTTTTTCCGTTTGGTTACAACTTCTGTGTCATTCTGGAAATCGTACTTTACACGATAAGGTCACCACGTTTTTTTCTTGCGCCTGTGTCACATTCACAGAGTGGAACGTCGCGAAAAGGATCACGGGAGCTGGGAAGCTTCTTGCATTGAAAGAACATTGTTTCTCCGCTCCACACAACATCACATGACACACAGACTTGACACAAAGCTTCTGTTGGAGAGGCCTGTGTGTGTGTGTGCGCGTGTGTGTGTGTGTGTGTGTGCGTGCGTGTGTGTGAGAGACCAACGAGAACAAACACTTCACTCAGATTACTGAATGTGTTTAGCCTGCATGTTGTAAAAGCATGGATTGCTGTACAGCAGATTAATCTTGAGTAAACATCGTAAAGACTACGGCCAAAGGCACAGCGCCTACATCGCTCGAATGCGAACATAATTGAACCAGGAAAATGTATGAAAAAGACCACCGATTGTGGGATTGTGTGGTTGTCTTCATGGAGCCAGGTATGGATTGAATCATATCCATTCTGGGTATGATGGGAAACAGTTGGAGGGACAGATGGATTTAAACTTGGCCCTTACCCAGCTTGACGTCGCCGTTCAGCGAGAGGAGGATGTTGCCGGCCTTCAGATCTCTGTGGATGATTTTGTTGTCGTGGAGGTAGACGAGGGCCAGCAGAGTCTGGTGACACACCACCCTGATCTGAGGCTCTGTCAGAGGTCTCTCCAGTTCTGCAGGGATCACACGAAAAGACGCAAGCTTAGGATTCCTGACTGTGGAGCGCACACGCACATTCAACCTAATCCTGGACGGTTATATGAGCTGAGCTACATCTCATCAACTACCAGGAGCCAATGGACCCTGAGCTGTCTGAGCTAAACTGTGGCCCAGCGGTTTCAGAGTTCCCTTTCAGCAAAATGCTCCGAGTGAATTTGACTTCCCTCTGGCAAACAATTGCAGTCTATATGTCCAGGGCCATTATTGTGAAAGGGAAAGGAAGGAATAGATCTGGTGTGCGCGGTGTGTTATAGCCTTTACACTGACCGTGTATCTTTCCACTGAGCTGTTCAGTGCAGCTTTGACAACAGTTTCCTTTTCGACATTCTGACCTGTATGCAAAGAGGAAGTGCTGACTCACCGAGCATGACCGCGTCCACAGCCCCTCCACCACAGAACTCAATGAGGATCTGCCAACATGCGGGAGAGGGAAACACAGAGTCAATGTGGTTTTCAACACACGTTTATTCATGTAAAACAGCTTTCTTTATATAATGTTCATTATTAGAGATCAGCGACGGGTCATCTCAGGTTCAGAAAGACCCGCTCGCCTCTGCAGGAACATGCACTGTGTACGTTACAGGGTCCAGAACTCAACAGGCTCTCACCGTCATGTACCTGCAAGCAATTTGAGAATGAACCTCCACCCGGCCTGCATGAATGAAACACACCGAGCCGTTTAGGAGCTTTCAGTGCGGCTGTTGATGTAAGCGGATTGGCCCAGTTAGGGGCCACATTGTGGAAAAGGTTTCACACAGCTGTTTGGTCCAGAGCTAGCTATATGGCCTTGTTCTGTAAATAGGATTAAAGTTTCTATGGACGCAGCACTTGAGGCAGGAGCGAGTATGATTAGCAGGTAAGGAAAAGCATCTGGAGCAGAGTGTCTTCATTAAGCTCATGATCCTCTGCACTGAGATATGGGGAACACTGAGCCAAATGCCACAATAAGGAAAGAGGAAGTAAAGCCCGCAATTCTGCTATTTTGCAACCATTGAGAAACTAATTGTGGCTGATACGTTGGTTTAGGCCCCAGCTTATGCAACAGGGTCAGCCTGCATTTCAAATGGAAAGTTATTAAATCTTCTAAGAGGGTATGTATGGCCTTAAAAAAAGAACTAACTTTTGATCAAAGATCAATGGCGTTCCATTATTCTGTTGAGCTTTTCTACTTACAACAACAAAAAGCCCTTACAATGCCTCAAGTCTCAGAACAGTCTTGGCTATTCAATACACACACATACACACATACACACACACACACAGACACAATTCTAGTGTTTCTCTGTAGGCGTGCTGTTGTTTTAACAGCTCTGCTGCTCGACAATGGGCCACAGTGGTTGTTCACCGCGGGGTCAGGGCCGGGCCCAGAGTCGGAGCCGGGGCTTCCTCTCTCCTACACACAAACACTTGGAGAAGTGTGCACCCACAGATTTACTAATCCATTCATGTGGCACACAGAAGGAGGACGTGAGACTATGTGTGACCTCACCCAGATTAGTAACACCACTAGAGCCTTAAAAAAAAACAAGAAAAACTGTTGCTGTGCAACTGAAATCGGAAACTACAGTCAACAGGTGGCACAATTTAGTATGCAGTTCTGAAGTAAGTTCCCTTTCTTCGGTTATGTGGAACGAAGCCTTTCATCTCCAGGGGGAAATGTCCTGGACACTCTCTCCACTCTGATCAGGTGGTACACGGGCCAAGATTAAAATCAACACACAACCTCGATCAGACTACGGCCATTGTTGGGAAGACAATGGGGAGGAAAAGGGCGGAGCACTGAAATTAAATACTCAGGTAATCACGAGACTTGATATAGACCCCACTGTCTTCTTTGATGGTTGTGTACTGACTCGCATGAGTTGGTGTGTTACTGGAGTAGTGAGAGATTAACAGAGTTCCTTTCTCACACACACAGTTTATCTATTTATGAACACTTCCCTCACGTTTAGATCATAGTGCATAATCCCTATCTGCTGACACAGGTTTTCTCCAGGGCAGAGGTAAAAAAAACAAAACACACTACTTCTTCACCACAAGACAGAATCACTGAAGCACAACATAAAAGGCTTCATGCTAACATCAATGGCCTTAAACAGCTAAAACAGTGTTCCAGGGATTAGACAAACTAGTTTTTAAAGACAACAGATGATGAAATGTGGAAGAAAGGCTTAAGTGACAGACAAAGACATAAAAAGAAGAAGCTCAAATCCACAGTAAAGAGATTATAAACTGCTCTGATAATTAACAGCTTGAAAAGCTGCTCGTTTCTGCTGTTCATGTGAACTTTGCCCTAAACATTTTGATAAGGAAAAGGAACTTTCATAAAGCCTTGTGATAACAGGATATAATAGTATAGTCTCTTCATCCATTATCTTTCTCCTATCTGGGGGCTGAGTCACGGGTGGCAGCGAGGGACTCCAGATTAGAAGTCCTTCTCCCAGCAACATGTTCCAGCTCTCCCCTGGGCGCCCCGAGGGGTTCCCCGACCAGACCAGGTACACGATCCCTCCAGTGTGTTCTTGGTCTAGCCCGGGGCCCTCTCACGTCCACATAGGACGCGCCTAGAACGCCTCTAAAGGGTTGGTGTCCAAGAAGAGCCTGATGAGCTGGATCCTCTCGACGTGAAGGATCTACTTCACTCAGAGCTCCCTCTGGATGTCTGAGCCCCTCAGATAGCTCTCCCCTGTACTCACCCACAGTTTGGCTTCATAATAGAAAGCGTCGAGCAGCTTGACAATGTTTGGGTGGTCGCAGGAAGCCAGGATTTCAATCTCCACCATGTAATCCTCCAGCTCCTCCTCGGTCTTCGTGTCGATCACTTTGGCTGCAGCTAGAATTCCCGTCAGTTTGTTTTGGGCCTGTAGGATGAAAATGTTATCAGTTTGTTGTATGGTTATTCAGGTCAGTCTTAAATCTTTCTTTTCTTGTGCTGGGCTCTAGTTTAGAACATTTCAGAGCTCAGGATGAACACATGTGATGTTAAAACTTGGTTTATGTTAGACCTGCAACATTTAGACCTGCAACATTTCCCCACACACACACACACACACACACACACACACACACACACACACACACACACACACACACACACAATCTAAAAACATAAAATAAACCGTGTTGGCTTTGCTGTAGGTCTCAGTAAATTAGTGTGACGGTAGACAGGTCTTGTTGGAGTGGAAATGTCTCCTGTTTGTTTTAAGCTTTTCTGTCGGCAGGATGTGCTCAACGGAGATATGCGATTCCGCAACTTCTCGATGATCTGCCATAAACGCTGTTTAAAAACACCCACACCCACATAATCTACTCATCGGGGCTAAAGCAGACTGCTTGTATTTCACTAGGCCTCACTATGAGGACGATATCTCTGGGATGCTGCATCAGTGCAGCGCTGCATTGCAACTGGTGCGACCCAAAGCTCAGACACAACTCTGCAGTTTACTGTTCGTAGATCTCCTTCAGCTTGACTCTAAAACGTCCCCGGGACAATTTTTAACCATAGAATCACAATGGTGAAGGATTACTCTTGGTACTTTCCCCCCCTCCTTTCTTTTCTTTCTTCAACAGTCGGTCTAGTTCACGTGAACCCTGCCTGTTGGAATGCTGGGAAATTGGCACCATGTGATGAAATCATTGTGCAAGAAGATTAGACTTAGGCTAAGAATGATACGAAATAACACCGGATTGAAAACTCGGGTAAGTCCAACTGTTTCAAAGTGTCCAGAAATAGCATCTGGCACCAAAGAGGCAAACAGTCTTTATGAACTGTGTCGCTTCAGCGCACACTTCCTGGTATCAGACTTCAGGTCGGGCCCTCCTGTGTGATAACATTTACTGTCACTCATGCAAATGAAGCTCCTGGCTCCAGCAATACACTGGGGTCAAAGCAAACGACCACTGTCATCGATGAGGAGGCGTTGCTTTGATATTGGGACAGATATTTAAACATATATGTTAGTTAGTGGTTAGTTAGAGCTTTACTTTACTAACTTTGCATACGTTTTTTAGATTTAAATTTAGCATCGTTCTATGTTGATTACGTGTCTTGTTGTCTTGTTTCATATGGCATGTTCTGGTGTTTGTTCTTGGAATGTGTTGTTTGTCTGTTGTGTACTGTGAACCTTGTCTGTTGTTGTCTGTAGGAGTCTGTTGTTGTCTGTGGTGACAAATGAGTTTCCCCACTGGGGATTAATAAAGTTGATCTATTAATCTATTTAAGTGAAGTGTAAAGCAACAGGGGAGAACTCATAGGTACACAGACTTCAAAGGGAGAGCGGTTAGACCTGTAGGAGGGACCTCAGCAACACCTGTGCCCCAGAGCAGGTGTAAGGGCTGAGGGGACAAGAGAAACAGGGGGAAGGCCACTCAAAGAGAAGCAGACGGACTCCTACCTTGAACACCTTTCCAAAGGCTCCATCTCCCAGTTCACCGATGATGTCCCATACCTCCTCCGGATTCTCATCTCTGCGCACGTGCTCGTACTGCTTCTTCTTCTTCTCGGCACCCAATTTAAATATCTTACGGAAATTAAAGAACGACATGCTGAATCCTCGGGCACTCGTTTACAAAGTTGACAAAGGAATCCCCCCCACCCTTTAAAAGAGAAAAGCCGGACTGGTGTCGCGTGTCTTGAACAGTTTTAGAGAGCACGTCTTGTGAGTGCTATGTGCGTCCCATTAGTCAGAAGAACCCGCTCGGAGAACGTTAGCTTTCATGACATTTCGGACCGAAAGCTAGCCTAGCCTTTGACACCGTGTTGGGCCAGTCCACAGAATAGCTTCTTCTCTTCGGGTCATTGTTAACCCCCTACACATAAATAAACCCGTACAGTTAACGTAGACGTGTCCGCCCGAAGAAGACCTTATTTGAAAGCGAAGTCGGAATAAGCTCGTCGTCGTTCCAACTCCTGACGACCCGCTGGCCCAAAAACCCTGTGGGGCTCTTTCTCAACCAAAAGAAGAAGAAAAACAAAGATGAGTGAGGCGTCCTCCTAAGTAGTTGTATTCCACAAAATTATTCATCCGTTTCCTTGAGGTTTAAAGACGGTTACAGTTGATCACGTACGTTAGCATAAGCCAAAACGGTTAAAAAAATAGAAAAGAAAACGGTCACCGGTCCCTTGCTGTGAGAGGGGTTTAGCAATCTAGCGGATTTAGTGTCTGCGCGCGTCCCCGGGTGCGCGCGGCTGCGGTTCTTTCTCTCTGTTCTCCTCGTGTTTGACAGTTGGCGGGTAATTTCAGTCTTCTGCTGCCCTCGTCTGTATGGGAGACCAAACACAACTGATCTGTGGGATATGGGGACGTTTAAACCTTCCGCGGCTATACTGTCGCGTATTTTCATCAAGAAAAAATAACATGCGTTGTACTTGTTCATTGTAGTGTTACTGCATCAACGTGCCACCATCGTCTCAATCAACACTTCACCCTGGCTCCTTTGTGTTCCTGAAACTACATGTCCCATAAGCCATTGCGAAAAACAACCGCGCAGTACGGACAGTAAAGTGCGAATACGACTTTTTTAAACATATAACGTTAGATATTTTAAGGCTACTATGCCCTTGGGACATTTATATAATCTTATACGTATGTATTAACGCTAAAGAGCTACTATAAATAACAAATACGCATTTCACGTAACTCAACAACCCGTCACGTGACTCATATTTTGGGTTCCTGTCAAGACACGCCACCGGAGCTAGCTTAATTTCTTCGCCGACAAAAAGGAGCGGTACAAAATCTGCCTCTGTTTTCATCATGACATGCAGCCAGCCACGATGGACCCAGCAGACGAGCCCGCGTCGATGTTGTGGGGACTGGACCCGATCTTCTCTGCCTTCGCCAGGCTGTACGTCAGGGACATCCTGCAGATGGCCGAGTCCACGCAGGTGCCAGGTAATAACACCTAGCGGTCCCCGTAGAAACACCGGGTACCCGTGGGCTTCACATGTGGAACCGTCACAGGGAACATTACAGGTCGGAAGCTGTGTCCCCAAAAGCGAACGTGACCTGAACACACAACACAACAAACGAACCTACACGTGGCTCAACCAAGCAAACCGTTTACAAACTAATGTCAGTTAGCTTTACTGTAAACTAGCTTGTTAGCGTCAACTAATTTGCTCCTTTGTAAACGAGTTGACAACTTTAAAATACGTTTTTATTGTTTATCTATATGTAATATAGGATTACGTTCGGTGTCATCACTGTGACTTTTCACGCTGACTGTTTTTCACTCATACCTGATAATGTTGACAATAATAATTAACTATATTATATATGATATGTCTCAAAGGTATTTACTTCTACAACCTGCATCCCATCTACAAAGTCGATGTGCTTGGCACAGTGGTTTACAAGAGAGAAAGAGACGACTTCTTCTGTTATGGAGGTAATCTTTGTGTTTCCCTGTGTGGAACAAACACCTTGACTGTGAGCGCTGTCTGTGGGACTCACTGTGGCAATGCTGGCAAAGAGCGACATTATTCTGTGATTTGGATAGTCTCCATCTCTGACAACGCTCACGTTTCTGTTGATGTCTCACTCCTGTTGTATAAAGGCCTAAAAGAAGCACGTCTTTCACCTCACAATCTCAAACACAATCACGTGCAAAAACTCATTTTGAGTATCTTTCCTTGTGTTCACAGTGGATGACGGCACTGGTGTAATAAACTGCCTCTGCTGGAAGAACGACCTGTTTAAAGGGAAGGAAGGTCCTACCAAAAGTGAGTTTGCATTTGTATGATTCTGTGTTGGCAAGATAGTATTCATCGATATTAACACATTTGAAATAGCCTATAGCGTCCTCCTAGCTGAACTTGTCATGTAAATATTCAAACTGTTAGTGCAGCTTAAAAGTCTAGCGTCATTATCAATTAGTTAAACTATTTTCAAAGGGGCTTAATAAATACATTATTATACGTTCATTTATTGACACAAATCGTTGTGTGACGTCCAATATTCTTTCGTTATCTCCAGCTGGAGCAACGCGCAGTGATGGGGCTGAAGGAGGCTTCAACCCAGTCGCTGAACTGGAGAAGCTGAGGCGGGCCCAGCAGGGCCGCTGCCGTCTGGAGATCGGAGAGCTGCTCCGAGTCAGAGGACCGGTGAAGACGTCGAGGCAACAGAGAGAAATCATGGCCTCCACATATTGTGAGTACAGAGGGCTGTCCTCTGCATGCCACAGAGGCAGTTTGATACCAGAACCCATCATCCATTGTCACTTATTGACCTTGCAGCTACGCCCACCAATGTACCCAGAATACCCAAACCTGAAGACACTCTTGAAGTGCCTAGCAAAGACACTTTTTGTCCTGTTACCTGCAGCCTACACGTCTTCTTTACACACACACAACCACACAAGCACAGCACATTCTTTATTTGAGAGGACCCGCCATCGATATCATCTGTCCATTCATCACGTGTGTGTCTGTATCCGTGTGTGTTCCCAGATAAAGTAAACGACCCAGTGATGGCGGTCCAGATAGCGTGGATGATGGAGGTTCCTCAGCTCTACAGACAGTTCTATGACAAACCGCTAGAGCTGCGACCCAACGCACCGGGGTACAGACATTCATCTCTTTTTTTACGATAACATTTTTATTTTGTATTTTTAGCTATTCATTTAAAATCAACCACTTTCAATGAAAAAATGGACAAAATGTATATATAATGTATGTGTACTCACACATACATAAATATACACATATTTATAAGCATACAACATATAATTAATAACAAATAAAATAAAAACCTCATCTCCTAACGTACCATTCCAGTAGATCACCACTGTAGCCAGGTTTACATCCCAATTGTTGTACATTTTAACCCGATTTCCAGAAAATTGGCTGAAGAAAATACTTATTTTTGCAGTTCCATCCACCACTAAATATTAGTTGGTGGTTTAATACTCCAGCATTGTGTAATTAAATAGTTGCAGAAGAAGAGGGAGCAACCACATGACATCATTTAGTTTGCAGTCTTCTTCGATACAGCATGATGTTCATTTAATACATAACAGTCCATTTAGCATCAAATAGACCATAAAGCAGAGTGTGGGTTTTCACTTCATCAAGTCAGTTGTAACATTTTGTTGACTCTACATACGCGTCTTTCATGCCAAACGCAACAGATATCATCATTGCAATCTGTCACTGATATTGCCGTTGTGATCCGTCTTGCAATATTTGTGGGAATAATACAATTTAACTTAATTATTTTAATTTCTTGTAAAAAGCATATTGAAATGATGTGAATTATTTTGCAGTAACAACAGTATTAACGGCCTCTCAGAGATATTGCTCCTCATGCATTGTGAACGTTTCAGAAGACCATGTTGTGATTTTAATAACATTTCTACTAATTGCGCAGCCTTAGACATATGCAAGTACTACGCATTAAACTGAATAACAATCTAACCACAGACACAAAGTTTATACTAATGTAAACATTAGTATAAACTGTATTAAGGCCGTATTCTTTGTCTGCTCAGTGACTCTGCCCTCAGCTCCCTCAGCAAGGCAACGAACATCATCAAGGATTTCCTCAAGCAGAAGTCGGTGACTCGGTTCAGACCCTACGATGTCCTGGACCTGCTGCAGCCTCTGATCTCCAGCCAGCCTCAAACGGCATCAGCGGACACGGTACATGTGTGGTGGTGCAGGTGGAATGAAACAAAAATCAAAGGCCGGACTGCATTTGATGTGCTTTAGGTGAGGGTGATGAAGGAAGGGAGGGGGTACAGGCAGGATTTCATTACTCGCTTACGAGCTCATTTGTATTCTTTCATTTGAAAACGTCGTCCTACATTTTGGTTTTCCTTTGTCCCATGAAACTAGACAAGAAGATATCACGCTGAGGTATTTCCATGTAAATGAAGATCTGAAACTGAACCACAGTGATAGATGCCGCACAGAGTCTGCCTCTGATTCATGCCTCCTCTCATCTTCACACATGCTTATTGGCTGCAACACCAGCGTCAATGCTCGCGTCGTTTCAAATGCAACTTCCCGTCAGCGTCGTGGTTTTATTGTGCTTCTCTGTTGCTGTGCAGGAGCCGGTGGCGGGTCCCTCTGGATGCCAGCAGCTACGCCAGCTTCTGAAGGAGGCCCTGCAAATTCTACAGGACGAGGGCGTCGTATACCGCAGGGTCAAATCCCAGGATGAAGTCTATCACGTAAGTAACAGCTGCATAGACTCCCTGCTCTTCCGTTGGTAACCTTAGTGAGGATTCACTGTGTTTACCCGCCCCGACAGGTGACCGCACACGACACAGATCTACGCATAGCCGTCAAAGACGTCATCAGAGAGGACTCGCAGAGAGAGAAGTGTAAGTAGACTTCCTTTTGTTGCTGTTAGAGGGAAACGTTGCTTTGGCTGGTTCCAGCCGCCTGCTCTCATGGCAGGTAAACGTGGTTACACCTTGTTCCGGCCCAGTGGTTGTATGACACTTTTTTCTGACACATCCTTCTATACATCGTCTCAGCGGTTCTCAGAGGGGGTACGTGAGATTTCTTTTTAATTGGCTTTAAAAAGAAATCCTTTAAAAATAGTTATTCAATACATATTCAATATAAGTAAGTTCATAAACATAATTTGATATACTCTATATTAAATCAGAAACTGGTTACGGGGGTATTTGACTGAAAAGATAATTTCCACAGGAGCTACATTACTGAAAGAGGTTTGAGAACCACTGCTCTAACTAATCCCACATTCTGCCAACACACTCACAACATATTGACATTATTTGCACCATTTGTAATCCCTGTTTTTACAAGATGCCATCTAGTCCCACTCTCCTCCTCACTGAATGCCGGACAAACGAGCCGGGACATTTTATTGCAAATGTCAATAAGTGTTTAGTTACCTTAATGAAATAATATAATAATTCCAGTATTTCTGGTGCAGACAATTGAACCCGCTATTCTGACTTCCTTGGTCAATATTGTAGTCTGCACTTATCATCAGCACTGGTTGACTTCCAGAACAAAGGCGGCGTAGTAGTGAGCTTTAGATCAACGTTGACATACTGTGTTTTTAGTTTGACTCTGTGGCAATGTGCGAGTATAGTGGAGATTATCAATCAGTTAAAGAAATCAATAATGAATGCTGTTTCTCTGCTTGTCAAGTGTGTACAAGCACACCTGCTGTATGTCACAAAAAGTATTTCTTGTCCTTTAAAAAAATGTATCTAATAAAAATGCTGAATATTGTGTAGACATATTGAAAACAACCAAACTTTTCACTGTACATGCAGTTTGTTCACGGCCACATGCCTGCGTGCTGACAGCTGCTTCCTCTCGTATCTGTAGATGCGGAGAAGGGTTGCCACATCCTGCACATCCTGTCTGCTGTCAGGCAGCGCCACAGCCTCAACGTGAGCAAAGCCACGCTGGAGCTCGTCCTCAAATCCCTGGAGTGCAACAGCGACATCGTCAGCACCAGTGACAGCCATTACACCGTGTTTTGACCTGAGCGTGACGGCGGCGGCGGGAACCACGGTGTCACTGCAGACACTGCGTGCACTGGGACTTATTGCTCCAGGATGTGAGCGTCCAATACCTTTTGAAGTGAATCATGACGTTTGTATTCCCCTATTCATCGTGACGACTGTGAAGTGGGGATCTTGCCAACTTGAAATGACTACTGCATAATGATAGACATTAGGGAAGCGTTCAGGACCACCATGCACTTCATGTGGTAAACATTTACGATAAAAGACCTGATTAAAGGAATGGGAGATAAATAGCAGGCCAGAGATCAGGCTTGCCTTGATTCACCCGCTAAAGGGGCCTTGGGGGCAAAAACTATCTCCCGGGGCAAAATGTAAGACTTCTACACTCTGGTGGGGTTTCTTTTATGCCGTTCATTTGCAAGTCGGTATGTTCTTTTTACTGCTTCATGCACAGTGAGAATATAAAACAAGTAATTATCCAAGAAAATGTGACGCTGCCATCCAAACAGACCATAGATATATCACATTGAACCACACTATCTCAACCAATAATAAAGTGTGTGTGAGTGAGAGAGGGGGCCATTGCATGACCAACAGCAGAGATGAACTATGACCCCATGCGGCTGAAGCCACACTTAATAACACACAGTGAAGATGTGACGACATCATCTCACCAACACACACCACCACCAAAGGGACAATGTTAAAGATCTCTCAACATCCAATAGCCCGACTCATTACCAGCAATCAAAAGGTGCATTTTATCGTCTGTTGAGCAACCTCGTCCTTGTGGACATTGTACATGCAATTCAAAATGTCACACTTTCCATAGTGTTCAATACCAGTTTATTTATTTTATTTTTTCTGCAGCCTGGCTGTTGTATCGTTCCATGCCACGTCTACGCACCAATCAACATGATGAAATAATGAAGCAGGAATGTTGAACCTGGCTTTATCCTACGTTCAGATTTACGTCTGGAAATGTATATGAAAATGAGCACATTTAATAAAATAATTTGTCATTTGCATATATAAACATACATATTTTTAACCTAAGGCAACAACTGGGGAAGTTCCATGGCGGGCTCTAGTAGTTTATTTATTCAGTATGTTTTACCCTCTTCACCCGCCTCTTAAAGGGTGACACTGCTCTGAAACCTCGCTGCATCTTTCATGAAGCAAACAGCGAGCAGCGCAGCCGGTGCCGGTGTCGCTGTGTGCGCACGGGGGCAGTGTTCGGCCGCTAATTGGCTCGCTCATGTAGAGCAGGCGGCTGCTGATTGGTCGGCTTTTAAACATCTGTATCCATATCTCCAGTCGCTCGTGTCTCCGGCCAGAAAGCTGCTCGTGACTCAGAGCCTGGAGGAGAGCTGCCCCTTTAAAGTAATAACACAGCTCGCGACGAAGTCGGGCCCGCGTGCATGTAACCGTGTTCCAAAGGCTCGCGATAAGCGGGAAGAGAGGGGGGGGGGGGTATGCCGGGCCCCGAGGGGGCCGCGTGACATGATACAGACACGGCGTAACTCGGCTGCTCTCAGACGCCCGTTTCTCACAGAAAGAGGCACTGACTAATGTTTTTTTTTTTTTTTTTTTCCACGAGTGCTTTATTCAAGTAGCCCCGAGGACGTGCGCGTGAAGCCCATCCCACTCCGTTCCCAAAAAAAAAAAAAAAAAAAAAAATCCACTGCGCCTGCTGGAACCGCTGGGTTCCGCCGGCTCCCCTCAGACTGCCCCCCCTGTGAGCTCCAGGTGTGCGGCCGTCCCCTCGGTTAGGCACCGCGGCAGACACAAAGGGAACAAGCGGCTGCACTTTGTTTCTTCTTTTCCGAGGTGACCGCCGTCCTTCTCCCCCCTGCCTCACTCCTAACTGGCCAGCCGCGAACATCGCTCCCTGCCCGGAGACCGGTGCTGTGTGCTTTTCACCGGGAGCCTTCAACGTGTGCTATCGAGCGGGCTTTTCTAATCACATTGACAGCGCGAGGGAGGCGCGCGAGCGAGCGAGCTGTTCTCTTAAACGGCCGCCGGACAGTTGACGCGACGCAGCGATGAACGTCGGGCTCCCGTGATACGAGATCGCTTCCCCGGAGCCGCCGCCGCAGCAGCCGCAGCAGCAGCCGCCTGTCTGTCGCTTCTATGCAGAGCCTTTGCAGGGTCAAGATGCAGTTCCGGACTGTGCTGGACGTGAAAGTCGTGGACGTGGAGAAGAGGCGCAATCCGTCCAAACACTACGTGAGTTGTGTCATCTTCATCCGTGTCCCCCGCTCTGACCGTGTCTGTCCCGTTCACGCGGCTCTCTGTGGCCTTGCGCCCCAGCCTCAGTGCCTCGCGCGCGGCTGCGTGGAGTCCACTACATGGGGCTAGCAGCTATGTGCGGAACCGCCGCTAAGCTAAGCTCCTGCTCAGCGGGGTGCCTGTTTATACACTCGAGTTACTCGCTGACACACAGGTGACGTGCCCGAGTGGGTAGCTACTGTCACACAGGCAACCTGGAGGCTCCACATGCCGACATCATGACCTGGTCATGAATGTTGGTGATGCATCTTCAACCATCTTCAGACAGACCTGTGATGGTGGCGGGCAGGGGGGCATAAGGGAAAAGTATCTCACCTGTATTATTCATGGAGTTGTTAGATGGCAGCAACATTTACACAGAACTGCCTCACGGGGGTTCTTTAAATCTCAGTGGAACATTTAATTTCTTCTTTAATAGAAGTAGAAAATGTGTGTTCTTACACATCACAGGTTCAGATAACGACGAGTAAATCCACATATGTGTATTTATGTATATCCTCATTGGTTCATATGATCAGCGCTCCCAGTCCATGCTGGACAACATGTCTGTAATGGTGTTTCCTCACATGGACAAGCTGCTCTTTGTAATTTAGTATTTTCACAAAGGTCTAAATATCAAGAGGGAGCATGTGAGCATGAAGTGACCATGTCCTGAAAGGCTTTTGTCACAATAACCCAGAGTGGTTCTGGAGCTCTTTGATCCCATCACATGCTCTTCATCAGCAGATGGAGTTAGACACATTCAAAAAGTTGTTGTATTTTCTCCCACATTTTTACGGCTCGTTGTCCGCGTTGGCTTTCAATTTTTTTTTTGCAAGTTTGTTCTTGACCCTTGGAAGCAGCAGTTGTCACACATTTAGTTTTGACAAGTGTCAAACTACATCTGATAACTTTTTTAAAAAGTTTTTTATATGTACTTTGTTCTAGTTTAAAGCTTGTGTCATCAACATTTTTTTTGTTCTTTTTACACGAATGTAGGCCACCTGATATTCTCCACATTTCCCTCTGACAGGCTTCAGTGGTTATAATTATTACCTTCCTGATCCCTCCCTCCTGTGGCCGTCTTCATCAATACTACACTTGTTACGGGTGTGAGTCCAGTGTTGGGCTTCAGATCCTATTTTGAGCTCATAAACAAGTCATGATAAATGACTTGCTCGTACGCAATTACAGTCCTGCAGACCCCTCGGGCCGAAAGTTATGTGGACACAATTAGGCCACTTATTCTCCTCCGTGGCGAGGGGAGGGGGGCACACAGAGGATGCTGCATGAACACAGTTCACACGGGGTCCCCAGTGAAAGTGACACCTGAAATTTGTGACACTGTTGAAACACCACTCGAGACCCCCCCTCCACTTCTTCCATTCTGGGTGTTGTGCATGTAATCTGTCGCCTTCAAGTACCCATCAAAAACAGAGCACGTAGCAGACTCCACATGGCAGCTTAATTACAGTTCGCCTGGAGCTGTTGAAACACCCCCCCTCACCCCCCCACAGGTTTGCTGTGTGACAGTCACGTTGTGTTTATTTGATTTCACGCTAGCTTCTCTATGGCTCCCGTGTAGGAAATAAGTAGGGCCTTGGATATAGACGTCCACGTGGCTTCCTGATTAGGTCACGGTGTCAACGAGTGCCTCAAGGCCCTTGAGTTCACGTCGGGTCCTGGACAGATCGGCACGCTCACGTGTGAAAAGAGAGATTAGCTCTAGTCCCTGTGTGCACTCAACCTTGTAGAGGACCTGTTGTAAGGTGTTGAAGGGTGACCTCTTGTCCCACGCATTTGTGTCTAACGGGGGACCACACTTTCTGAAAGTGGTCAAGTGTTGAGGTGAGCGCTGACAGCCGCCGATCACTGGCTGCAATGTACTCATGTCGAGCATGGAAACACCGGCATGATGTCCACTATCCTACCAATTGTCCTGTTCTGGAATCTTGTCAGGTGAAGAGTCACCACGGCGTACCTGCAATGTAAAAACAAAGGTATTGGGTCAGTGCAGCAAGCTGCTTCCCCCAGCCTCCAGTCTTATGATGGTTAGCAGGAGAACCGAAGCTAAACTAACTGCTTCATGCCTCTTGCTCCATCCTGTAAAGAGCTACTACTGAACTCAGAGACTTTCTGAGGCCTCCAGCTCTACATGGGGACTGTGAGCCCGGGGCTAGCGGTTAACAGCTAGCAGCTAGGGAAAACAACAACAACATTTACACGCACTAACATATCAAGCACTCACATGCATTAACATGCAATAACATAACATGCATTAACATGCACTAACATACATTAACATTTACTAACATAGCATGCATTAACATGCACTAACATAACATGCATTAACATACATTAACATGCAATAACAAGTACTAACATGCATTTACATGCACTAAAAGGTATGCACTAACACAACATGCATGAACACTAACACTAACGCAACATGCATGAACATGGCCGGCCGCTATGTGTCTGATAACAACACACAGAGACTTCATTCTCTGCTCAGGTAGACGTTACTCCTCCAGATCCATACATAGTATTAATGCTCTGAAAGTCGTAGGAGATATACAGCCTGTAACACATGAAGAATGTGTCAATGTTCCCACTCTCTATTCCTGAAAACACACACACACACACACACACACACACACACACACAGGAAACTAATAACTGTGCTTCTCATGTTAATCTGAGTATCTTCCGTGCTGATAGACAATGTGTGAATGGCTTTCTGTTGACGCCATCTCCAGTGCTCTGTATAAATGCAACCTGGACTCCTAATGCACAGCAAGCGCTTCCACAGGCGGTCCAGTAATCAGTCCGTGTGTATAGATAGGCTTGTGCAGTGCTATGCAGGCCGCGGACAGGGAAAGTGTAACAAGAGCTGAGCTGAGCTGTACTTTGTTTTGGGCTCCTCGGTCTCAGCGGGTCAGTCCCTGGCCTAGTTTCCCTGGCTACTCTGTCTCTGGAGCCAACGCTAGCCACTGTGGGAAGAAAGAGAGAGGGAGGGAGGGGGAAACGAGAGAAGATGCAGTCTGTGGCATCCGTTGGATGTAGTGTTTGTGAAACCAGCTGGCTGTGCTTATTTTGGGAGAGGAGGGGCTTTTTGTTACAGGGGAGTGTTCTTCAGGCCGCAGGGGAATGCCGGCCACGCACACACCCTCCATCCTGCGATCCGGTACATGTTGGTAAAGGGGGCGGCCATGTTTACCGTACGCTCCTGTTTCCCCCATACAAGTCCCAGTGCCGCAACATTTCATTTTTTCCAGCAGCGTGGAGGACGCCGTTGTTATTGGGCGCCGTAAAACATGCCTTCAGAGAGCCGTTCCCCACTCAAATATGTATTTGGCCCCGTCACACAAAGTTGTTCATGAGACCGACGAGCCGGGAGGGCTGGAGGGCTGCAAGCATCCGCCAGTCAGGTCCATGCTCTCCACGCTCCGTCTGCAGAGCCGCGACTCTGACCCTGATACAGACTCTGACCCTGATGTAGACTCTGATCCTGATGTAGACTCTGAACCTGATGCAGACTCTGAACCTGATGTAGACTCTGATCCTGATGTAGACTCTGAACCTGATGCAGACTCTGACCCTGATGCAGACTCTGACCCAGATGTAGACTCTGAACCTGATGTAGACTCTGAACCTGATGCAGACTCTGACCCTGATGCAGACTCTGAACCTGATGTAGACTCTGACCCTGATGTAGACTCTGACCCTGATGCAGACTCTGAACCTGATGTAGACTCTGAACCTGATGTAGACTCTGACCCTGATACAGACTCTGACCCTGATACAGACTCTGACCCTGATACAGACTCTGACCCTGATGCAGACTCTGACCCTGATGCAGACTCTGAACCTGATGTAGACTCTGACCCAGATGTAGACTCTGAACCTGATGCAGACTCTGACCCTGATGCAGACTCTGACCCTGATGCAGACTCTGAACCTGATACAGACTCTGACCCTGATGTAGACTCTGACCCAGATGTGGACTCTGTTCCTGATGTAGACTATGTTCCTGATGTAGACTCTGACTCTGGTCTGGACTCTGACCCTCATGTGGACTTGACTGTGTACCCGCGTTGCAAGCCGGGGGGAGTTTTTTATGGGTTTTGTAGCAGACGTTGTTTGTGATTGTGGAACATTTTATTAGTCTCCTGCAGAGGTCTGAAAGCGTGACGGAAGCTATATTCCGATAGCAAGACATGGCGTGATGCTCCATTGCGGCCTCCAGACTCTCTTCCTTCACAGCTTGATTTATGATTTCAGGGATGCTCTGCAGAGAGACTGAGCATGTGCGGGGGCAATCGGCTCTGGTTTAGTTTTTAGTTTTTTAACGGGGAGTCTGAGCTGTCTTCAGGAGATTACCACACAGTCAGGAGATTGGCTGAACCCGTTGTTGGACTCAGACTGGCCGGATTAGCGCGATAAGATATTCTCTCCCTCTCTCCCTCTCTACTAAAGCACCCATTTATTAGAAACATCTGATCCGGTTAATAATATCTCCACCGGAAAGTACTGCAAGAGGTAAACCATCGTATGACATCTGCAGTAATACTTTGATTAAAAGGGGTCCTGCATGGCCGAGTATTGCTCAGACACTCTACGTGGTGACATCACCATGACATCACCATGACATCATGGAGTCCTAACAGCATGAAAGGAGGCAGCGTTGGATCTATGTGACAGTGGTATCAGTGCCTCTCTGCACAGGTTCTCGTGTGATGCAGGGCCGGCCTCCTCTTCGCTCACGAGCCCTCTCGTCGAGCTCCATATCTTGTTGTTTCTGCTGATTGACTCATTTCTTAAACTATTGAGCTCACTTCTGCCAACATGAGCTTTAAAGTGCTGCTTCTGTCTGAGTCTTTGTGGAGGATCTGAGGGTGAAGTCGCTCCATGTGGAAAGACTTAACTCCTGTGCAGAGAGCGTGTGCACTTTCAAGCTCTGCAAGTATGATGTGTGTCTGTTTTATAGCTAACTTTAAATATAGTGGTTTAGGCGGGGTTCACTGCATTTAGTGGCCAGCTCCACGTTCTCCGCCCCTCAAAGCTCTGCACTTTCTTGCCTTCGGCACTTCCAAACCGGGAGGACTGGGTCCTGGCTTTTCCTCCGAAACTGTAAGTTATTTGCTCCGTTCGTATCTCTGAATGCTGTTGTGCTATTAGTGAAACGGAAAACAACAACAAAAGGGGAGCTGTAAACTCTGCATGAATATTCACAGGCTCGTTCAGAAGAACATGATGAAATAATCAGACGTCCAATTTGTTCGTCGCGAACAATTCATGTTTGTCTCTTTACTTCTGAGCGTGAAACTAACTTTTGTTTTCAAGTCCCGCTTCCTCCGTGGGATAAAGGTCTTTTCTTGCTATCTGGGACACTCGAGGCCCCCAAGCCTTCTCAGACGCGTTTAGCTTCCCCCTCCTCTGTGTTCTCCCTATTTATGAATCTTTTGTTGTTTTTTCAAGACTGCTTTTGAAAAGAAAGTCGACATGTCAGAAGATACAAACGGAGTTTCGGCACTTGACTGAAAGCTCGACTGGTCTGCGATCAGACGGCCGACTGACGGAGTCTCGAGTCTCTTGACTGACGGGTCGTAACAGCTCCAGACGTCTGATCCGACCGGTGACTCGTCCTCAGTGAATTCTTCTCCTCGTGTTGGCGATGAGCGACGCCGCTGGGCAGCGACGGCCTGCAGCGATCACGAGGTCCTGCTGGGCCTCGCTCTGGATCCTGAGTTTCTGATCACTTGTCGGCCTGTTGGTGCTGCTGTTGTTTTCCTGCATCAGCATTTATTTCTTTCAGTTCCTTTCATCATGTGGAGTTGTATAATTGGCAGATTATTTCGATTAGTTTGAATACGTCAGCGTTCTTCCATCTGTAGTGCAGAGTGGACACATCACAAACGACAGCTGTAATGTAAATATAAAGTCTGTCTTCACTGTGTTCATCAAGAAGCACTTAAAGACACCAGAGCTGTGTGCGACGACATCGTGGTGCGTTAAACACCATTCATCACTTGTTTTCTACTAATGGACGCTGTTCCCAGTCAGCTCAGCCGATACTGGATGGAGGCAGCGCCTCGCTCTCGGCTGGATGAGTCAGCGTGTGGGCTGCATGGACGTGTCGTACCAGAAAGAAGTCATGAGATTAGATCAGAGATGTTCTCCTCTCCACGTCTGTCGCTGCACGGCGAGCGGCAGCAGCCCAGACCGCGACGTCACTGAGGGGGGGGGGGGGGTGAATCCAGTCTATTTTGGGGCCGGCGGGTGGCTTTAGGTTTAAGCTTGATATTTTCAGACCGTGGCTGGTTGTTGGTTGTGTTTTCCACTGCAGCTGCCATCACATAGCCATCTGCTTCTGGGGGTTTGGGATCTTGACTCCGAGCCCGCATCTTCCAGCCCGGATCGCGTCGTGGACCTCAGCTGAAGCCGGGTTGCCTCGAGGCGTGAAGGGAGGAGTCTGGAGAGTCCACTGGGGCCCAATCTCCTGTGAGGGTTCAGTTCTGCACCCTGTCACGTGTTGGAGGACATGTTGAGCCCTTTATGAACCTCTTTCTGTACGCCAGCAGTTCTGCAGACCGTGCCCGAGGGAATTACCCACAATTCCTGCAATTCAAGCGTTGACACGTTAAACACGGGGTTCGCAGCGGAAGCATGGAGCTGTAAACAGAAAAATGTAAACACAAACGACTGTACATGAATATTTCATTCACTCAGAAACATGAAGGATGAAGATGAATTCAGAGGATATGTATTGATGTATTCATCAAACATTTCATTTAACATTGAAGCTGTTTTGATAAAAAGATGAACAGTAAACAGATTATTTAAAAATGACCTCTGGTCTCGTGAGGAGCGAGCCTGGATGACGTTCAAATCAGTAGAAAGTAGAACATGAATACACACTATTGGACACTGTTACTAGTGTGGACTGGTGTTCACCACCTCGCTAGCAGCGCTGTGAGCTACATGCTAATGTCAGCATGCGATCAATGACAATGTTGGGAATCATCGTCAGTTCAGCATGTTAGCTCGTTAGCGCTTCATTCAGGCTGCGGTTGGCAGATCTGGGGATTTGGTTGTAAAGAAATGAAGAGTTGGACCTTATGGTGGCGCTAAATGTTAGTTAAAGGCCCACCAAAGATATTACAATCGGCCCCGAAGGGGACATCAGTGTCTGCACCAAATGTCATTACAATCCATCCTGACATTTCACTCCCAAACACAACCTCATTGGTGAGGAATCACTTTAAACAGCTGGTGGCGTCCGATAATAACTCAGAGGGCCATTAGGATTCATCCTCCGGGAACATGGATGTCTGCACCAAATTGGACGGCAATCCATCCAATAGTTGTTGAGATATGTCACTCAAAGTCATTACTGCATGGTGGCTCTAGAGGGAACAGCCAGAGGATCGCCTCTGGGGACCAGGAACGAGATTCCTGAATCACATGACGGATCGCTGTGTTCCACACCGCGACTGTGGATCAAATCTGAATATCAACCAGCATAGCTTCCTTTTTCTTTTCAATACAAAAACATGAGGAGAACACAGCCGCTCCATTCCTCTGAGGTGTGTCGTTTACAGAAGCTCCAATCTGACAGGATTAAGGTATGCGAGGTCAACGCTGGCCCAGAATGAAGCTGGGCACGAGGCCTCAGCCACAGTTATCTCTCTGTGTGCCCTTCCCTCTCATCTCTGTAAGCGGGGCTCTGTTAATGAGCTCTAAAAACAGCTCTCTGCTATGCTCACAAGTCCTTGTTACAAAGACACTGGGAAACATTGCTGACGGT
>NW_027176120.1:423304-483304 GCF_023055335.1 Clinocottus analis
AGTCGGTCTGGAGGTCGATGTTCCGCCCTTTCATAAATAGCTTGATGGATGCCAGCGGCACGCTGTCGGCACGCGGCTTCTTATATTCAGCTCCGAAAATTATACAGAAGCTGAGGTTATGGAGCGCCAAGGGAAGGTCACTGCATTGGGAATCTCTAACCTCCAAGCGGGCCGTTTGATGGAAACACATGTCTAGACCACAAGGCATCGTCGGTATGCCATCCTTGAGGATGAATTAGCTGAATAGCCAGACCTTTAGCTCCGCCTCTTTGTCCTTAAGGTGTTCTGTGTTCTCTGGACAAGCTGTTACTCCACTGAATGAGGGAGCTCATTGTTTCAGGTTCAGGAGAAAGGACTGTTGTATTTTATTCATGTGTGCCAGAGAGAGAAGAGCAGTAACGCAGACTTGAAGCCCTCCAGAGGGGAGGCAGGACACCTCCACGCCAAACACACAGGAGCGTTCTGGTGAGTTACAATCGGGCATTTGAGCGGACGGCCCTGGTCTTTGCTGGATTGGGAGCAGAGGGGGTGTAAAGTATGCAGAGTTTCCCACGCCAAAGGGATCAGGAGAGCGGGCTAAATTTAGAAGGAATGAGCACAGTTCAGCCGTTTGTGGGACAATTCCCTGGGCTTCCAGAAAGTCAGCCGTGTGACTCCGAGCAGACACGTTTAGGCGGTCTGGGAGACGGACAGGAGGACGCAGGAAGCTGCAGCAGGATGGAGGAGGCAGGAAGCTGCAGCAGGATGGAGGACGCAGGAAACTGCAGCGGGATGGAGGAGGCAGGAAGCTGCAGCGGGATGAAGGAGGCAGGAAGCTGCAGCGGGATGAAGGAGGCAGGAAGCTGCAGCGGGATGGAGGAGGCAGGAAGCTGCAGCAGGATGGAGGAGGCAGGAAGCTGCAGCGGGATGAAGGAGGCAGGAAGCTGCAGCGGGATGGAGGACGCAGGAAGCTGCAGCGGGATGAAGGACGCAGGAAGCTGCAGCAGGATGGAGGAGGCAGGAAGCTGCAGCGGGATGAAGGACGCAGGAAGCTGCAGCGGGATGAAGGAGGCAGGAAGCTGCAGCGGGATGGAGGAGGCAGGAAGCTGCAGCAGGATGGAGGAGGCAGGAAGCTGCAGCAGGATGGAGGAGGCAGGAAGCTGCAGCGGGATGGAGGAGGCAGGAAGCTGCAGCGGGATGGAGGAGGCAGGAAGCTGCAGCGGGATGGAGGATGCAGGAAGCTGCAGCAGGATGGAGGAGGCAGGAAGCTGCAGCGGGATGGAGGAGGCAGGAAGCTGCAGCAGGATGGAGGAGGCAGGAAGCTGCAGCAGGATGGAGGAGGCAGGAAGCTGCAGCGGGATGGAGGAGGCAGGAAGCTGCAGGATGGAGGAGGCAGGAAGCTGCAGCGGGATGGAGGATGCAGGAAGCTGCAGCAGGATGGAGGAGGCAGGAAGCTGCAGCAGGATGGAGGAGGCAGGAAGCTGCAGCAGGATGGAGGAGGCAGGAAGCTGCAGCAGGATGGAGGAGGCAGGAAGCTGCAGCAGGATGGAGGAGGCAGGAAGCTGCAGGATGGAGGAGGCAGGAAGCTGCAGCGGGATGGAGGAGGCAGGAAGCTGCAGCGGGATGGAGGAGGCAGGAAGCTGCAGCGGGATGGAGGAGGCAGGAAGCTGCAGCGGGATGGAGGAGGCAGGAAGCTGCAGCGGGATGGAGGAGGCAGGAAGCTGCAGCGGGATGGAGGAGGCAGGAAGCTGCAGCGGGATGGAGGAGGCAGGAAGCTGCGGGATGGAGGAGGCAGGAAGCTGCAGCGGGATGGAGGAGGCAGGAAGCTGCAGCGGGATGGAGGAGGCAGGAAGCTGCAGCGGGATGGAGGAGGCAGGAAGCTGCAGCGGGATGGAGGAGGCAGGAAGCTGCAGCAGGGTGGAGGAGGGACCAAAAGACCAGATAGTGTCTGAAGGAAACCTTTGAGAATAGTTGTAGAGAATGAGGGGATTTTGAAAACTAGCAAACAACGCTGCAGGCTACTTCACCTGAGAGCTAGTTAGAGGGGTTGTGTAGAGTTTTTTATTTTTTAACACAATTCCTTGCAGCAGCAACATTGCAGGCCGTGGTTTTCAACCTTTGTCCAGTGATGAACCCCCAAACCAAGGATAAGCATTTTTGGTTGAAACAATAATGTAATACACAGCGCTGTGCCATCCGGGTCTGACTTAAGAATATATACAATTCAGTTCAAGCACTTACGCTTATATTATTGAATATTTATTAAGGACTTTAGAATTTTTGCTAATTTAAAATTTAAAAAAAAAAAATCTTAAGTACCATTTGAGCACTACTGGTTTAAGGTTTAAGGTGACGCCCCATCGGGCATCTATGAAAACCTCCTTCAACTCATGCAGTCATACACTGATTCATCTTATGAATATGAACAGACAGAGACGACCATCACGGTACATTTTATATGGAGTTATTTACTCCAACATGTAACAAATAACTAAAAAACAGACAACAACAATAAATCAAATCACAGTGAATGCAAACTCATTCTGAATAAAACAAAGAAGCTATGATGATGACATTACTGCACAAGGGAAATATTGATATTGAATCTGGATGGTGCACACCAGTGAAGTGTTGATTGTTCAGTGTGACAGCAGCAGGAAGGAAGGAGCTCCGCTTTCTCTTCTTCAGGCTTCACTCGGGTGTGAAGCAGAGAATCCTGTTCTCCGCCTGCCAGCGTGATGTCACGGGGTCATGTGGTAGTTGTGCTTCTCCTCGGTGGCGTCAGACCTGCGTAGTTCAGTGAGGTGAAGTTTTCCACAGAGCTCGTGGAAAAGTGGTGAGGAAAGGCCGTCAGGAGCGTTTGGACTTTTGCAGAGCTTTTACGGGTTCATGTTCATGTCAGGTTCATGTGTTCATGTGCTGCCTGTGCTGCCCTCCTCTCTGACTGAGGATGGGTCCCATATTTGATCACATGCAGCATATTAAAAGCATCCCTGCTAGTTTCCTGGGTTCACTCTGCGGCCTGTTATCTGGAGACACTCGTGGTTTCTGACCGACGTCCGTCTCCATCCGTCTCTGCCTCGTTGTCTCTCTCTCTCTCTCTCTCTCTCTCTCTCTCTCTCTCTTTCTCTCCACCGCTCAGTGCCTTGAGCAGAGAGGCCGCTCAAGGTCTCCTCTTACGTCATCACATCTCCAGCTGAGCCTCCGCTGCCTTTGTTCACCGTTTGATGAATCACACACACTTTTTATTTCATTGTCATTGAGAGAGGTGTGTGTGTGTGTGTGTGGGGGGGGGGGGGGCAGCTAGTACTACTCCACAGGGGGTCCCATGCATGTGAGTCCCACTTAGGTTTGACCACCTCATCGCCACATTGTGCTGCTGGGCCCTCAGTGAGGTCCAGAAGGCAGACGCCGTGCATCTGAACGTCTACTTCCTGTTTACCAGCCGGTGTGCGCGCTCCCTCCCGTGTAACATTCCACACATGCAGAGACAAATTCGCACCATCAACAGGCTGAGCTCTGCTTATCTACAGTATCGGTGGAGCCCCCCCCCTGCAGGTTAATGAACAGCGAGCGGGTAAACAGCAGACGGGACGGGGCGTGCAGGACGAGGCTCTGCTGCCTCCACGTCAGAGGGAAACCAGAGAGAGAGTCTCTCGTTCTGCTGCCTCCTCACCAACACATCCCTCTCCTCACGTCCGCCGTCTTTCATATCTCAATCCAACAAACCCCCCCCCCCCCCACTCCAGCCTCAGTCCACCATGACCTGCATGTTCCCAGGGTCAAGCGCATCGGCTTCCTGGAGCTGCAGAGGTTTCTGTTTACTTGTGCGCGGGTGTATGCATGCGTGTGTGTTGCATTACTGGTTGGCAGTGTTTCTATCACATGATGATCCAGCCCCCCCCCCCCTCCCTACAGCACCACCACCACCACCTCTGGGGCCTCTCCACCTCAGTGGGATTACATAAGACATCAAACAGAGCCCGGTATCATGTAGAGTTAGAGAGCCGGCCTCTGGAGGGGAACCCTGTCGGTTCCTTCTGTGCGAGTAAAGAACACGACAACAACATTAAGACATTGTTTACACATTATGAATATGACGAGATTGTAAAATGTGCGCCTCAAAAGTAGCGGAGCCCCGAACTGCAGCAGTCAATTCATCATTAATTCAGTTTCAGTTATCATTAACTGAATTGGCACGGACAACACACATGTTGTAGCCAGAGACGGCAGTTTGTGCTTTTTCTTTTTTGGACTCATTAAAACCCTCGTTCCCCCCTTCCTCCCCTGGACTATGCCTCTTTGCGCATGATCATCCTCCAGCTAGCGCTGCTGCTAGTTCCCTGTTTGCTCACCGCTAGCTCCCTGCTGTAGCCAGCTAGCGCTGCTGCTAGTTCCCTGTTTGCTCTCCGTGAGCTCCCTGCTGTAGCCAGCTAGCGCTGCTGCTAGCTCCCTGTTAGCTCCCCGCTAGCTCCACGACAACCACCGAAGCTAGCGGGGTTCTCTCCATGATGAAGAGTGAAGAGGTCAAGCGGAGACGGCTGTATCACCACTACATGTAATGAAAACAGCGCCACCTATGGTGTCGGATATGACATGCTTTTGGCCAATGATTTGATTTATTTACTGCCATGTATATTAAGATAACAGCAGTTGGCCCAAAAGAGAGCATAGTCCGACTAAAGCAAGATTTGAATTGTGTGAGTTTGTGAGTGTTTCTTTTCTGCTCTCGGCCCTCTCGTGGTCACGTTACAAACCTCCCTTGTTGCTCGTCCTCTCTGCTTTCCATCACGAGCTCAGTCTGAGCAGTCACATGTGTCCTGACGCCTGTCAGTGACAGGATGTGAGCTTTTCTTTCTCCTCTCGTTTCCCAACTGGACCTGTTCCGTCGTTCAAGCTTCTCTCACAGCGAACGCCGTTTCATCTCCTTGATGAATGTATTTTTAATGTCCGCGCGGGACAGTGAAGCGTCCAGTTGTCTGAACTTCAGGCGGATGCAACACTCTGCAGAGGTTCTCCTCCAGCCGTGTGGACACAAACCACTCGGCAGCCGACTGGCTGCCGAGTCTTTCACCTGTTTCTTACTCGCTGCATGCTGACGCCTTGTGGGACACTTTCTTCTGCACGGGGTAGCCCGGCCCAACAACTATGTAAACTAAGCAACGCGTAATCCATGCAACATACATATGGTGACACGTCGCTAACGTCGCTAACGTCGCTAACGTCGCTAACGTCGCTAACGTAACCCCTGGTTGTTTGTTCCATGCATCCACCTCCTCGTCCTTCCATTGGTTCAAACCCCTCCTCCGTCACGACGCTGTTGACAGGAGCTCAGTAACACAAACCGTCTGAGTCACATCACTTCTTTACAGAAACCACCTGCTGTTGCAGTCCCAGGAGGAAAACGGGACCTGGTTCCATGAGGGGTGTTTCCCAGACAAAGCCCCGCCCTCGGAGCCTTGTTCCAGGGGCCACAGCCGGCTCTGCAGCCGCCGTTGACAGGCGTGAGGCCACACAGCACCTGTTGCCCCCATTGAAAGGGCCAGAACACGCCGCCACACGGGCCTCGACTGCCGACGGTGTCGACGTCTCCGGGAGCAGAGCGTGCAGAAGCATGCAAGATATCACATTCCTTCCCAACACGGACAACGATTTGTCCGGATCTGGAGCCAGCGTGCCGCTTTATATTTAGAGGCACAACTGTGAGTGATTGTGCACCCCCCCCCCCCCCCCCATCTGCCTCTCTGAAAGGGAACGCTCTGCTGCGTGTTGAGACTTGATTCATGTGCTTCACTAGTTTCCGTCCCGCTGTCCTGGAGGAAAGTAACAAGATGCAAGCTACACTTTCCTTCCTGGGCTTTCCTGAAGAAGTCAGCGGAGGGTCAGAGGTCAGAGGTCGGGGGAGGAGACACGTTAGCATCTCGGAGACATGCGGCGTGTTCGCCTGCAGGCTCCAGCAGAGCAGCGAAGAGGAGGGAGAAGAGGAAGAAGAGGAGGAAGAAGCCTGCGTCTGTGGCCTTCCTCCTCGCTATTGCCACGTCGCCATGGAAATGGTGTGAAGATCACATGTCTGCCTCGCCGTGTTCAGTCATGAGTCGCTGCAGAGCGCTGAATGCACGCCTGTTTATTTCCACTTCGCTCCGTTCTACTACCGTGAAGCCCGGGGTAAACCCCCCAGTCACATGGCCGCCAACAGGAAGTGAGGCATCAATCTGCACGATAACTGTACCCCCCCCCCCCCACACACACACTGTACAAGTTCATGCCAACTGACTCTCACAGTTCCTTATTCGGAGGCTCTATTCTTAGCACATGGGGCCTGGTGTGAAGCAGGAGCTGTTAGTCCAGCCCTTCCTGGCCATGTTGTCGTTTCTTCTCCGTGTTTCTGTGGACTGGAACAGAAGGAAACAAACCTCCATGGAGGATTCTGCCCACTGCCGCCCACTTCACATCGCTCCCTTCAAGCAGTGTGTGAGGAAATCGCTCAGGTTGACCAAACACAGTGCTCCTCAAACGCTGCTTTTGGGCCTCATATCAACGTGAATCTCTTTGATTGTGAACTGCTGCTCTGGAAAAAGAGGTCGATGCGGGACGAGTTATGAACACAAAGAGAGTGTGACTCGTCTTCCCCTTTTATTGATTGGCATCTCCCTTATTTAATGTTTTAAGCTCAGGCTCTCATCCAGAGCAATCCAGTGTAAGATCTTAATCAGCTGTTAGAAAGCAAAACCTCTCTTTCTGAAGCCTGATGCCCTGCAGGCTGCTGAGCAGCTGTACAGTACCAGAGTCAACGTTACGTCATCTGTACTCACTCTGACAAGAAGAGAAGAACCTCTTCTTTCCTCTCTCTTTTTTACCTGACTCCCAACGTGTACAGCAGTGGTCCAGAGCTCTGCAGCATCATCCAATCACGTCGCTTCACAACTCTCCTTCACACTCACTCTGTGCCGGTTACCAAGGAGACAGTGAAGTCTGGGAAGTGGAGCCATGGTTTGGCATGAGAGTTTATTTATTTATTTATTATGAGGTTCTTTTCTTTCTCTCTCCACATCCTGCGTGGAATATCACAACCTGGATTGTGCGTTTTGTCTTGTTCCAAGCTTCATGTGCGGCGTGCATGCTAAAGTGTCTTCAGGACTCTGTTAGCAGCGTCAGGTGAAGGAGGATGGTCCTCAGGTGAAGAGGATGGTCCTCAAGTGAAGGGGATGGTCCTCAAGTGAAGGGGATGGTCCTCAGGTGAAGAGGATGGTCATCAGGTGATGGGATGGTCCTCAGGTGAAGGGGATGGTCCTCAGGTACAGGGTGATGGTCCTCAGGTGAAGGGGATGGTCCTCAGGTGATGGGATGGTCCTCAGGTGAAGAAGGATGGTCCTCAGGTACAGGGTGACGCGGATCAGAGACATAAACACAAACACACGTGTGTGTGTGTGTGTGTGTGTGGGTGTGTGTGCGTGTATATATATATATATATATATATATATATATATATATAGATGTATATATATATATATATATATATATATATATATATATATATATATATATATATGTATAACTTCACAACCACTCAGCCTTTTGGCGTTCCACCTCATCGTCCACTTTTGCCGAGAAAAAAACGGTTGAAATCTGTGCTGCAGATTCAGCTTTTCTGAATCGGATGAGTGTTTGGTTGTTGGTCCATCATCCGTCCGTCCCTCTGGGTCTTTTATAAATTCAGCGGGATGTGTGTGTGTGTGTGTGTGTGTGTGTGTGTGTGTGTGTGTGTGTGTGTGTGTGTGTGTGCGGGCGGGGGTCCAAACAGCTGGGAGCAGCCGTTATGGTATGGATATGGTGATGGTATAGATATACAGCATATAGAGACGGGGATAAAAGCGGGGGATAAAAGAAGTCAGGAGTTCAATAGCATGCAGATGGACAGGAGGAAGTGGATCTGGGGACAGATTTGTTTGTGTGTGTGTGTGTGTGTGTGTGTGTGTGTGTGTGTGTAGAGATGTCCCCATGCTGCATGTCTTGAAGCTCGTCCTCAGGGGTCTTTCACAGCCATCAGACTGGATGCCGTCTGGTCTCTTCCCCCACGTGGGACTCAGTTTGCTGCATTGCTGTACAGTAGCTCGTCTGCTGGCCTCTGCATCTCCCTGCTTTTACTCTCTAATCCCTCTCGTGAATGATTCATCTGAAGGGGGAGACAAACACAAGAGGGCTGACACACTCGTCTACACCCCCTGACCTCTGTCTCTCTCTCTCTCTCTCTCTCTCTCTCTCTCTCTCTCTCTCTCTCTCTCTACCTTCTCCCTGTGTCTCTCTCTCTCCATCTTCCCCTCATCCTCTCTGTCGGCCTCACTCCTCCAGCGTCTCACTCTCTCCACATTCGTGGCGCTGTGCGTTTGAGGATGGCGGCATGCGAAGGGGCGGCGATGAGAGATTATTTTATGTCATATAATTAACCTGAAATAACAGATGATCAAATTGAAGAAACACTGATGCTGTGTCCACACCAAAAGCGTTGTGAATTTATTCGCGTGAGTAGATTACCTGCAAAGTCAAATCACAGACGCGAATAGTTGCGAAAAAGCAAATTTTCTGCTAATTCACTTTTGGTGTGAACGCAGCATGAGACTATTGTTTTCTCTCTGAGTAATTTTCATGTTGAGTATGAAGCTCATGTGCTAGCTAGCGTAACACATTAGCTCACTAACAGTCAAACTACATAGCTAATGTTAGCCTGGTTTTTAAAAGAGCTGTGTTGGCAGGAACAAGTTTACTTTAAAACGTTTGTTTTGTCATTTAGCGACGTCGTTACAGTGAATAATCCAAGTCAAGCTCCGTCACTTCTACATGACGTGTCGTTGGTCAGAGTACGAGCGGGATATGCTAGCTTGCTGCCACTGGTTAGCTTGAGTTCAGGGTTGGAGGGCGCGTGCAGTCCCTGCAGCTACGCTAGCTGTTGACGTTCAGCACATACCGCCAAACCTCCAACGACTCATTTGTAATATCTACGTTTGTAAAGTGGCAGAATAGTTCAGCAAAGTGTTGAAGCAGCCGAGCTGGGAGCCAGCGAGCTTATCTTATCTCTGAAGCTCTCTTATCCACGCGCTGTTTGTTCGACGCAAAGAGAAACATACAAGTAAAATGCTAAAACGAGTGTGTGACCAACAACAGTTTGCCTGTTTGCTCAGCTGCTAGCTACTCGCTGCAGCTAAACATTTACTCATGAGGTGCCGTCAGGCGCAGGCTGGAGTGCTGGAGGGAGCGATGCTAGCTCTGTGAGCTAATTAGCTGCTGGCTCCAGCGCTCCACACTGACTCACTCATTAACAACACACCAGGTTAAAACTCTCCCCTCTTGTTTCTCCAGATGCAGATACTTGACAAGTTCCCAATTGAGGGAGGGCAGAAAGACCCAAAGAAGAGGATCATCCCATTTCTCCCAGGTAATAGCCTGCTCCAGAGCTGCAGTTATCTGAACAGGCTCCCGCATTAATAATGTATGGCTGGCACTGTGGGGGGGTCAATATGAGCTGGTTACTGATGCCTCTGTGTGTGTGTGTGTGTGTGTGTGTGTGTGTGTGTGTGTGTGTGTGTGTGTGTAACTGCTGACGAGGCGCTCGCTGTGACTTTCAGATCTCGGCCGTGTTGGCATGGTGGCATGTCTGTGTGATTTTAATTTGTTTTATTTTGTTTTAGGAACCGATTATGGACACATTTAATCACTTGATTGGCTTGATACACGGTGTGTGTGTGTGTGTCCTCGTATTGATCTGACTCATGCCCCACACGCTCGTCTCTCCCGCTGGAAGTCGTCGGCTGACATTCAGGCTCATGGCGACCTGCAGCGCGGCGGTGATCGATGGCGGTGTTCGTGACGGTTCAGTGTGCGGGCAGAGGGGCCGACAGGGATTCTGCTAATCACACTGCAGCTGTGTGTGTGTGTGTGTGTGTGTGTGTGTGTGTGTGCGTGTGTGTGTGCTCCCCTATGTTTTGCCATGCAGATTTGGATTCATCTGGGAGTGACATGCTCCTGTCTGTTTGTTTAGTGCAGTTTATTTGAGTAAACGCTGCGTTTCAGCCTCGTGGCCAAAAACATGGCCCCAGCATCAAGTCTCTCTCGCTCGCTCGCTCTCTCTCTCTCTCTCTCTCTCTCTCTCTCTCTCACACATAAAGGGGGCGCAAATTGATTCAAATTGTTGCCATGCACACTTTAGAAACCCCCTCAAAACAACCTGGTTTGGCTCGTTTGGTGTCAGCTGGGTATTGAACCACCGTGCTGGTCTTAGTTCTATCGCACCTGCAACGGCTGCCTGAACACCTGTTCAGACTCTCAGTCTTCTTCATTCTGTGACCACATGGTTCAAATGACAATTATAGATTATTTTATTCAGCCCAAAACAGTTTTTTTCCCCTCTCCAGTATGTCATGGGTTCAGCTCCAGACAATGAAAACAAACAGCAGTTGCAGCCTGAACCCATCTGTTAGACGGCTGTCCTGCCAATTAAACCACAGCTCCCAGTCACCAGCAGTGGTGCTGCCAGTAAAAATCAAGCACTCAAAACTTTATTGAAACTAGAAAAAGTACAAACATAACTTTAAGTACAATAATCATTTATTTGTTGATTACTTGTTTGGGTATTTTCCATTAAGGTATATCCACATGTCGTGGAGTAAAAAACACAATCTTTTCCAAAAAATGGAAATACTTTCCGCTGGCATCGTGTCGACAGATAAAACACACAAAAGCAAACGGTGACGTCTCTTCATGCCACACTGAAAAGCTTCTGCTGAGGCACTTTTATTTCTCAAAACTTCCCACTTTCAGAAATATGTGGCGTGTTTTGGCGTCACGGGCTTGTACTCGCCTATAGGGTCAGCTGCTGGTTAAAAATAATATTCATCACTTTGCATAAGTAGAGCTCCTTAAAATAGCTCATCTAAATGATCCGACGGTACGAGAACCACAACACCTCCACCCGCTGCGACCGGAGGGGGCTGGAGGGAGGAGCGCGGGCCTTGTTCCATGTGTGTGTATGCATGTGTGTATATATATATTTAAACACACACAGCCTGGTGTCCCTCTGAAAGCCATGTCTCAGGCAGAAGTCCTCAGGGAGCCTGCTGTGGCCCTGAAGGCTCCGGCGTTCATTACTGACACCTCCTGGTCGGCGGCGGTATTACAGGAGGCGGTCAGCCGCATCACCACCGTGTCATATCTGTCACATCACACTGCTCCTCTGTTCCCCCTCACCTCCTCCCTCATGCTGATGTACTTTCTTAATGTTTTGTTTTTTCTCCTTCTCCTCCCCTTCCAGGAAAAATCCTGTTCCGGAGGAGTCATGTGCGAGACGTGGCCATGAAGCGGCTGCGTTTCATCGACGACTACTGCAGGGTAAAGAGACCTCACCGTTAACATCCTCCAGTTCCTCGCACGACTCTGAGGAGCACCTCCCCTCTCCCTCAGGGTCAAAGGTCATTTCACACACTTGAAACATGGTCCACATGAGAGCTCAGCCTCAGCAGCGGCCGTGGAAAAGTTTCCTCCCAGGCAAGAGCTGCGTTTCTGAGCTATTCTGAGCGATCTCAAGAGTCTGTAATGAGCTCTGACACTCGACTCGGTGGGAGAGACGCGATCGTTTCCTTCTCCAGTGGAAGGGTTGGCTCGTTTCCAGAGAAGAAGGGCGACCTAGTTGTCACCAAACTTCTGAGACGCTGCACGACATGAGACACACTCCCATTATTTCACAAGCTGTGGTTCCACTTGTCTTTTTCAATGGAACTGACAAGTCTGCACGCATCGGGGATCCAATCAGCCCGACCACGCGGCGAACTGGTCCGGCTCACATCTCAGAGAGGTGTGGACCTCATGTGGACCTCATGTGGACCTCATGTGGACCTCATGTGGACAATGTGTCAGACGTAGGTCTCCATCGTCTTCCTCCCACGTGGGAGTTCCTCTCTAGAGGGGAACAAAGAGAAGAGGGGATGATTTAGCTGCTCCAAAATAAAAGCTTTTAAATATCATAATAACAGGGGACATTTATTGTGAAGGATTTGTAGAAACAGTTGAGTTAGCGTAGCTTTGGTTAGCGGCTATTCTTCAATAAAACGAGTCTACTAATTCTGCAATGAGGACGAGCAAGCAGCAGAAATAACGAGGGACTTTTATTGTGAAGCTTTTATATGAAATACTATTTTACCGCCGCTCCTTTAACCAAGAAATATATCCCATGGCT
Organism: Clinocottus analis; assembly: GCF_023055335.1. Taxonomy (NCBI): domain Eukaryota; kingdom Metazoa; phylum Chordata; class Actinopteri; order Perciformes; family Cottidae; genus Clinocottus; species Clinocottus analis. The sequence goes on from NW_027176120.1 coordinate 435,507, forward strand.
TCCTCCTCCATCAGGCCGGTCGCACTGGAGCGCTAAGAGAGGACACACCACCCAGCCGAGCTTCTCTTTGACCACAGAGGTCACATCTTTTAATAAGACAAGTGTAACCAGGGCCAAAGTCAAACTCACTAACAAGCTTTTTACTCATTTGGTCCAATCAGGAAAGAAGTTCTCCAGCAAATGAGCGTCTCTGTCCCGGAAGAGATAAAGAAACCTTGAAAGGGAAGACAGCTCGCTTCGTTCCTCAGCTGGAGGGAGGCTCGCCTTCTCACTTCCTGTTCCCTCGCTCATTAGACTCTTTTTATTTCATATTTCTGCCAGATCCAGATCCTTTCCCCCCTGCCCTGCCCTCCCACACACACACACACACACACACACACACACACACACACACACACACACACACACACACACACACACACACACACACACACACTAGCAGCAGGGAGAGGCAGCGTAACCTCTCCTTTGTGACCGTGTCCATGCACACAATGAGCGTGTGGTTGCGCCGCGTGAGGAAAGGTTAGCCTCAGCATCCACTCGGTAAACGCTGCCGAAAGGAGTTTAAAAAAACAAAAGATTCCCCCGTCAGGAAAACGACCCTCATCCTTCGCTCGGCTGAGGCGAAGAGGCGTCCTCATTAGCCAAACAACCCGGAGCGCCCCAACGTTCACAGACGCTTCTTCCGGCCAGAGCCGCCGTGCTGTTCACCTCCTCGCATCCTGTTTACGAGGCAAACGGCGGAGAGGACGCGTGATTACCCAGAGTTCTCGGAGGGTGTGCAGGGTGCCGTGAGGCCCAGAGGCTCCTCCGCGTGGAGCCGATCCCACGGATGAAATATGCAGGCGGCTGTAAATGAGCTGAACATGTGGCCCCCCTCCAGACCATTAAATATAGATGGTCAGACGTATGAGCCTCTCTTTGAGTGCGTTGAGGCTTTGACAGTGAACACACAGAGGAGATATGGTTGGTTACCTTTGGCTGGAGCTCTTCCTTTCCAACAGCAAGCCTGCGTCCGGCTCTTTAACGGCGCTTTAGAAGAGATGCATTCCTGATGCGTGGGCACTCGAGGGGCTGCGGCGACTCACAGGTAGAGCTCAGACCTGGAAGATGGGTTCTTAACCCCAAGTCGCTCCTACGGTGTTTGATTGTCCGTCCTGATGGACAGGTGGCCTCTTGCATGGCAGTGAGTGATGAGTGAGTGAGAGGGTGAATGATGTCATGGAGAGTTTACACGCTTTGAGTGGTCAGAAGACGAGAGAAGAGCTCTACAGGTCCTTTCCAGGAAAGGAAGACCACACATAGTGTAAGGCAAGTTTATTTGTAAAAAAGACGAGGCGATTCAACGTGCTTTACATAAAGTCATGAAAAGCATCAAGACATAATGCAGAGTTAAAAACAGTTAAGGAAACATAAAACAGTCAAAAAGCAAAATAAAATGACTAAAAGTTGCAGTTTAACAAATAAAATGCAGCAGTGAGTCTGCTTCAATTAAAGGCAACAAACAGAAAAGTATGGATGTAAAGGAGCTGAAGGTCTCTGAGGGTCTCTGAGGGTTTCTGGAGGTCTCTGAGGGTCTCTGAAGGTCTCTGGAGGTCTCTGAGGGTCTCTGGAGGTCTCTGAAGGTCTCTGGAGGTCTCTGGAGGTCTCTGATGGTCTCTGCAGACCTTGATCCAGACATGTGGAGCAGAACAGCTGAACGCTGCTCCTCCGTGTTTAGTTTAGTGTAAAGAAAACAACAACAGGACTAACCAGCTTGTCTCTCTCTCTCTCTCTCTCCCTCTCTCTCTCTCTCTCTCTCTCTCTCTCTCTCTCTCTCTCTCTCTCTCTCTTCTTCGTAGGCGCTGGTGCGACTCCCCCCTCAGATCTCTCAGAGCGAGGACGTGCTGCGCTTCTTTGAGACCAAGGCCGAGGACGTCAGCCCCCCCGTGGAGTGAGTCACGCTCTGAGAACATGAGAACACACAGAGACGCCATCATTACTGCTGCGCTTCACTCACCCCAAAATATTGATCTGGAATTGGTTTTGACGTCCACCTTTTAGGAGAGGAACAAATCAGAATGTTGCTGCTTTCATTGCAGGACGGATGTGGAGCGTAGTGGTCAAAGTGGTCAAAGTAAGACTTTACACTTTTACAAGACGTCGTCTCAGTCGGAGATAAAGATCCGGCGACGCTGAAATTATTATCGGCTTTTTTCAATTGGTTCAAAGTCAACTTTTATAGAAACTAAGATAGACGTGAGCGTTTCAAACATTCACAACATGTTTTTATCGCCTGAAATATTCAGCTCCATATTTGTTGGCGTTCGACCTTCACAGTCCTGCAGCAGCGTGAACTACATCTGTGTAACCACAGTAACGCAGATCCATGTTAATAAATACCAAGTAAAACCATCACATGTAGTAAAAAGCAAACAATAAATAAACAATATAGAACAAAGAGATACAAAAAAAGAGTACAAAATTCAAAAAAGTGTCACAGCAATAATAATATTAAACATTCAGTAAAGTAAAAGATAAATAATGAAATAAAGAACAATAAAATATATCATTTACAGTTGAAACTTTGTGAATTAGCTGGCTTGTGTAACGTCTTGCGTCCAGGCAACACATCCCATAATACGCTTCTGAGTTGTCGTGTGCAGAAAGGGTTCGTCTGCATGGAGCAGGTTTGTACACGACAACATGGACCTGGTGTGTTAGCACGCAGCTACACAACTACCAGGTCGACGTGTGAGATGACATCACAGTAATGATGGCGGCTGACTTCCTGTCGTGACCTGCATGAGTCTGCACAGACACACAACAGGAGCGGCACGCTAACACCATGATTGATGATGCTACATGCAGATAGCTCAGATGCTAACACCATGATTGATGATGCTACATGCAACAGCTCAGATGCTAACACCATGATTAATGATGCTACATGCAATAGCTCAGATGCTAACATCCCCCCCCCCCCCCCCAGAATACAGTATGCTTGTACAGCTCATTCTCTCTCTCTGTTCCACACTTTTCTATCTGTCTATTCCCAAATCAGCTCTTTCTCTCCGAGTTTGTTAAAACCTTCAACGAGGCGGGTTTGGGGGTGGTGGTGTTTTCGGGGGGGGTGGGGGGGGTGATGGATGCGAGAGTGAGAGGCGGAGACTGGCTTGTCTCATAGCAGGAGATAGCCCCTTTGGGTGATTTTTAATTAGAGAACACACTCTTCTCTCCAAACCTCACATGCCAGTATCGCAATATTCAATTTGCTCCTGGTTGCAGCGCCGCAGCTGCAGCTCAGGACGCCTTCTTTCTCTTTTCTTGCATTTGAATTCCTTCTCTCCGTGTTTCCTCCTCTGCCGACGGTCTGTGGTTTAGAGTTTGGTCCTCGTCTTTCTCTCCGTTGGATGAGCGGCAGCAGGATTTAGTGACCTCGGCCTGCTGCTGTTTTTTCAGCACTGTGTAATAAAGCTATCTCTCTCTACCGTCCTCTCTCTCTCTCTCTCTCTCTCTCTCTCTCTCTGTCTCTCTCCTATTCTTTCGCTCTAACCCGGCCTCATAAATTCAAGTATGAATTGATGCAGAGACTCAAGGTTATGAACGCCGACGCGATCGCTCTTTGAGAAACAGCTCTCGTCTCCTCGCCGACATCACGGCTCTCCATCTCGTCTCCCTGCCCTCCTGTGACTTACACCTCCCTCCTCCTCCTCCTGCTCCTCCTGCTCCTCCTCATCCTCCTCCTCCTGCTCCTCCTGCTCCTCCTCCTTCTCTTCCTCCTCCTCCTCCTCCTCCTCCTGCTCCTCCTCCTCCCCTCCGTGTGTTGATGCATAAAGGAATGCCATTCATCTCCTTGTGTGTGTGTGTGTGTGTGTGTGTGTGTGTGTGTGTGTGTGTGTGTGTGTACACGCTGCACTCTCCGCACCATCTGTGGCACGACAAACAGGGACGAGTTTGAGTCTTTTCTCCGTCACTTGGATGAAACATGTGTTCACACAGGAGATGAAACTTGGGTCTGGGGTTCCAAAAGGGGCGGACATTTTCCGTTAAATTTCCGGAAAGTTTCCACGGGAATTTTGGGAATTTTGAAAAAAAGTTTTTTGCAAAAGCAAATAACAGGGAAGTTAAATGTAGTTGAGAACAAGACTCTGCAGGCCGAGCTCAGCTGGACCCTGAATCAGCTGGTTGAACATCGTCTGCAGAAACATAAACATAAAACATTCTGTTGTTTTTAACGTTTTTGTCATCAGTGTTGCGTCTGAACGTTTCAGCTCGATGCCTGGAGAGTGTGACAGCGCCGAGTTGTGTAGAGGCCAAGAGCGGTACTGCAGCCAGAGATTTAAATTACAGCTGCAACATATTGAACAAAATAACTGAACCAGTTCATTTGTTGAAGCTGTGAACTTAGTTCAAAATGTTGAACTATGAACTGAACTAGTTCATGTAGAAAGTGAACTTTCCCAACACTGTTTGTCTTTAGCATAATCCTCTCCATTAGAAACACAAAGAGAAAGAGCTCTCAGTTAATGAGACGTCACGATCCAGACGACTTGCTTCCCCTACCCATAATGCATCTGCTAAATGAAAATGAACCATCGGGGAATGTGTTCAGGACTGAGTGTGTGTGTGTTAGTGGTGTGTGTGTTAGTGGTGTGTGTGTTAGTGGTGTGTGTGTTAGTAGTGTGTGGCTTTTCTTTAATGTGAAAGTACATGCGTGCCCTAAGTGGTGCAGAGGAGGGAAACAGGAAGCTGAAGGCTAATATGAACCCATCGGGTGTGTGTGTGTGTGTTTGAGTGTGTGTGTCCTCTCAGCTCCTTGTAGACAAATGAACGCTCGCTTCTTATTTGCGAGACGTTGATGCAGAGCGTCCCAACCGAGGCGTGGACCCCCGTCAGAGTCCAGATGCTCAGACACTCATGAGCGGGACTGCACACCCGAAATAAACCAGTAGCATCAAAGCAACACACCACACCTTTTAGTACCCACATCTAGTACAACATAGGATTTAAAGGCTGTGTGTGATTGTCTCACTACAGCAGCGACAAACCATGCAGCCAGGACGAGCTCCACATGGCCCACACAGTGAAACACATTGTTAACTAAACTAATATAAGTTACAGCACCCTCACCCTCACCCTCATCCTCACCCTCATCCTCACCCTCATCCTCATCCTCACCCTCACCCTCACCCTCATCCTCATCCTCACCTTCATCCTCATCCTCACCCTCACCCTCATCCTCATCCTCACCCTCACCCTCACCCTCATCCTCACCTTCACCCTCACCCTCACCCTCATCCTCACCTTCACCCTCACCCTCATCCTCATCCTCACCTTCATCCTCATCCTCATCCTCACCCTCATCCTCACCCTCACCCTCATCCTCATCCTCATCCTCACCTTCATCCTCATCCTCACCTTCATCCTCATCCTCATCCTCACCCTCATCCTCACCCTCACCCTCCTCCTCACCCTCCTGACTCAGAGAGAGACAGAGCGGTGCAGGTGAGTCAGAGCAGGTGCTGAACTCAGTGAAACGTCCCTCTGCAGTCGCTCAGCGTGTTTGTTGTTTGTGGCTTTGAGGTTGTGTCTCTTCAACCTTTCTGTCTCCTTTTTGGACCGGAGGCAGATCTGTGGACGCCACACTGTTCATCCTTACCTCTGAAACGCTTCATGTGTTTTATTTGAATGTTTTTAACTCTTTCATGTCTGTTGCCTGTGAAGCCGCGCTGCTCTTGAAAGGCGGCATATAAATACTCTTCCTCACTTCCTCTCCTCCTCAACTGCCTCCTGTGCTTTAGCCTTCCTCTTTCTTTACTCATCCCCTCCCCCCCTCCTCCCAGTCATCTGTCCATCTCACTCCGTCTGCTGGTGGAGACAGCGGACCGGCTCACTCAGCCCTAATGGATCAGCTGCACTCCCATAACTATTAGGATCAATAGCACTCGCTGGAGCCAGCGCAGGGAGGGTTCAACGCTTCCAGAGTGCCGGAGAGAGAGAGAGGAGCGGTCAGCCGAGGGCGAGCGGCTCTCGTGTGTCACGTGTGTGCGTGAACTCGGCACAATTGCACGTTCCAGAAATGTATTGCGTCCGCAGCCAAACGGGGTCGAGTCTCCATCGGGGACTGAACCGGTCCCGCCGGGTCGAGCTGCCGTCAGGTTGTTTCAGTGCACCTCCCGTCTGCTTCCCTCGCCGCCATGTGGATGCACTCATTCACCCTGAACCGCCGCTGTCTGACTCACGGCTGCTCGCTCTCTCCACACACACACACACACACACACACACACACTAACTCACAGGGTGTTGTTCAGGAGGGCGACAGTGGGAGGGCCGGACTGTACATGGTGTGATGAATGCAGAGCCAGGACAGTGATGAAATGTGTCCTCTTCATCACTTGAAGACGAGGGGGGGGGGGGGTTGTTCGCACAAGGCCACACGGGGCGCCGCCATGTCCTCTGATGAGCTCCAGAAGAATAAATACAAGGTGTTGACGTTGAGCGTTCAGGTTTTTCCAGGCTGATGCTCCTTTGCGTCCATGAGTCACGCTCTGACACCAGCTCTCCTCCTCCGTCTGACTGGGATCTGATGAGTAAGAAAAGGAGCCTCACATGCCTCACAATGCTGCACGGGAATCGATCCCATGAGTCAGAGCTCAGCCTGTGGGGTCGAGGACCGCGGCGTGGCCAAGAAGCCAGACTGATGTCACTCTGGTGCAATGGGCTGCTCCGTCTCCTTGGTGTTGAACGCGCTCTGAATGGACTTCCGCTGGATCTCTGGTCTTGTTGTGTGTGTAACGACAAAACCGCAGGATGCTGGATGAGAGAGGACAGACGTTACCGTAACACTGCAGGAACTAGAGAGCACACATTTGAACAGTCCTGGGTTTTCCTCTGCAGGTCAGTGGCTCCTGACCGCTGCTTTCAGGTCACGAGTTGATTATAGATAAAGAATAATGCTTTTTTTCTGAAGTTAGCGTTCTTTAGAAACACAGAGTCGTCTACATCTGCATGTCTCTTGAAATGATTCAAATAAGCAGTCGAGGAGAAATCATTCCATATCTGTGTTTCTACTTCTCCACTGCAGAGGCGACCGGTTGGGACTCATTTGAGTCAGGAGATTGATGTGAAAACAGAAGGTTGATCAGCGGCGTGCGTCCTGACGCTCTGCTGGCGTGAGCTCCTGCACATCTTATATCCGTCTGTTTGGAGCATCTCAAGCGGAGAGGTGTGCCCGCTCTGCCTTTGCGTCAACCTGACTGACAGGAGGAGGAAGGAGGGAGGAGGAAGGAGGGAGGAGGAAGGAGGGAGGAGGAAGGAGGAAGGAGGAAGGCCTCTGCTCTGCGTCTGCGCTCCAGCTCCTCCCCACATGGTGGCGTGCTTCACAACACAAACGGCCTCAGCCGCTCGGCCTCCACTGATCCGTCCTCCCTCCGGCTTCCCTTCCTCTATCAATGTGTCCAGTGTCTTTTCTTACCCCCCCTCCTCCTCGCTTCCTGTTTCAGATCTATTTTCACTGGAGTGAATTTCTCTGGACGCTCCCCTTCCCCTTTGTGTGAGACGTGTTGCCTCCCTCTCCCTCTTGCTGAACACTCTTACCCTCCATCTAGCGCTCTATCGGGTCAGTTAGCCGGGATGTGGGCCGTGATCTGTTTCATCTGTCTGTGCCCCGCTGCAGCGATCATGTGACTATCAGCTGGACGGCATTATCTGTCCTCTGCAGCCCATCGCGGGGACAAACGCCTCCATTAATATGCGCACGCTGCATTTCAGCCATGATGAAAATATTGTCCACTGCGCCCCCCCACCGGCCGCCGTGCGTTGAGACAGGGCTGATGTTCTCATCATTCATCGCGGCCCTCGCAGCCCTCCCCGTGAATAACAATATGGGCCTCGACCTTGGCGCGTGCCTCGAGGAGAGAGATGCTGCAAGATTATCAGATTATGACCCAGTTAAGCCACAAACTCGCATGATTGGCCAGATTTTGGCCCTAAGTAGCAGGGTCGTCCCTGGTGACAGGTGGGGGAGACAGATTTGGGTGTTTTTGGGGCTCATTAGTAGGTGGGTGATGATGATTGGGCAGACGTGCTCCATCGCCGATGCTGACAGGAAGTCTGTATTTTAATGCACCTTCTTTCAAAGGAAAAGGAATAATTTTGCTCTGACAGATGAAACACTGGGCTACGATGGCTAATGCTAGCTAATGTTAGCAAACTTGAGGTTGCTATTGAGTTGCTTTTCCTCTCGTTTTCACACTGAGGCAGCGACAGGTGAACGCTCTGACTTTAATCTTTAAGAACATGACGTCTCCACGGTGTGAACATGTTTTCGTCTGTCAGGTTCAGCTCTGCTCCTGTTGAATCTCAGAGGGCTGGAATGACATTTTGAGCTCTTTATGAAAAGTTTCCGCCAGTACGCAACTCTGAAGACCTTGCCCAAGGGAATTACCCACAATTCATTGCAATGACACGTTAACCATGCAGTGGAGGCATGGAGAAAAGAAAAGAGGACGGCACATGTTCAGCCTGGAACGTTCCAGTTATCAGAAACATGAGAGATTAAAGATGAACATTTAGTCATTGAGGCTGTTTTGACAAATACAATTAAATACAGAATAAAAGTGTAGTGACGCAGTGTCATTGTGCACGTGCTTTTGTATATCTGCAATCCGAATGAGTCTTTGTGTGCACAATGTGTGTGTTGACTCTGTGTGTGTGTTGACTGTGTGTGTTGACTCTGTGTGTGTGTGTTGACTGTGTGTGTGTGTGTGTTGACTGTGTGTGTGTGTGTGTTGACTGTGTGTGCAGGCGTGTGTTGAGGTTAATTGATTCCTTCAACCCTCATCTGGAGCGCTAATGCTCACAGTGAGCTCGAGTCTCATGGCCACGAGGCTCAAGGAGGGAGGAGAGAGGGAGGGAGAGAGGAGGGAGGGAGGGAGAGAGGGAGGGAGAGAGAGAGGGAGGGAGGGAGACTAATCTCTGGAGTGTGTGTTTACTGGTGTACAGCCGCCCGGCAGGGGGCCATTGAGAGTCATTACCTTGCAGCCGTTTGTCTGAACACATTGATGAGCTTCTTATCCGACAGCCGCTCATAGCTCACGCTTCATGAAGCCTTCGTCTTCTTCTTGTACAAATTAAAACTACACTTTGCGTTCACAAAGATAATGTAGTCTATTAATGTCCACAAAGAAATGTAATAGTAGTAATAACACTAGACGCCATTTTCCTACCTCTGAAGCCGGTTTTAGCTGATGAAGCAGTTTTAGTATGCAAGAGCCATTGGAGTCACTCCTCCTGGGTGCTACACACACACACACACACACACACACACACACACAGACACACACACACACACACTAACATGGAGATCGTGTATACTTCACACTGAGGAACGATGGATTCTCTCTTGAGTAATTATGACTCGATGCAGAAAACATCAAATTTCAAACTCAAGTCTCAACGTCATCAACGCCGTTTTTTACCGCCGCCCCTGAACGCAGCACACGTGTGTTTTGTTTACTCTCTAAACTAAACAGCAGAGTTCTGGTGAGGACAGCTGAGCTGCAGCAGCGGCCGCTGGCTTCAAGCTAACGTATGGAAGCGTTTCACTTCTTCTTTTGCCGAGTGCCTGCTCCTCTCCTCCGTCGTTCACCAAGACACAACGACACAAACCCAAACTCGCCTCCTGGAGCCACCGAGGAAAGAAACGCTGACCTTGTGACTGTGTGAATAACATGTGGAGTAGTTTCACCTCATGTTGCTGTTGTCTGACGAGGGATTTGGTTGAAGAGATTATTATTCATGAATAGGATCAGCTTGTTGGCGCCATTACATTGTCTCCAGTTGACTCATCTCTTCCATTTGTTACTAGTGGAAGCAAATATCATGAATCATAACAAATATGCAGCGTTTTAAAAAACATTGCAGATAAACACAGTGAGAAAAAAATCAATGATATAAATAAAAATGTTGATGCATCTAGAAGCATCGACAATCACATCGTCCTCGACGTCATATTATCACTTAAAGGCTGTGAGGTCTCTTCTCTACTCGCTGCAACAACAGAAAGGTCCTTCAGATTCCACGCCGCCGCGAGTAAACACCCTGTTCTCCACCGCTGGAGGATGTTTTCCTCATGTCACCTTTCACGCCTTGCTTCCTCCCCTCCTTGCTTCCTCCCCTCCTCCGCTCCTCAAGGAGTCGAAGGAAAAAGGAGCTGGTTGCTCGGCCCCACGGAGGCAAAGATTGATTTCAGCCTCCAGGGACTCCGGCCCCTGGATAGAGTCCTCCTCCTCCTCCTCCTTCTCCTCCTCCTCCTTCTCCTCCTCCTCCTCCTCCTCCTCCTCCTTATCCTCCCACCTTTGCTCTACACCCCCCCCCCCCCCTCCTCCATCTTCCCCCCATCCCCCCTCCCTCCTGTGTCCTAATGCTTTGCAGATGCCTCCAAAACCATACCTCTAAAAAACAAAGCCAAATATAGCCAGCCGCTCGTCCCACTGGCATGTCCCAATGCAATGTTGGCTGTTCGCGGCTAAGCTAACACGCTAGGAGATCTCTCTTTGCACAGGCGATCCCGGTGCTCTTGAGTTGCCTCTGCAATTAGTTGCCGGTTGCTGGCGCGCGTCGACCCGTGTCAGCGGGCCGATGCTCAGCGCTCGCCGGCCGCCCCCGAGCGACGGCGCGGGCCAACCTTTGAGCCGCTCGATGTAACAACAGAACCATCGATCCTATCAGCAGTCGCTCGGTGTCAGAGAGAACAAACAGCTGATCAAGAACAATCAACCCGGCCAGAAGACGTTTGGTCCCTTGAAGTAGTGCAGACTTCAGGCCGGTCGTGCTGCTGCTGTCCTCCACCAATCAGAGCTCCCGGACATTTCCAGGTCCCGCCCTCCACCTGTTGCATCGTCAGGCTGCAGCGTGAGCTTGTTCCAGGTGACCTGGATCCATGTTTCCCTGTCCAGGTGGGACTGGAACACTTGGTATGTCATGTTGTGTAGTGAACCGAAAGACTGAAGGAGGTTTTCCTGTGAGGGCGAGGCTCCAGCTGAGGAATCCACTGAGACTTCCAACGTCTTAAAAAAGTGTGTTTTTGTGACACAGAGAAAAACAAAGGGCACTAACTCACACTAAGCTGGACAGCGTGTTTGGTCGAGGCGGCAGGAGAGAGGAGGCCATGAGCTCCTGGAAACATTCACAGTCCCTGGAGAAGTCAGACATTCCCCCTCCAGCGAGCAGAGGACCGCGGCCTGCTGCATTGCTGCATTGCTGCATGCGGTCACTGACACTCATGCATCAACCCCCCCCTCCCCCCCTCCCAGAGCCGGGACGAGGAGACGGGACCAGTCCCGCTCTCCCCCCGACCCAGTTTGGTCACAATGAAGCATATTCTGGATGCGGCGGCGGAGATGTCGGTACAAAGGCCTTATTCTTCAGGGAGGGGGGGGTCAGATCACAGGGGAGGACGAGAGAGAAGGGAGGGGGGGGGGGGGGGCAGAGAGGAACATCCACGATCCACAACACATTTTCCACCGACTCGGCATCCACACGAGAACACACACACACCACTCACCTGCTGGCCCCACACACACACACACACACACACACACACACACACACACACACACGCACACACACACACACACTGCCTTTCTATAAATAGCGCTGGCGGTCTTCTTTGCTATCTTTTTTTTTTTGTTAACTTAATTTTCATGCCGCTGACGAGGGCGGAGTCCGACCCGCTCGGCCTCACACACAGCTCTGTGACGTCCCCCCTTCCCCCTCCCTCCCTCGGCCCCCTCCCTCCACACACACACAGACACAGACACACACACACACACACACACACACACACACACACACACACACACCCCCCACCCCGCCTGGTCTGCAGCTGAGCCTTGTGGCTTAATCCCATTAGCACCCATTTAGTAAGGCATCTTAAACTGAGACCCCCACCCTGATTCCTCCAAATGTGGGGAAGGGTCATCCTGTTTTCTGACAGGCTGAGGGGAGGAGGATGAGGAGGAGGAGGAGGAGGAGGAAGAGGAGGAGGAGGAGGGAGGAAGAGGAGGAGGAGTGTAGGAAGAGGATGGTGGTGCCGCTTTGGAGTCACATGACTAATTTGTGTTGCTGGAAGTACAGGCAGCGTCCCCCCCCCTCCCTCTCTCTCTCTCTCTCTCTCTCTCTCTCTCTCTCTCTCTCCATCCTTCACTCCCTCCCTCTCTCCCCCTCAAACACGAGCGTTTGTCAGCGAGCTGAAGCCGCTTGCATGCGTGTGTTGTTGTTGTGTGTGCGGCGGTGCAGCAGAGTCACTAACTATGTCCCTCCTGTGTTGCTTCTCCTTCAGGGACTATGGCTCCAAGCGCAAGTCGGGTAAGTCGCCTGCTTTCTGAAACATTTCTTTCTCTGTAGTTTCCTCTCTCCACTTGTTGCTGTGAACCGAAGCTGCAGACGTGAGGGTGTGTGATGTGATGACGTATGCCTCCTGTCGTGTGATGTCAGCGTTCACTCGTCCTCGCTGCAGCGCGCCCGACTCGCCGCCGGCCGTGTTTTCGGGTCCGGTCCAGAGAGCCCGTCGAGGGCGGAGCTCTTTGTGGGACACGTGCAGAGCGACTCCTCCATCGTATCTCAGTGTGTAAATACTCTTTAAAGGCAGCAATGGTCAACCCCACAATGTCACCGCGGCGTGGAGGCGTTTCATTACTCCACGTGGCCCCGACCCAAGCGCCATGTTCAGTGCTCTTAATGCAGGGTACCGACACATCCGAACCCGTGCCGCCGAGCCGCACGCCTGTCTATTGAACGCCCCCCCGCGGTGGGCATTAGCTCTTCGGCATAGCTGCTTCACAAAAGCACATGTGAGCTGCTGATGTTTGCAGCTTGGAAGCTGCAAACATCAGCAGCTCCTCTTCTGAGGTATTGACGAGGTGTAAGCAGCAGTTAGCTCGTGGTTGTCGTCCCTTAAAGACCTCGTCTTGATGCTTCTGTAGTGGAGAGAAGAGCCTTGGTGTGGCGATGCAAAACTAGTTCATATATATATATATATATATATATATATATATATATATATATATATATATATATTGTTTACCTTATTCATAAAACCAGCTAACACAGCGCTGTTTGAAGTAAAACCTCTAAAGATCACGAGCTGCAGATATGACAGTTTGTGGCGTTCATGGGAGTTATGTGATCGAGTCTTGTTTGTAGTGTGTATATTATGTTGTGTAATATTATGTTCTGTTATAATATAATAGTATATTATATCTGCCCCGTCCTTCGCCCAGTGTCAGCTGCGATGCTCCAGCGACCCTGAACAGGACCAGCGGTTGGGATAATGGAATATTATTTTATATTTTACTGTCATTTGTTCCCTTGGTGCTGCTCGTCAGAGCGCCGGCTCGTCTGCAGCACAGATCTCTCTCCACTCAGTGACTTGCATTACGATGCGTTCAGGCTCCAGCAGGACACATTGTAAATCAACCCAGAGACAGTTTGTTTGAAGGAGGCATTTCATAAAATAGACAATATGAACGATGAGCTGTTTACGCTATAAACTAGTTTTAATACATCAATGAAACGACTAACGATCATTTGCATCAATCAAGTTCAATCTTGTATTTCTCACTGACCTGATCGCATCCTCATGTAACTGAAGGTTATCGTAGGTAGCTCTCCTGTTCAATGCAGGTTGCTTGTTCTACAGCGTGACATCATCAGGTTGGACCCCCCCCCCCCCCTTCACCCCACCGCTCTGTACAACAATGTCATCCATCTCAGTCTTCCTGCTAAGCACGGCGTCGATACCAGTTAGCTTCTGCCTGTGGTTTGACATTGTTCCCTGTCCTCTTCACAAGTGTCCCATCAATACTGGTCAGCTGTTACTGGTTGCCTTTGTCGCGGTGTCAGGTGACCGGGTTTAGCGTTGGAGCTGTGGCCGTGTGCAGGACCTGCAGGGAGAGCCGGCGTTGGGTTGGACCTTTCGGTCCGGCCGTCCTCGTTCCCCCTGCTGGAGCTGCAGAGGAGACTGAGCCATGAGGCCGGCGTGAAAGACGTCTCTGCTTCCTCCTCTGCATCTCTGGCACTCTTCACAGACCCCGGCGCCTCCTGCTGATGGACGGCCATTGAGGGGATCGCGTAACATTCCTGCTCTTCTGGTGCCACGATCAGATGTGTTTAGGTTCATGACCAAATAACTGCATCACTGGTGGCATTTCTACTGATGCTGCTTTGTACTTCATGCCAATGAGCAAATGATGGCTGATTTATCGGCCTAGCTTTAAACACTAAACCTTCTCAAAGTAGCAGTTTGCCCTTTGTTTGTTGTCCCGTCGATAAGTTAGTTGGGATCTCATTTACAAGCTAAAATTTGGGAGGCGACAAAATTATAAGCCCCTCTAATCCAAACCTGGACAGACGTAGTTTATGCCATGTTTCACCGTCCATCGCCCCTCAACAGCAGAGTAATGGAGACGTTTGGGGTCAGACTTCTATGGAAATGACGCAGAGCGAGCAGGAGGACAGAGAACACACTGCTGCTCTGAAGAGTTAATACCCATCAGATGTTGGCCGGCGGGCCGAGAGCCGCCCGGTGGGTAGTAATCACGCTGCAGCGTTAGTGAGCGGGGTTTGACCCCGGCTGACCCGGGACCAGCCGCGTCCGTCCCTCTGGGGCCGACATCAATCCAGTAAAGCTCCTGAGGCCCCCGAGGGGGGCGGCCGGCTCTTTATTGTCTCTCGGGGTCGAGGCCGAGGAGCCGGCGGCAGCGCTCGCCAGGGTCGGTTTGTTCAAATCGTTTTGAGCGTTGTCCATCAGTCCTGAGTGTTTTCATGGCGCGATAAAACCAGACGAAGGCCGTCTCCTGCAGAAGCAAGCTCGTGGTTACAGTTACATGAAGCTCCTCACACAGTCCAGACCTCTCACGTCTCTCATCCCTCGTCCTCTCAACCCATGCAGGCTGCATTTATCCATCCAGCTGCAGAGTCTGGGCGTATCGTCCCATACCAACTTTTAATACCATCAATCCCATCGTTCACTTCATTGTTCCTGGAAAGACAGAGATACAAATAGTTCATATGCAGGGAGATGGAGGTGAGGACGGGTGAGGAGAAAGCAGCAGACAAACCCAAATGAGTGGAGCTTCATTGTGGTCTCGTGCTTCTCACTGCAGCTTTAGAAGAAGTCTACAATCCATCTGGAGCTCTTCTCCACACGTGAAACAGGTTATTTTAGGCCAAACTCAGGCTCAATGTCCAGCTGGTGATGATGAACATGTCTCGTCGTATTGTAAAGGAAACCTGTCCTCCCTCTCAGCGCCGCAGCCCGAGGAACCCTTTAGTGCCTGAGCGTTCACATCAGTGTCAGGACTGACCGCTGGATGAGGGCGATGCTGAACCAATAGACTTAAAGGGTTCCTCTCCTGCAGCTGCAGGGCGGTGAGTCCCATCGTTTGCTGCAGAGTCCACACAAAGGGCCGAGGCCGCGGCCCGTTCGTTGCAGTGCTGGCTCACTTCCAGCACACAATGACAGCCACGAGCTAAAATATTATTCTGGCCCTAAATCAAGCTTGAAACCACGGCCTCGCTGAGATAAACCACAGCAGCTCTCTGCTGCACCCGAGTCCTGGTGACCGTGATGTATGGAGCTTCATTTCCTGGTTGGGAGGGGGGGGGGAGGAGGGGGGGGTGTTTTTTTGGAGAAGGAGAACAAACTTTGGAAGCGGCTGACGCCCATCTCAGACATTCCAGGAGGTCCAAATGGAGGGAACGGTGGAGGATGTGAAGAGAGGGCCGTCTGTACTATACCTGTAGTAAAGCTGTAGCGCAGCCTCAGATGCACTTCCATCTTCAGCATGGAGACAAGCACAGAGCTCAAACCCCTCCGGCTACGACTTTGTGCCTCATCCCCGGTTTGCCTCTCCGCCTCTTCGTGCGTGGTGATGTAATGAAGGTGTGCTTTGCCATACTGTTGCTTCCGCATGCTGTCCAACTGAATAATCTCTCTGCTTCTCTCCTTCCCTCTCTTTGTCTGCAGTATGGATGTACGGCTTTACAGACAGCCCGAGGAAAGAGGCCTCAGGTAGCCTTGTGTGTGTCTAACACGTTGACTGTGCATGAGCCGCTGTGAGAGCCACCAGCTGCACCGCTTGTTTGCTCCTCTTCACTTTATTTCTGTTCACACTTCAGCTTCCTGTCAGCATCTGCTTTGCATGCTCCGTCACCATCCTCTCCTTCATCCCGTCTGCTCACATCCAGGCTCTCTCTCTCTCTCTCTCTCTCTCTCTCTCTCTCTCTGCAGTCTGTCCATCCATCCCTGCAGCAGCAGCTGTGCACAGAGCACAGGGCTGTAGGTCTGCATGTGGCAGCGAGCATCCCACTGAAATGAGGTGTGGACTTCTGGTTCTGTGCATTTTGTTGTGCCCGCGCTGGTGACCCCGCTCGTGTTGAGGGAACTGCAAACAAAGGAAATCACCCAGGAAAATCACGTCTATTTGCACCCGAGCCACATACGAACAAAACATTTTTTTCCCCACGCATATTCAGACACAGATTCGCCTCATCTGCTGATTTAACTGTGATGGAGGCGTTGGCACGAGTTTCAGACAAAACACGGCCGTGTTTGAGTGTATAGAAGGAAAAACAAAAGTGTGTACAGCGCGCTGCAGGGCTTCAGGGTTGATGCTATTTCCCAACATGCCGTGGTTGCCATTAAAACAGTATAAAGCTCTGAAATAGCCGGATCTGCGCTGCTTTATGAGCTCGCTGACTGTGATCGCTGCCTCCTCGTGGGCCGCTGACGTGCAACACAACATGCGCTCCTCTTCACTCGTCACGCTGCAGAACAGATGAGGCCGTGTGGGGCGGGAAGGCGATGAGCGTCCTCTGGGGTTTCACGGCGTGGAGGGAGATGCTGGGACGGATTTTAGTGGCGGCGCACAAAAAGCTTCAGCGTACTTTTTTCTTATTCTTCCGTGCTGCTGAAATGCAAGATAGCGCCGCACTCGTCAACGTACGACGAGGCCTCCTGTGGAGAGACGGCTGTTGGATGTCCTCGTTCCTGCGAGCGAGACGTCATCCGGTTCTTCTCCCCTCAGATCTTGAAGGGCGGCGGCGTCTAACGGGCGCCGCTTGACAGCTCAACACTGACACGTGACAAACTGACAGAGAGGCTGAGGGCGGGAGGATTCGCCGTCTCGCATTCGCTCGTAATTGGGAAGATGGAGAGATCTGCTGACGGACGGCGCTACGAGCGCCTCAATCAGCCGGCGCTCACGTCTCTGCTCATCAGAGGCTCTCTGTGGTTTCTGCATGGAGGCGGCGCCGGTGCTGACGCAGCGCTTCCCTTCATGTTTGGTGATGTAAATCGTCTTTTAGTTATGTGGAGCCTCTTCTGTGTCTCCTCTGCCAAGGTGTATCTGCTCGTGTCAAACAGGGCCGAGCAGCTAGCCAGGTGCTAACAAGCTAACTCAGCCGGCTCAGTCCGCTGCATGTGCTCTGGTTGGACTGTATTTCCCCATGATGTCATCACGTCTCCTATAACGTACGATCCCACACAGCGACTCTGCATTGAGGGGTTTTGTATGTTCAGTTCAGGGAACATCTGCTGCAAAAAGAGCAAACGCTTCAGCTGTTATTTATTATATTTTAGATCCATTCAAACAGCATCATGGCGCCCTTCAAAGGGTTAAAGAGGATGTGAATAGTAGTGAATAGTAGTTTCCTCTGTAGTGTCGCTGTTTGGTGCAACGCGGCCAAAGTTCCAGTTTGTGGAAACGTTCCTGTTCGACGCTGAAGAATATTGTCCAAAAATCCTCGTTGGTCGTGAAGAAAGAAGTTATAATAAAAAGATTTAATAAAAGAGAGGATGAATTTGACAGACACTTGATCAAAGCCGTAAGCACAGACGGTGAACAGTCGGCTGTCTCTGTCGGTCTGCAGAAACAGAGACAGTGAGACGCTCGGTGACAGTTTATTACAACTCGTTGGCTCGACTTCTCCTCATTTCACACTGAAGACGTTTCCCTCTCTGGCTGTTGGCTTCACGCCGTCTCAGAGTTTATCTTCCCTTCAAAGTCACAAGAAACACAGATTACTCCGCTGTCTTTCTCTCTTAAAGCGACAGTAACACATTTCTAACACGCAGACTATTCAAATCCATTCACTCCACAATCATTATACAGTAATACAAAACATACAGTGACCTCATGCATACGGTTACATATTTTACATAATAATATCTCTTATTAATGATCATAAGCCTCATGTATTTATCAATTCTTTATCATGCAAGTCCCGTATTTACACCCCAGACTGTTACAAGGACGCCTCAGACCAGCGTTCACATCCTGACTGTGGGTCAGTGTTTCTGGCTTCTCTCTGGAGAAGAGAAGAGCTGTTGGAGGCAAAAGGTTTGGAAGCAGGAGAACAGCTGCTCTGGTGTCTGCAGAGGTCAGGACCATGTGAAGCAACAAGTAGAACACATTGTTATGAACTGTAGTTTATGAGTCTGCTGGTGATGAAACACATCCAACGTGTTCATGAGCGACGGAGGCTCTCGTGTGTCTGTTGCTTTCACGTCTCAATGCTAATGGAGGCTAATCCCCTTCTCCTCGTCTTCTTCACTCCACCATCAAATGAACATTATGTATTTATTTATTTCACCTGCGATGGGAAAATATCCAGCAAATATACATTAACATTCAGAAGCTTGAGGTCACACAGACACATGTTCAGTTCCTCCTCAGGTTCCCTCATGAACATCCTTCACTTCTAGATCAAGAACAGACTGCAGAGTTTCACATGAACGTTCTCTTCTTCTGGACATTTTGAGAGTTCATGAACCCACAAATGTGAAGCTCCAGATCCTCAACCAGCTCAAAGGAAGAACAGTTTTAGAGCTTCTCTCACCAGCAGAGCTGTTTTCAGCTGTGTGACATCATCACAAGAGTTTTCAAGGGTTTTCTATCCTCCATTAGTCTTCTAAGGCCATGATCAAACACAATGTACCATCAGAACACTGATAGCTGCTGGAAATGGGCCTCTATACACGATGTAGATATTTCATGAAGAACCAGACGTTCACACCTAGAATAGTCTTTCACCACATTAACAATGTACAGAGGGGATTTATGACTCATTTACTGTTATCTTCATGAAAAAACTGAGCTTTTCTTTGAAAAATAAGGACATTTCTAAGTGACCTCAAAGCTTTGAACATTAGTGTAAGTGTATATTATATTCAAGCTGAGAAGTCACAATAAATATAAATATATATATAAATGTATATGTATATATATATACATGCGTATATGTATATATCTATCATTTAAGGACTATAATGAAGTTTTTTTTATTAATGACCCACTGATCTAATGACTTTGAGTTTGCTGTTAGTGTTATAAGAGCTTCAGTTCTGCAGTGATCCAGTGTTTCTGTCTGTAAAAGAGTGAAAGGCTCATTCAGGTTCATGGTTTTCTTTACTTCCTGCTCCACGCTGTCCTTCCTACCCCTGTAAGGTCCAGTATTGGTGGACCTCTGACGCGCTCCAGTGGCATCAGTGACTCGTTCTAACGCGGCGTTGTTGACCGGGTGTAGTGACCAGCGGCTCTGTCTTCACGCTGCAGGACGGATGCAGCAGCAACACAGGGATGGAGACTGTGGCTCTTTGGCCTCACGACGTCCATGCTTGTGTTCCTGTCGTATGAACGTCTCTCTCAGTGGCTCAAAACGAGCCAGAGCACTCGGGTGAACTCTGCCGGCGGTGAAAGGGTTAAACATCAGAGAGAAAACAGAGTGGCCGAGCCCCAACTCCAAGCTTTCTTCTTTTGTTTCACATAAACATGGACCCAGCCTGCTTCTCTCTCTCTCTCTCTCTTGTCCACTCATATGTTTCTATTTAAGGCCAGCGGACGACCATGATTGGTGCGTCCCGCCCCCCCGACGCCCCCCTCCTCCCGGCTTGCCGTCCAACTGGCTCCCAGAGGTGGTGGAGGGGAGGCCTTTCCTCTCAACCGCACTGCTGACTTTCCACAGGGAAACTTCTTGCACTCGCTGGCTCCCCAGACTTCCCCTCCAGCGTTTAGCAGCTCCTCCGCTCCTTCACGTTTTTCCGCTCTCCCTCCTCGGTTCCCTTCTTCTCCTCGGATCTTAAAAACCGTCGGGTTCTGTCATGGATCCCCTCAGGTGTGGGACGCCGCCCCTGCAAGCGCTTTCCTCCCGTCCGCTGCGTTTGTTGTGACTCCTCTCCGATGCTCCTCGGCCCGTCGCGCTGGGCCGAGGGCGGACTCGGCTGCACGTTTGGGACTATGCAGCCGAGTCAAGAGCTCGCTTTCTGATTGGTCGGGGAGGTACGGCGGCGGGGAGCGGGGGGGTCGGCCTATGGCGGCGTACCGGGCGCACGGCGGCGGTGTAGTCGGTCGCAGGGGGAGGAGGTCGCGGGGCGCCGCGGCGGGCAGGTGGCTGACGGCCTGTTTCTTCCCCTCAGGGATGGACAGCTCGGAGCCGATGGTGCTGGAGCAGTACGTGGCCGTGGCCAACTACGAGAGGCAGGAGAACTCGGAGATCAGCCTCAAGGCCGGCGAGACGGTGGACGTGATCGAGAAGAGCGAAAGCGGTGAGTGGATTCTGTGTTTTGTTTGTGAGCACGGTGACCTCGTCATGACGGAGGCGAGCTGGTGGCTCGTCCGCTTCCTGTTTGTCTGAGTCCATCACCAGGAGAGCGTGAAGCAGGAGCCCTGCTCCCTCTGACTCGCTCCCCTTGACTCTACTCCCTCTTTTTCTAACCCCTTTGCCACAAGACACCCCCTCCCCTCCATCTCCCTCCATGTCCTCTGCACCACCCGGAGGTGTTTGACTGGCGTCAGTGTTGCGGTCTCCCGCCTTGAGACACTTGAGAGCTTCCATCAGCCATCAGAACGGTGCAGCGTGTGGACAGAGGCACCTGCAGGGCGAACCACAGCGAGACGCCAGATACTGACTGAATAGTATTTGCATCCCCAAGAGATGCTGCACAGAATATTCTGTTTAGCAGGCCGGTGGAGTTGAGGTGACAGCCGGCAGCTTGCAGAGCTCCAGACGGCTCAGCAGGAGGGCGGCTCCTCCCTCGTGCTCTGCTCTTATCTGCTCACTTCTTACGTGAGCAGATTCATTTTCTCTGAGACATCTCGGCTTGTCATCTTGGAGGGATTACGCGCCTCGATGAGTCAGTTTTGAACCGGCTCGTGGTTCGGTCTCTGTGAGCGATTCACGAAGCATTTTGGTGACTCCTCCTCCTTCTCCCCTTCATTGTACGTCAGCACGAACGACATAATTGTTTAATTAAATTTTGGTGGGAAAATTATTTATTGTTGTGATGTGGCTTTTGGTTCAGCGCACACTGAAGTGGATGTCTTCTCTGGATTGGCTTCATCCTTCATGTCCGCCTCCCCTCTCCGCTTTGTTTTCCAAATGTCAAGTGATCCTGTTAACTCTTCACTTGACAGGAAATGATTACTTTACTCGTGCAACTTTCATAAGCTCTCCGTCTCATGAATATTCATCATGGTGCCGTAGCCACGCTGTCCATTGGTTGTGAGAGATCCCCCCTCTGGACCCCACTAGCTCTCACAGAACCACGAGCAACTTCTGAACTCAGGGGAACTTTAGCCCGAGAGCTTTGTGTGCTGTCGCCATTTACTAGAAGTGGAGCAACAGCCATGATGATGATGATGATGATGGTGATGATGGTGACATCACTCGGAGGCTGTTCCAAGACAAACACATCCGACAGCTCGTATAATACCCCCCCCCCCCCCTTACCCCCTTCTGCTCTGCTTCTTTGCTTTAACATTGACTAACTTTGAGCTTATTTTCTTTAACATTCGAGTCAGTGTGAGTCAGTGTGAGTCAGTGTGTGTCAGTGTGTGTCAGTGTGTGTCAGTGAGGTATCTTGATGTCTTTTAACAACCCCCCCGCGCCCCACACACACACACACACACACACACACACCTAAAGCATGGCTGAATCCATAGCTTCTCTCTATTACAGATATTGTTCTCCACACATTGAGCACAGATGGCTTCAGCACTAACACACAGAATATTCAAACCAGCTGTTAGTGTCTGCAGGACGACGTGATGTCACTACTAGTTACTATGTCACTACTAGTTACTATGTCACCACTAGTTACTATGTCACTACTACTATGTCACCACTAGTTACTATGTCACTACTACTATGTCACCACTAGTTACTATGTCACTACTAGTTACTATGTCACCACTAGTTACTATGTCACTACTAGTTACTATGTCACCACTAGTTACTATGTCACCACTAGTTACTATGTCACTACTAGTTACTATGTCACCACTAGTTACTATGTCACTACTAGTTACTATGTCACCACTAGTTACTATGTCACCACTAGTTACTATGTCACTACTAGTTACTATGTTACCACTAGTTACTATGTCACCACTAGTTACTATGTCACTACTAGTTACTATGTTACCACTAGTTACTATGTTACCACTAGTTACTATGTCACCACTAGTTACTATGTCACTACTACTATGTCACTACTAGTTACTATGTCACTACTAGTTACTATGTCACCACTAGTTACTATGTCACTACTAGTTACTATGTTACCACTAGTTACTATGTCACCACTAGTTACTATGTCACTACTACTATGTCACTACTACTATGTCACTACTAGTTACTATGTCACTACTGGTTACTATGTCACCACTAGTTACTATGTCACTACTAGTTACTATGTCACTACTAGTTACTATGTCACTATTACTATGTCACTACTAGTTACTATGTCACTACCAGTTACTATGTCACTACTAGTTACTATGTCACTACTACTATGTCACTACTAGTTACTATGTCACTACTAGTTACTATGTCACTACTACTATGTCACCACTAGTTACTATGTCACTACTAGTTACTATGTCACCACTAGTTACTATGCCACTACTAGTTACTATGTCACCACTAGTTACTATGCCACTACTAGTTACTATGTCACTACTACTATGTTACTACTAGTTACTATGTCACTACTACTATGTTACTACTAGTTACTATGTCACTACTAGTTACTATGTCACTACTAGTTACTATGTCACTACTAGTTACTATGTCACCACTAGTTACTATGTCACTACTACTATGTTACTACTAGTTACTATGTCACTACTACTATGTTACTACTAGTTACTATGTCACCACTAGTTACTATGTCACTACTACTATGTTACTACTAGTTACTATGTCACTACTACTATGTTACTACTAGTTACTATGTCACTACTAGTTACTGTGTGTGTGTGTGTATGAGCTGTGTGTGTGTGTGAGCCGTCAGGGCCTTCTAGGCCTTCTCTGCTGGCCTAAACGGAATAACTACAGTGAGGGAGTGTGTGTGTGTGTGTGTGTGTGTGTGTGTAGGGGGGTCTCCCCTTGTTTCATGAGCTGAGACTCGTGGCTCTTCCAGGAGGACGTTGGCTCTGAACTGATCTGGATCTCTGGTCCTGGCCGTCCGTACAGCCAAGTTTCAGGGGCGTTTAGTCACAGCTGACTGAAAGAGATTAGTGGGATTGGCTTCCCTCTCTCTGGGTTCGACTCCCACAGAGCAGACCTCCCGCTGCGCTGCAGATAGCGCTGATCCTCTCTTATGGGAACTGAGCCGCTGGTGTTTTTGTGTGTTTTTTGTGTGTTTCTGTGTGTTTCTTGTCAGAAGTGGCCGTGCAGCACACGGGAACAGGACCCACGTCTCTGAGTCGTGTGGTATTGTCAGCAGGTGGATGCGGGTGGAGGGTGGAGGTGCCAGGGGTTCTGGCACGTGGAGGAGAAGCGCTCAGGCCGATCCAGCAGCTCGGCCTGAGCGCTGTGCTCGGCCTGGCTCAAGACCGTTTCCCCCCCGCGGATCGGCTTTGAGCTGGAATGTAGTGCCATCACCTCAACGTGCATGAGCTCATTCGCACCACACGCCTGTGAAACAATAGCTTTCTGTCTGGGAGACGTTGAGACATCTCTCTGAAGGGTTATAAGCACGGTTACTTCTTGTGTCCAAAGCTGCACAGAAACCACGTTTCATGTTCAAGGCAAAGTTTATTTATTATTATTATTAACAAGATCATTCACCAACGATGCCCATCATCAGCCCACATATTACATGTACTGCTGTTGTACCAACATCAATGCATAGTCCTCACTAGTCTTATTGAGAATACAGATACAATACACACACAATGATTTATCTTTGGATTATGGAACTATTGCAAAATACAGTAATCTAAACTGAATGAATTATATTTTGAATAATAACTGTGAGGGGGCCATTAACATGATCACTGTAAAGGTGTAGTGAGGGCTGCTGAAGGCAAGCATTAGCATGTAGCTTAGCCTGCAGGCTATAAAACAGAGGGCTGGCATCAATCAGGGTGACACACACACACACACACACACACACACACACACACACACACACACACACAGTATATATTGTACGGAGGCTGAATGCAGAGCCTGAGCCGCTGAACGAGATGTGTAGTCAACAGTACTTCTCTCGCTTGTGACCCGTCTGGCTCAGGAACAAGACCTTGTGTTTTATGAACACTTCAGGCGGTAACATGAGCTTCAGACTGAGATGTAGTGTTTCCATCTTCCATCTTCCAGTGTCAATACAGCCGTGAAGAGAGAGGACGCGTGGAGGGGCTGTGTGACCCCTCATACGTCTTGTTTTGAACTGGAGACCAGCTCTGGAGTGTCTTGAAGCAGCGTTCCCCCTGAGAGGAATATGAAACAGCCCTCCTCCAGTTTGGTTTGAGACGCGGCTGTAAACCAGTTCACCGTCTTCTTCTTCTTCACGGTGATGAGGCAGCTGGAGTTCCTCTCAGCTGGAGATGGTTTCACTTTGTTCAAACTTCTCCTCGTCCGCTGACATGTGGGCAGAATATGTTTCTGTTCTCCTGATGGGAGTCTGCAGAGTGGGACTGGATGTAGTTTAGAGCATTTCTGTGGTTCATCATGGATTCAAACGGATGTAAAAAGAGAACGAAGCTGACGACGCAAATACGTCTGGTTCAAAATAAAGTGCTAACGATGAACAGAATAAGATGAGTGATATCACCAGAAGTATAAACCATGTTACTCGTGTGCCTTATAATCTAACAGGAGAATACTGCTAATATGTTTGTCTGATTCAAGATTATTAATACAAAATACTGTATTAACCAACTCATGAGTTATGGATTATTATGGATTTGGCTTCCAGGCAGAATTTAGAAATACAAACATGAGCTCCACGTTTACCAGCTGCAACGTTAAAATGATGCACTTTAATTAATTTATACCTAATTAGAATTCATGAAAAAGCAGCAGAGCGGAGGCACCAGGTGACCTTGTGGCTCTGAAGGTCACATCTCTGACGTCCTCATCACAGCGGCGCCAGGTGACCTCCTGAAGACCCGGCAGGAGAAACACAAAGGAAAGTGTGCGGCGGTGTTTTTGGAGGTGGAACCAGTGAAGAATATCACGTCTTTGAAGCTGCAGCCAAACATCTGCAGGTTCTGCTTCCTCTGTCTTCTTCACCTCCACACACCACCCTTTAATCTCCCCTCCATGGCTCTCTCTCTCTCTCTCTCTCTCTCTCTCTCTCTCTCTCTCTCTCTCTCTCTCTCTCTCTCCCTCTCTCTCCCCTCAGTCCTTTTATTTCCCCTCCAACCGTACTTTTTCAGATCCCGCTTCACTTAATGTATTTCCTGATCCTCCAAAAGCTCTCAAACCGGAGTGTGTGAGTGTGTGAGTGTGTGTGTGTGTGTGTGTGAGTGTGTGTGTGTGTGTGTGTGTGTGTGTGTGTGTGTGTCTCTGCTCAGCTGCTGGAGCTGCTGTATTCCCTGTGACCTCCACTTTCCCTCCGTCTGGGAGGAAGCAGCCAATTAATGTTTGCCAAGACATGGTGTAGCAAGAAATCCAATTAGAGCTCAACGCTGTGAAGAAATGCCAATTACAGCGACTCTACTGCCTTACATATTCATATTTTGTGCTGTGTGTGCGCATGTGTGTGTGAGTGTGTGTGTGAGTGTGTGTGAGAGACAGCAGGTGTTGCTGCATAACCTTTCTGAATATTAGTCATCGCTTGTTGAGCAGCTCTTAAATGCTCCAGAACAGTCGGTTCTGTAATATCAGACGAACGTCGTGGTCTCTTCCAGCGAGCGCCATGAGGGACGGCGCCGGCCGGCTTCCTCCTCATAATAATTACAACTTTTACAGCGCTTTACTAAGTACACAAAGACGCTTTACGTTGGGGACAAGACAGACAAACAAATATTTTTGGTAGCACAGGAGCAAACAGGCGGAGCGGTGTGATTGGTGCAGGTGAGCAGGTGAAGGCGGGTTGGTGTGTTTTCTCGCTGAAATGACGGCGGGGGAAGCAGCTGACAGTGTTTGAGTGTGTGAGACTCCAGCAGACTGTTCCCTCCGCCGCTCAGGCGCTCGCTGATCCCCGGCCGACCTCGTCCATGTACATGTGCTGTTGTTTGTCTGCCTCGGAGGGAAGAGAGATGTGTTTTCCTCTTCTTCAAGAGGCCTTTGATCACAGCTAGGAACCCTTCTGGGGAACACGTTGGCTTCATACGCACTGAACTCCTCAGAAGGCGAGGATATCATAACGCGTTCATTTTCCCTCCACATGTTGGGAGTTAACAATTGAACACGCCTTCACCTGAGCTGAGAGCCGGATTGTTTCACAAGCTCACACATGATTGGTCAACACTTTTAGGACGACAAAACCAGAACCAGAACACCTCTGAAGTCCCGTCCCTCTGTCTGCTGTCTGTAGAGATCATCCCTCATAACAAGATTGTGTTTAATAAAAAGAGTCACAAGGAGCGGCCCGGTGTCGGCCGTGTGGCTCGATCTAAAAGTGACGACGACGTAGTGGATCCTGGAGTTTGACGGGTCAACAGATGCCTGAACAGTGATGAATACTACGAGTGCACTTGGACGTACTAGATGATGTGCAATATGTTTGAGTTGATCAGAGGAAGTGTCCCAGAAGGCATTGCCACTAAGGGGGTGAAAAAGACCTGATGGTTTCCTGCCACGCCCTCCCTGAAACCCAGAGTTCATGCTGAGCCTCGTCAGGCTTTGGTTTGTTTGACTGAGTCTTGTCTCTCCATCTGGCTGCAGATCTTTGGCCCAGCAGGACGGCTGTTCTGTGGAGCTGTAGGAGAAGCGGTGGCTCGGCCAGTTGGCAGCGTGGTGAACCTGGACCCAGAGAGAAGTGGGTTGACCATCGCCGTTCTCTTTCAGCATCTCCCTCTGAAGGAGGAGGTGCATGTGTGTGTCTGAGGGCTCCAGCACAGTTTCTGCTCCTCATGGATCTGCTTTGGCCGAGCCCTCGTTCTCCAGAGCTGCATCTATAAATCTATAAATCTATTGATCTATAAATCTATGGATCTATATGGGGCCTGTGCCCTGTGAGGACCTTGCCAGCTGCCGCCCATGTGTGCACAGGCTCAGTCTGAAGCGTGGCGTGTGGCTGCTTCCCGGTTTCTGGTCTTTGGCGTGTTTTCTTCTGCTGATTTACACAACTGGTCAAACCATCGCTGTTCATCTTGTCCTCCCTCTGAACGCGATTGCGTAGCAGAATGAAGGCAGTGAGGCCCTGGTCCACTTCCCATGAGATAATCATGCCTCACTTGCATATTTAAACACACACACATCTTTCAAGGCCCCACATCTCCACGTCAGTAGCTCCTCCATTAACCATTGCATTTAGAACCTGATTCAAACAACATTTTATTTTGAAAAACATGGAGGAAATAGATTTTGAGTGGCTGTTGACAGCATTCTCTGATTCATGGAGTGATTCAAAGAGATGTCCATAACACTGATAACAGCAACAGCTCCAGCGGGCCGGCTGGCCGGTTCCAGGCTGCAGATGCAAAACAACTGCACAGACTCTCTTTTCATCTCGCTCTTCAGCTCATGAACGTGTTTCCCACAACACGGCTGCATGTCACCAAACTCTCCAAAGTCTGAAGCTTTCCCCCCAAAACGCTTTGAGTCGCGAGAGTTTGAGGAGCAGACGCAGCGAATAGCCTCCATGGTGACGCCAGCTGTGATCAGCAGTGCGGCTGCAGAGACGCCTGACGCCCTTCAGTCAAGGTCAACTTTACAAAGGGACTCTTTTGATATCATCTCGCCGCCTGGAGAGAGACATTCAAGAGTTTCTTTCTCCACATTTGGACCTCGGCGTCCTCCATCGCTCCGGCATCGATCTAACGTTCCTGCAGTTTAATGTGGACGCTGCTGCTGCATTCAAAGTAGTGATAATTTCACTGTTTTTACACAGCGATAGTTCAAGTGATCGCCCCTATGACAACATGGCGTGGTGTCCAGTCGCTCACGCTGTGGTCGTTTCCTGCAGTAGAAACTCTCCTCTTGTTACCATGACGGGTTCTTTCCCTGCGATCCCGCCCTCTGACACATCCTCCACATCATTCATAAGACGTGTAAATGTTGTTGGTGTCTCGGCGGGTAATAATAACACAAAGAAAAGGGTGTGTGTGATGTGCTGACTCACTAGAGAGGGAGCCAGATGGCTGTAAACACACGGGTACATGAGAGCAGTGATGACATCACCGTTGGACTCATTTGGAGAAAGAACAAACCCGTTCTGCCCACCGCGTACTGTACACAAGTAGTACAACTAATACTGCATTCAACTACTCCCTCCTGGGCCGCGGAAAGAGCAGATAGTCTGTAATGAGCTTCCCTTTTTAAAAGGAACAGTGTGTGACATTGAGGGGAGTAATTGCCTGACATGGCATGTGCTTTTCATAACTATGTTTATTAGTGTGTGAATGATCTGAAACTGTCACGATTAGGTTGCGGAGCAGAGACTCAGGAGACGCGCTGAGGCAAAAGGTCACGGGGGGGTCGGCCGGGAAGGCAAACACATCCGACAGGGATCAAAAACAGAGAGTTCAAAAAAACATGAAGCTGATACGGGAGAAGAACGCTGGCAAAGCACGCACGAGGAATAACGAAGACAATCTGGCAGCGGCAGCAGGGGAGCATGTGTGGACCAATCAGGAGACACACGGGACCAACGGGAAGCTAAAAGAAGACCTTCACATTCACAAAGCTGGTCCTCTCCACAGAGGCCGCCATGTTCCACCTCCATGTTTCTACAGCAACACGGAAGGGACAAATCAGACGTTAGCTGGAGGTCAGGGGCCAGGAGCTTGGTGTGAAACGGGGCTCAAGAGACCGGACTGTGGACGAGTTACCGGTTGTGAATGTTTAGTTGTCGCTCATCACCACGCTGCAGCTTCTCCTCTGAGTCGCTGCAGTGAACACAAGCCAGAGCGCCATCTGAGAAAGATGATTCAGTCCTCACGTTTACACTGGCACAGAGCGCTAGCTCGGCTAATAGCCACATCTATGCTAACCCTTACCTCCCCTCCTCCTCCCCTCTCTCTCTCTCCAGTGTCTCTCCTCTTTTCCAGTGTTGGCTTCAGTAACAATTGGACGTTGACCAAGTGGTTGAAACACGTCTGTTTCAGGGACTCAGAGACGTGTTTCCATCAGTTGGTGTCAACGTGTCGTGGGAATGATGCTCGCTGCATCCTGAAGCTTTGGAGCCTTGAAGCCTTGTAGCCTTGTATTATTATTGGTGCTAATCTGTTCTCTCACCCCCCCCCACCTTCCAGGTTGGTGGTTCGTCAGCACAGCGGAGGAGCAGGGCTGGGTTCCCGCTACGTATCTGGATTCCCAGAACGTGACCAGAGACGATCTGGATCTGGGCACCTCGAGGACTGGAGAAGGTTAGCGCACCAACAGCACGTCACCAGATCCATGAAACACGGAGGCGGGAACGTCGGTCCAGCCTCTCGTTGTCTGCGTGGGAAAGAGCCGGGTTTCTCTCACACACACACACACACACACACACACACACACACACACACACACATGCAGCACACACATACTCACAAACACACTTCCAGCCACACTGTGGGAACCCTAAAGACCACAGCAGCTCCATGGTGACATGCTACCAGACGGCAGCCAAAGGGTTTGCAATGATTTGGCACCACGCACAATTCCTGTGAGTCCCCCGAGAGGCGCAGCAGTTGCAGGACGGCCTCGTAGTGTTGGCCCCAAATGTTTCGTCCAAACGCTGAAGGCGGAGCAGTTCATCACTTTCATGAGGCCCCTCGTGCTCTCAGACCTAAGGAACCCAAGATAAACAAATACACGCCATTTTTCTGCAGGAGTGTGTGTGTGTGTGTGTATGTGTGTGTGGACCGTGAGATGCGGGTTCTAAAGCGCACCTTTTATACGCCGCGTCTACTCAACTTAAAGAAAAAATCATATTTAATCATAAACAAACAGTGGGAGAGACTAGCTTGCATTGCTAGCTTGCATTGCTAGCTTGCATTGTTTGCGTTACTAGCTTGCATTGCTAGCTTGCGTTGTTTGCATTACTAGCTTGCATTGCTAGCTTGTGTTGCTAGCTTGCATTGTTATTTTGCAATGCTAGCTTGCGTTGTTAGTTTGCAATGCTAGTTTGCGTTGTTAGTTTGCATTGCTAGTTTGCGTTGCTTGCTTGCATTGCTAGCTTGCGTCGCTAGCTTGCATTGCTAGTTTGCGTTGTTAGTTTGCAATGCTAGCTTGCGTTGCTAGTTTGCATTGCTAGTTTGCGTTGCTTGCTTGCATTGCTAGCTTGCGTCGCTAGCTTGCATTGCTAGTTTGCGTTGTTAGTTTGCAATGCTAGTTTGCATTGTTAGTTTGCAATGCTAGCTCGTGTTGTTAGCTTGGTGGGTGGATTTTGTCCACAAATCAGCCGCACCGATGTTTAAGCTGTACGGGTTAAGAATTGAGAATTCTTCTTATAAAAAGTAGCAGTTTATAATCAAAATTTTTGGTTAGTTTATAGTGCAGCATTGTGCCTGGAGATGATTCAACAGATGTTTTCATCGCTCATTAAGACATGAAGCCTCCTTGCAGCACACACACTCAAACACACTCCAGCTGAGGATGACAGCTCCTGCACAGTCACTGCTGGCTCTCCTCATTCCTTTCACACACACACACACACACACACACACACACACACACACACACACACACACACACACACACACACCTAATTGATGTCGTCAGTGCCCGTATCAGCGCTGCATCCTGGAGGTGAAATAACACGGAGTGTAGGTCGTATATCTTGTTGTGTTTCTATGGCTGCATCGAATATGTTTTGGTTTAATTTAGTAACTTCTGGATTATTAAACAATTACATGTCAGTCGTCCCTGTACAGGAGAACGTGGGTCTTATTTCTGTAGCTTTGCCCAATGTTTCTGTCAGTTATGAAAACACTAATTTAAGTAGAAAATGAAAACGGGCTCTTGAAGTTGCAGCTCATCCCGGCATCGAGCCACCTCCAGCAGGACGACTCTTTAAACCTCGTGGGTTTGATCTCATCTCGTTTCTCACGGTCGGCTTTGAGCCGATGTACTCAAGGGCCTGAGCTCCTCACGACACGACACACACCCTCGTTCACCCCCGGCCTTAGTGTTCACACACATCGTCACTTCTTATTCCCGCTCCCGCCGCCCCGTTCATCTCATTATCTCGGCCTGCTCTGTAAACTAATTCCACTGACAGCTCGGCTCGCTGGAGGGGAACCGACAGGCAGCACGCCGAAATTACCTCCAAATAACATTTCCCTTTGTGCCTTCCCGAGCTGATATTTCAATTAGCAGGTCACCAGCAGTAGGGTGGTGCCCGGCTGGATGGATGGCAGGCAGGAATCCAGAAGAAGAGGAGAGGACATGACAAGTAGCAGAGCGACACAAAGGGAGGGAGGAGAGAGAGAGGATGGAGGATGGAGAAGGAATCAGATTAGACAAGAGCTGTTTCCATCCATCCTTCCTCTAATGAATGTGTTTGCTCTCCGTGTGGCCTCAGACAATGCAATAAGGGAGGAAAATGACTCATCATGTTCTGACTGATTCTTATAACAATAGGGAGTGAAAGGGATCGAGAGTTCAGCTGGAAACTGTGTACAGATCTCATCAATTTAAATTAATACAGTATTCATTTCCTCCCTCGTTGATGGTCCTAATGATGGAAGGTTTGAGGACTCCATCACAGACGGGGATCTCTTGATAAGATGGAGGTCGACTGTATATTCTATCCAGAGACAGCGGCGGGCCGGACGGATCTCTGGGCTGTGATTGGCTGAGACCTGAAATGTCACCAAACAAAAGAAATGGAGATCTCTGCTGCGCAAAATAGCTTGCAGATTGATAACATAAGTCTGCTATGGGATGGATCAGAGAGCAGCTCTCAGAGCGCTGATGGACATGAACACACACACACACACACACACACACACACACACAGCTGCTCGTTTATAATCGTAGATCAGATCAATTCTTCAGATACCATTTGAGGAAGGCGGCGTTGTTCACCTCGTCTCTCACGCTGCGACGCTGCGCTGCAGCTGCAGTCGTACTCGCGCTGTAGTGTGTTAGTGTGTTAGTCAACGTAAGTAAGACAACATCGTCACACCACGAACAGCCGTCTGCTGGGTGAAAGTCCTGTGTTTGTTTCATCACCTGGTGTTGGTACGGACGTGTTAACGCTGTGTGTCGGTGTCAGACGGCGAGGACGGTGACAGGCGATGGTATTTGACCCGAGGACGACACCGAGCTGAAATGCTTATTAACAACAAAATAGACAAAAGCAGTTAATTTTGCATTTAACATTCTTAACTCAACACGTACCAAACTCAGCGCCTCGCTGTGGGAGAAGATCTAGCGTTGTCTGATGGGAACGCTGCTCACAAACGCTTTTTTATGCCCCTGTTCCCTTTGCTAACCTCTGCTTCTCACACTAATCTGCTCATGTGTTTGTTTCTGCCCCTTTTGGTTGCTCCTCCTCCTCCTCCTCCTCATCATCAGTTACTAAGAGAAGGAAGGCACATCTGAAGAGGCTGGACCGCCGCTGGACCCTCGGGGGTATAGTCAACCGCCAGCAGAGCAGAGGTGAACATGGAGACAGTGGACACACACACACACACACACACACACACACACACATCAACACAAACACGCCCACATTTCATCATAAAAGTGCATCATCCCATGTTATTGTAAGTGATGAAATGTGGATAATTGTGGACTCGACACAACTAGAGAAGTGTGTAGATGTCGGTCAGCAGCGTCTCCCTCTCCCCTTCTCACTCCGTTGTCCTTCAAGATGGCGGAGAAGATAACGACAGCAGGACTAACATCCAGTCTCACCTCAGGGGAGCGTTACAGATCAGAAATGGGGTTAATATGCAGAGGCTCGTTCCTCGTCAGCACAGCGGGCCGGACGCCTCTACCCCGACGTTGTTTTTTAGGAACATTACTCAGACTGATTCATGGACTCACACTGGAGACCTTTTAGCAGAAGTAGAGGTATTAGAAGTATTACAGGGTCGCGGCGTCATTCAGAGGCTGAAATCAAAGCCCGTGCAGCCAGGCAGGGGAACGGCGCTGCAGGACGGTTGCGTCTCCCTGAACAGGAAGGGCTTGGACCCAATGAGCCGCTGCAAAGTGTGAAAGTGGGACATCGGCCCGATCAGCGGACTGGTTTTGATCACGCAGATCTCAACCTCCATCCTGGTGGACGAGTCACCAGAGGATGAAGCACCAGGAGGCCTCAGGTCACACGTTCATGCTGCATATAGTTTTGTTCAATGTAATGGCATTTTGATTGGATTCTAAAGCATTTTATTTGCATTAAAGCATATTAAAGGTCTGAAGCAGGTCCTCTGGTGAGGATCAGAAAGTCCTGATCGAACAGCTGCTGATCCAAACAACCTCCAAAGAACACTTGAATAACACAGTAACACAACGTTAGTGTGACATGAGCAATGTAAACAGCTTGTTCTGTTCTGGATGTGGTGAATTAGCTCTTATTCTGAAGGGAGTTGAGACATCATGGGTACGCGACGGTGTTCAGGTTTGAGGAGAGGAGGCTCGCTCCGGCAGTCAGTTATCAGGGTGCGCTCGTCCGTATGTAAACAGGAATATCAGTGGAATATTCATTTTCATCCCCCATGTAAACAGCTGAGCAGGAATACATTGGGGGGAGCATGTAGTGTGTGAGGCGTTGTTGCTGCAGCCAGAGGACGGAGCGCTCGCTCCACCGGGCAGAAGGAGTCTTCCTGTGACAGCGGGAGTCGAGCCAAACGCTGTGTTTTTTTGTGGATTTTCCAACTTTTCCATTCACCACCTTCCCCCCCGTCTGCCGCCGAGCCGCCAGGTCTCTGTTGTGGGTTCAGCTGAGCCTCATTAGCCCCTCCATCAGCCGGAGCTCGGGTTCAAGTGCTTGGCAAAGCCAACGGCTCGGGATGGCTGAGGAGGACAATGCGAGTGCCAGAAAGTCAAGTCAACCCCCGTAAAGAAAGATTGCATGTACTTTCCCCCCCGATGGCGCCAGCAGCGTATGTTGGACTGTGACTTGCAGGCTGTGAGCGCTCCGGCCCGATGAGGCTTTACGGCTGGTTGCAGCCGCTCGAGATACACAGTTTGATTTAGTGGCACCTTCAAAGGACAAAAAACAAAGAGGATTTATGCTCTCGGGGGATTTAATCAGCTAATGGAAGAGAGCAGGCGGACACTCTGAGGCCCGTTTGCTGACTTTACCGCCACGCTTCATAAAGAAGACGCCATCCCGAGGTCTCCACGATAACACGAGAGCTGCTGGGCCTCCAGTTGAGTTACAGGCACTCCTCTTTAGTTACATACGCTCTGACACGGAGCCGTCAGGGTGGTTGACCTCTCTGGGGTGTTGTGGATTGGCTGATGACCTCATCGCCTCCCCCTCCGCCCCTCGGCCCCGTCTCAGGGCAGATCCCAAATCAGATGTTATAGAAGCCCCTCACACACACACACACACACACACACACACACACACACACACACACACACACACACACACACACACACAGGAGTTCCTGCCAGACATTCCACTCTGCTCCACATTATTGACCTCAGCTGCTCTGTGATGTCAGGCGGCAGAGGAACTTGAATCTCTGCCGTCTGCAGACACATTCACATGAATCAGCTCGCGAGCCTCTGAGCTCTCTGACCTCCACGTGTCCTTGAACAAGCTTGTTACCTCCAGCCGAGTTTATCCTGTGCATGTCAGGATCCAGCCCCGTCTTCCTCCCTTTGCCCCGTCTTCCTCCCTTTGCCCCGTCTTCCTCCCTCCAGCCCGTCTTCCTCCCTCCAGCCCGTCTTCCTCCCTCCAGCCCGTCTTCCTCCCTCCGCTTGTCTTCCTCCCTTTGCCCCGTCTTCCTCCCTCCGCTTGTCTTCCTCCCTCCAGCCTCGTCTTCCTCCCTCCAGCCTCGTCTTCCTCCCTCCAGCCTCGTCTTCCTCCCTTCGCCCGTCAGGTGTTCTTTCCTCTTAAAGGGATGGTGTGCAGGGTTTGGTGGCCGTCTGTGTGCAGCTGGAAACATGATGGTCAGACTTTTCTTCCTGATACCGATGCAGAGAATCGATCTGACACCAGTGCATTAAAAACTAAAATGTATTATTACATGATGAACAGCTGTATGATTGAGATGGTGGTTGTAAGTCAGGGCTCAGGTGAAGCATGATGAAGTGCATCTTTCCTCCGTCTGGTTTGACGGTGTTGACTCTCTCCCTCCAGAGGAGAAGTACATGACCATCCTGCCGCACAGCAGCCAAGGGAAGGACGAGGTGAGCTTTGAGAAAGGCGTCACGGTGGAGGTCATCCAGAAGAACCTGGAGGGCTGGTGGTACATCAGGTGAGGGAGCAGAGCTCCTCAGAGCTGACACACAACACACACGCTCACACACACGCTCACACACACACACACACACACACACACACACACACACACACACACACACACACACAGTGGCGCGGCTGCATACGTGGTGTCCTGCATTCTAATGTGTGTGTGCTTGCGTGCCTGCCAGTTGTTTGTTTCCCTTTTTTCCTTTTACACACATACATGCTAATACACACACACACACACACACACACACACACACACACATACATGCTAATACACACACACACACACACACACACATACATGCTAAAACACACACACACACACACACACACACACACACATACATGCTAATACACACACACACACACACACACACACACACACACACACACAAACACACATACATGCTAATACACACACACACATACACACACACACACACACACACACACACACACACACACACACACACAGTGTCTGCTGGTTGTCCCGATGTTTTTTAATGCGTGTGTGTGTGTGTTTGTGTTTGTGTGTGTGTGTTTGTGTGTGCTTGCGTGCCTGCCAGTTGTTTGTTTCCCTTTTTTTCACACACATACATGCTAATACACACACACACACACACACATACATGCTAATACACACATGCTTACACACACGCTCACATACACATGCTAATAGACACACACACGCTCACACACACACACACACGCTCACACACAGAGCTTTTCTTTCTTCTTTCCCTCCCTCGGCTCTTCGGGGATCCTCGTGGTCGCAGCTGGAGTTCCTGCAACAGGGAAGCAGACGTGATGAGATCTGAGAACGAAAGGACGAATGACTCAGAGTCGCATTTGGAAACGTTCCCTCTTGTCTTGCTGAAATGACTCATTAAGCTTCGTATGAATGTGTGAATGTGAGGAAGCAGAGCCTCTTTGCATTGATCACAGAGTCTCTTTATTGGCCTTCGGCTCCCTCGACGTCACTACAACTCAAATGGAGTCCGTTTTCCATTTAATGTATTCCTTTTAGGTATGAGTTATGGTGAAACTGCACTTCTTAAGGGGATGTCGTATTGCACTTTACAGAAGCAGATCATAAAAGGAGAGGTCATCCTGAGATATATTCAGATATTTCTGCCCTTTGGATGACATGGCAGTGCTCTTCTATTGAACACCAGTCTCCTTGTTTACCCACAGGTACTTAGGGAAAGAGGGCTGGGCCCCGGCCTCCTACCTGAAAAAGGTGAAAGAAGACTTCTCCCCCCGCAAGAAGACGCTGACGGGCCCCGTGGAGATCATCGGCAACATCATGGAGATCAGCAATCTGCTGCAAAAGAAGTCGGTCAGCGAGAAGGACATCCAGACGGACGGGGAGGGCAGCACCACGCCGGAGCGCCACTTCTCCAAGAGCGAGATCAGCCTGCCCATGCCCTACAACTCCGAGATCAACGCCGAGACGGGCCGCAGGCTGAGCGCGGGCCGCGACACCAACAGCCCGTGTCTGGGCATAGCGGCGAGCGCCGCCCTGAACGAGAGCAAAGGGAGGGGCGAGCCGGGCTCCCCGGCTGTCGCCAGAGTGGCTCCTCACAGAGTGGAACACGGTGAGTGTTTGCGGCGCGTTGGGAGACGCGTGAGCAGTGAATGCATCGCAGCTGTGGAGAGGAACGTTGGGAGTCTTTTAATGCGACATTAAGACTTGTCATTCTCCTTTTGTGTAGGATTTGATGCTATAGGTAAGCAACATGGTGATGGGGGTGTAGTCCAATGCTTTGTCACACTAACCTGTGAGGCTATTGAACATTTCCATTTCACTCACATGTTCCTTGTTTTTTTTGTGCCAATTTTATGCCTTTGCATGTTTTCTAAGATGCACAATGCTAACCTGTTTTAACTAGTCTGAACACTAGACTTAACTTAAAGAAACTACTGTACAGTAATGGGGATGAAGCCATGTCTGTGCAGCTGGCCTCCATCGCGCTAACCCAGATGTTATGAAGCAGCCCAGCAAGAGAGCTGAACCGCAAAGTACAGACTGATAAAACTCAGTATGCAACCGACGCTGAGTGAAAGAGTTCCCTGCTGCCGTGCAGCGGCCCACAGCTTGAATGAATTAACCCAAAACACTCCGAGCACCAGGAGCTGCATCCTGCTGTGTGAGGCTGGAGGTCCGTCAGAGAGGATCCTGTCTGGCAAATCTTACAGCGAGACAGAAAGGAGTGCTGGAAAAGAGGATTTTAGGTTACCTACGTAACCCCGGGTCTCTGATTCTGACGTCTTGACTGACGGCTACTTAGGGCTGCTGCAAGTACAAGTACAAGTACAAGTACATAGTGACAGTTGGATGTGTTCATGTATGTTCTAATGAGATGCTTCTTTGTTGATCAGGCTCTCCAAATCTGAGACAAAAGCCGCCTCCACGAAGAGAAACACACTTGGTAAGACCCTCACACTTAAACACTACAGGTACTATTATATGTGTCTGGGATTATCATATGAAGCCATTAAAGCCTTGGTGCTCAAACAGCCAAGGTGATGGACACTGTTTGATTCGAGGACGTCGGCCATATTATCTGCCCAGAGAGTTGTTTATGTTGCTGCCGTTTACATTCCTCATGATGCTGATGTAAAATAATGATTGTTTTTGTTTTGTCATGTGTTTGTTGCTGCAACTTGCATCCCTGTGTTGCGTCCTTAAATCCTGGAAAACATATCCCAGATTGATAGCGGGTGTCAGATACATCATGATGTGATGTGGGCTGCTCAGTCTCTTCCTCTTCTCTGTGCAGGGATTCCAGTTACCCAAGCCTCCAGAGCCCCCTGCTGTGGAAGCAGAGTACTACACCATCGCAGATTTCCAGTCCTCCATCTCTGATGGCATCAGCTTCCGTGGGGGACAAAAGGCTGATGTAAGAGGCCACATCTACATCGTTGTCGCTAAGATTAGACAGTCAGGGCTCATTGATTATGTCTGTCAACTGAGTGCTCCCCAGACAGACAGAGAAGCTGAGGCGCTGGAGATGCGACCTTGAGATGTCTGTTCAAACGCGATGATGTCGACAGAATCCCCTTTGTGTAGACTCAGGTAGAGAGATGAAGACAGCAACATGTTGAGCAGGCAATTCTAGACAGTGTGGTAAACGTTTACCATTAATGTGTGTAGACATTAGACGACTGTAACAGCAGCGTGTGCTGGATCCTCTGGCATCAAACCCACACACATTACGGTGTTGTTACAGCATGTGTGACAAATCCTGAAGTGTGTCTCCTGTGTCTGGTTGTGTAGGTGATAGAGAAGAACCCTGGAGGCTGGTGGTACGTGCAGATCGGTGAGAAGGAGGGCTGGGCCCCCTGCTCCTACATCGACAAGCGCAAGAAGCCCAATCTCAGCCGTCGGAGCAGCACCCTGACCCGGCCCAAAGTCCCGCCTCCAGCTCCTCCGGTCAAAAAACAAGAGTCCGACGAGGCGCCTCCTCCCACCAACTCCGCCTCTAAAACCTCCGAGCCACCGAGCAGGCCCGTGTACGAGGAGCCTGAATATGATATTCCTGCAATTGGATGCGAAGGTGAATCGGACACAGATTCCCTGAAGGGCGAGCGAGTCCTGGATGTGAAGCTCAGCAACGTGGCCAGCGACAAGTACCGCAGCTCTCCACCTGCCTGCAAGGCCTCTCCTCCTTCCTGCAAGGCCTCTCCACCTGTCTGCAAGGTCACTCCTCCTGTCTGTAAGGTCACTCCTCCTGTCTGCAAGGTCACTCCTCCTGTCTGCAAGGTCACTCCTCCTGTCTGTAAAGTGACTCCTCCTGCCTGCAAGGTATCTCCTGTGTTCAGTCATCGAAGAACTTCCTTCCGGTCTGCAGAGGAGGTCGCAAAAGAGGAGTGTATCTACGAGAACGACGGCTTCAGGCCAAGCAGCGGCGTTGAAAGAACTTTGGTCAAAGGTTCCAGTGAGCCAAGCTCTCCAAGGATCTACCATTCCTCCACAGTTCCACGCAAACCCTCCGGATCCTCACCTCTCGCCGGGAGACCCGTGAAGACCATGACGCCAGAGATGAACCGGAGAAGCCAGACGCTGGGCAGACACATAGACGTCAGCTTCAGGTCGCAGGACAACAGCCCCGGCTCTTCATCAGATGAGCTGAGCAGAGGCCATAGGAAAGGCTTCAGCCGCAGTGTGGAGCAGAGGATCGGCCAGAGCCCCTCCACCAGGCCCAAGCCCTCCGTCAGGCCTAAACCACTGCTGACCAAGTCAGAGCCCCAGAGCCCCGAGAGGACGGACATCAGCTCTTTGAGACGGCAGCTGAAGCCCACAAGTCAGTTTCGGCCTCATGGCCTCAAACCTGCTCGTGGGGACGAGTCTGAAACCGCCTCCGTCGTCTCATCGGAGGACTCCATGTGTTCACGCAGCACCTCGGACCTCTCTTCTGTCTACTCCAAAGGGAGCCGCGGTGACTCGGACGTGGAAGGTCCCGTTCTCTACCGCTCGCTGGACGTCTACAAGAAGGTCCAGGACTCTGAGGTCAGCTTTCCAGCCGGGGTGGAGGTGGAGGTTCTGGAGAAGCAGGAGAGCGGTTGGTGGTACGTTCGCTGCGGGTCCGAGGAGGGCTGGGCTCCTTCGTACTACCTGGAACCCGTCAGACAAGTGGGGGATGCAGGTGGGCTGGACCTAGACAGACATCGGAGCGGTAGGAGTAAGTCCAACAGCCTGGAGAAAAACGAGCAGCACGTCTTGGCCCTCAATAACATCAACATTCAGGGTCTGAGCCAGCAGCATCAAAGCTTGAGAAGGAATACTCCGCCGATTCCTTCTAAGCCTCCCGGCGGCTTCTCCAAGCCGTCCGGGATCGTCAACGGAGGGGTACGGATGAGGAACGGCGTGCGCCAGGTGGCCGTGCGGCCTCAGTCTGTGTTCGTGACCACGACGCAGCCGGCCAAGGACGCGCACTACATGACAGGGTCTCTGCGGCGGAACGACTCTCTCGGCAGAAGCGATCACTACGGCTCCGGCTCGGCCACGCTCGGCGTCCGGCGGAACGCCTCCTTCAGCACCGTGCGTCCACACGTGGTCGTGGAAAGTCAGACGAGGCCCGTCGAGCGCTCCGGCCTGGGGTCCTCGGGCAGCGCGTTCGGCACCGGCGGCGTCCAGGACGCCCTGAGCCGAGCCAACCAGCGCAACGGCATCCCCGTGTCCACGGTTCGACCCAAGCCCATCGAGAAGAGCCAGCTGATCCACAACAACCTGGGCAGGGAGGTGTACGTGTCCATCGCTGACTACCGTGGCGACGAGGAAACGATGGGCTTCACTGAGGGAACCTGCCTGGAGGTGTTGGAAAGAAACCCCAATGGATGGTGGTACTGCCAGGTGCAGGACAGCCTGCTGCCCCGCAAGGGCTGGGTCCCCTCCAACTACCTGGAGCGGAAGAAGTGAAACCACCCCCCACCCCCACCCCCCTTTTGATGTCTTCAAGGACGTTGGTGGCATCACTCCTTAAGAATGTTACCCGCACTCTCACGTAAGCAATATGTCCTTTGACATGACATTGGCGTGTCAAAGGAAAGATATTTTAATCTGACCAAGAAGGACACTTTTAGTGCTGGTTTACTAAAAATGTACACAAGGAGTGTAAAGGTTTCCTTGAACACTTTGGCTGGAAGCGAGAGACAGCGATGTGGGACCGAGGGCGTTTGAAGAGGACGGTGTCTTTGAGATGGAGCGTGGTGTGAATGGAGCGATGACCTCTCAAAGAGGTTTGCATCATGTGGTCCAGATGTTGAGCAGCAAAGTGGTTACGCTCATTCCTGCCCATCACGGACGCTGATGGCCGATAAGTGCCTTTTGTACTCGACCACCTGAATGGAGGTCTTGATGGTGGATGGCAAAACGTTAAATCAACCAAATCTTTCAGTGCCATAGGCCTATGAACACCACCAGGAGTGTTCCCCATACAATATTAAGAGCTAGACCCTTCAGTGCAAACAAAGTGCAATGTTTCGATCTCGTGCGATTGCTCCGACACAAATTTAAGAATAAAAAACTGAGATTGAAGTGAGACGTTTAAAGCCGCACGTCATCAAGCAAACGTTTAAAAACATAATTTTATTTGTTGTTATATGTTTATTTTATTTAGTTGCATTGTTCATGTTATCATGTCTTGATGCAAGTCTTAGAGAATTATTTCTGCTTTCTTGTGACATCTGTTTTTCACCAACAGCCTCGAATTGGAAAGTTAAAGCTCCTTCCTGGTGTCTCCACCACCTGACATGGAAAACCTTCTCACATTTCATGAATCGGCATCATAATTATCTAAGATCCCCGAGAAACATTTGATATTAATGCTTTCAATTCCAGACATAACTGTTTGGAATAACAAATGTATGAAAACAAGAAAAAACAACCTGTGAAACTTGAAACTAACAGTCAAATCTTTAGTTTAGTAACAAAACCATTTTATAACTGGTTAGCTAATAACCTCAAATTACAAAGGTTCAGCTTTACTGCAGTGATTTTGTACATATTTTTATTTTAAGTACTGGAAATGTGGTGAAATAATTGAACTCCAGGGACATTTGCGTAGAATTTATCCCAAAATGTGACAAAACCAAAGAGAAATCATTTCATTGGCTATTTTTGTGATTAAACTATTTATTTTTATGTACAAGTAATTTAGTGTACCAACAAAATACCTGAAAGAGTTTCATGAACTGAAATCTGTACCTGGAAGCACTTTCTCTAAATTACAGATCTGTGAAGCTTGATATTACATTGTACATTGTAATATTAGATATTGCTGAGCAGTTCATAACATACTGGAGAACACAACACAGAAGTGTATTTTTATAGTTGGGTATGTAATATTATACATCCAAATATATCAATTAGACTCATCAATCATTGAAGTTTAAAAGAATCATCCACAAACGAAATATGAAATATTCTGAGCTCAAATCTAACTTTCAAAATTCAAACGGCTGATGTTCAAGACTGCTGAAATACATTTTCTAGTGAGTTTCATGATGTTTCTGCTGGACAGTATCACAGTATTAATTAAAGTATTAGTACAGCACCTGCTCGATCGCAGTTATCTATTCTAGCAAAACGCATATTTGTGTGTGTGTGTTGCTGTGTGATCACACTGGGACAATAACGAGGAACGAAGTGGTTCTGCTTTGTGAGTTAGTGCACTGTAAACCTGCTTTATGGTGCATTAATGGAAAGATGCAGTCAATACTCAGCATTTTATTTATTCAATACGTTTTTGTAATTATTTAACTTCTCTTTTTGTCCATCACCTCAAAGAGGTGGAGCTCTGTCCACGACAGCGGCCATGCCAAAGTTTGACTAGAATGAGAGATATAGCGCCCTCTGGTGGAGGTCAGAGGTACTGCAACGTCCAGCCTCAGTGTGAGAAGTAGGGCCCTCTGGTGGAGGTCAGAGGTACTGCAGCGTCCAGCCTCAGTGTGAGAAGTAGGGCCCTCTGGTGGAGGTCAGAGGTACTGCAGCGTCCAGCCTCAGTATGAGAAGTAGGGCCCTCTAGTGGAGGCCAGAGGAACTGCAGCCGTCCAGTCTCAGTATAACACGTAAGGCCCTCTAGTGGAGATCAGAGGTACTGCAGCCGTCCAGCCTCAGTATAACACGTAAGGCCCTCTAGTGGAGATCAGAGGTACTGCAGCCGTCCAGCCTCAGTATAACACGTAAGGCCCTCTGGTGGAGGCCAGAGGAACTGCAGCAGGGTTGTGACCAGCCTGAGTGTGAGAAGAAACGCGCTGCTGGTCAGTGACCAAAAACTCTTTTCTTTTCTTTTTTTTAAACCTCAGTGCAGCTCAAATAGTTTTTATATTGGCAACTAATAATAATAATATATTTAAGTTTTTTTTTATAAAAAAGTTTTTTATTTTTCCCGCCATGCTGTGTGCTGCAACTTTAGCAAATCCCGGGCACTTCCTTCATCTTTATTGTGCTTTACATAATGCCGGATTTTATATATATTTATTATAAATAGTTTTATATTTGATCAGGGTTATATTATAATAACCTTATCCCCCCACTCTAAAATATTATCGCAACGCATTAGACAGACTTGAATTATTACCAAAGTTGGCACCTTAGTATGCAAAACGCCATCCTATCAGTCGACCAAAAAAAAAACTCAAAATGATAATAATTTAGAAGAATATGTGAGATTTTTGTATCCAAGCTTAAGATTGTAAAGAAAGCCCCTCCCACCCAGACGAAGGCATTATGTAAATGTGTTCAATCACCTTGTACTTTTTACTGCAGCACATATTATTATTACTGCATATTGCTTCTTTCTGATTCATCTGAATGTTACTGAAACAGTAATGAATTGTTCTGTGAGAGGCTCACTTTGCATCTTTATCATGCTTTTTACTTTCTTCTTTTGTTTCAACCCC
Source organism: Clinocottus analis (assembly GCF_023055335.1). Lineage (NCBI taxonomy): Eukaryota > Metazoa > Chordata > Actinopteri > Perciformes > Cottidae > Clinocottus > Clinocottus analis. Next base: position 479,716 of record NW_027176120.1, read on the forward strand.
AAATTCTGAACTGTAACCGTGAGGAAATGTGCAATAGAGGAGAAACGCATGGCGCTCCAACAGGGAGAAGATGTTCACGGTCAAACTGCCAGGCGGGAAGCTTTCGCCATCACGTGGCGTGAGAGGGAGGGGCCACGTGAGGACCCCGCCGGCCCGGAGCAGGCGTGTGTGTGTGTGTGTGTGTGTGTGTGTGTGGCGCCTCGCCGGCGTGACCAACGTCAGAACGACAGCGTGAGCAACCAGCTGCTCCGGGCGGCGGACACGTGGTCAGTGGATGGCGTGGCAGAAGCTTCTGTACGGACACTTCAGCCATCGGGGTCTTTCTCCACAGACGGAGAGTCAGGGCCGTCATCAGGGCCGTCATCAGGGGCCGTCATCAGGGGCCTCAGCGGCTCCGAGCTGCCACGTTCGTGCCTGAATGGAATTTTGATAGTTTTATTTTATTATTATTTTGTATTTGTCTTCTTGTTTTCTTCTTCTGTGGTTTTTGGCTCTCTGGAGCGGTTCCTCTCTGCACCGACGCGAGGCCTCTTGACTTGGACCCGCCTCCGTGGACCCGGCGTCAGACGTTCTCCTCAGCGCACGAAAGGAACCAAGAGAGCCGTCGGGCCCTTTGGGGTCAGTCCATCAGCTTCCAGGACGTACGCCAACTAAAACAAATAGAAAGGCCTTCATGTTTCTCTCTGCCTTATCCCTGTGTGACGGCTTCCTGTACGTGCCGGCCAATGAGGTGCGAGTCAACACAGACCCTTTTTGTAGTTTAAATCCGGCTAAAGTCAAATCTGAGATTTGTGTCAGGACACGATGAAATATGTCTGGAAGCATGAAGTCAGAGCTCAAAGTGCACGTCAGCCTCTGCAGCCGTCCACTTGGAAAACTCTGCGTCCTAAAACCTGGAAACTTTTAATCTTTCTCTCCGGCCGGCGGCTCAAACGTCACTTAAAGGAAGAGTCGGGGAAACGCCGCCTTGGTTTCCTCAGAGAGGAAGACGAGAAGATGAAGATGTGTTTCGTTGCTCACTGTGACGTTGGACCTTCACTGTCAGGAAGCTCTTCTCACATCAGCTGCTGGAGGAACGCTGGCTTCCTGTTTGTGGAGCTGAACGCTCTGCTGGCTCTCAGTCTGTTCTTCATGCAGACATGATGTCCGTCTCCTCGGCTGCTTCTCTGCAGGAACGTTATGAAACGAGAGTTTAAAACGTCCAACTGTTCCTTTAAGTGATGGCTTTGTCTTCAAGCAGCTCTGAAAGCTGTGGGGGGGGGGGGGGGGGGGGGGGGGGCGACACCGTCCATCCTCTCGCTGTCGGGGCAGACGGGCTCAGCACCTTAAACTGCACCTTGCTCCCTTCCTTCCTTCCTTCCCCGACACAGATGAGCAGTCTATTCCCGCTGAAAAAGATTGAGATGTCTAGGAGGGGTTGTGTGTGTGTGTGAGTGTGTGTGTGTGTGAGTGAGAGAGAGAGAGAGAGAGAGAGGGAATTGCTTGCATCTGCACTCAGGAGAAGATCATTCGGGGGATTTTGGGAGTGAAGGATGCAGACGGACAGGAGATGGATCAGGTAGAGGAGTCTAGGAGACGAGGTGAGGGAGGTGAGAGGAGCTGTGATGGGAGGAGAGAGGAGAGGCTGGGGGGAGGGGGTTGAAGGGGTTTAAGAGGTTTGGGGGTGGAGGGGTTTAAGAGGTTTGGGGGTGGAGGGGTGTTTGGAGGTTTGTCTGCTCTTTCAACAGTAAAGGCTTCCAACAGGCTGCACATTTCCTTCCCTCCTGAAAAGCTCCCAGACCTGAGCCCGGCTCTCGTCCTCAGAGACGATGACTCATCGCTGAGAGACCAGTTCTCTCCTTCCATGGAGGAACTTTTCTTTAAGCCCATCCTCAGTCTGCTCGAGGCCGCGAGCGCCGCGTCCAGAGGTTGGTGTGTGTTTTAGGATTAGTCAGAAAGGAGGAAGCGGCTCCAGAGCGTCTCAGCCGGGTGTCGCTGTGCAGAGAAGTGGTTGAAGGTAGTGGAAGTGAAACAGGATTTGAAGCGTTTGCTCACATCTAATGAGACAGAAAGAAATCCACAAAGTGGCGTGTGAAGCCGTTACGGCGGGATCAGTGTGTGTGTGTGTGTGTGTGTGTGTGTGTGTGTGTATGTGGAGGTGCTTAGAGAGAAGGTCGTAGGTTCTTTTTTAATTTGAAGGTGTGAAGTGAGCGAAGGAAAGTAGAAAGAGAGAAGCTGAGGGGGAGGAGTCACGTGTTTGAAGCGCTGGGATTGGCTGCAGGGGAAGAGACGCCGTGTCGGGGAACGAGGCTCCGCCCCCTTTGGCGGGTCTTATCCAGCTTTTCAGTCACATGACGATCCACGGAGGGCGAGCGGGAGGAGGCCAAGGCCTGCTGGAGAGCCTGGACATTGCATTTGTTAGGGTCCCTGCAGTGTGCCACACACACACACACACACACACACACACACACACACACACACACACACACAGGGAGAGGAGGGGCTTTTCTCTTATTTCCTTCCTTTCATTACCATTGTTGTTATGCAGATTGTGTTTAACTCTCGCAAGATCCCTGTTTCCAAAAGATAAGCCGTGAGGACACACAGGTGCACGAGGACACACAGGTGCACAAGGTGCACAAGGTGCACGAGGACACACAGGTGCACAAGGTGCACGAGGACACACAGGTGCACGAGGACACACAGGTGCACGAGGACACGGCCCTCCAGCGTCTCTCTGACTGACAGCTTGCTCATGCGTCTCCTTTTGATCACGGGGCATTTTCTAATCTACCGTTTCATTTTTAAAGTCTTGTTCCTTTTCTTTTGTTTTTTGTATCCTGTACATGTTTACATTGTATCTCGCATCGCCCAAAAAGAGAAACAATATTAAATGTATTATCTCTGTTGTTTTACTTCGACTCCTTTTCATTCGTCTCACACTCTCACAAGTCCCGCCTCCCGCTGGCGGTGATGGATGTTCTCTGACAGCAACATTACAGATTGAGACATTTATCTTTATTCGCCCTGTTGTGCCGGCACATTAAGTGAGTTTAGATGCGGACGAGCAGAACAATGCAGCCAGTTTATATATATTAATATATATATGTGTGTATATATACAGAGAGAGAGAGTTAGGTATGAGTTATGGGAGGAAAGGAGCGAGGCGGTTGACGGCGATGAATGAAGACGAACGAGCTCTCTGAGGGACGAGGATCATTTTGCCTCCTGCAACCGAACGTGTGGAGACATTCATCATGTGGTCATGTGACACGCGTGTCCTAAAGAAGCTCCTCCCACATTGTTCATGTGGAAATATTGACTCGTGCAGCGTCTGGAGTTGTATTTTATTAATGTTAAATTTTAAAAAAAGCTATCAGCTAAATTCAAACATGTTGCCTGGAGCTCCATCAGCTGGCTGTGGATCAGGATGGAGCTCGTGTCACAAAGCAACAGCTGGTTTGGTGTGATGGAGACTGGAAACCAGTTTGTTGAGATGGAGACTGGAAACCAGACCTCAGGTCTATATAATCTTATCCGTCCACTGAGGAAGACACTGAGATGCTGCTGAACGCTCCAGACAAACAGGTCGTCACATTTTATCAACGTT
>NW_027176120.1:488304-620804 GCF_023055335.1 Clinocottus analis
TTCTCGAGGTCTGGCGGTCCTGGGCGTCCGTCCGGCGGCCTACGTGCTGCGGTAGGTCTTGATGATGTCTTTGATCTGCCTCCTGCAGATGGGGCAGCAGGCGTTGGACATCTTCTTGAGTTTGAGGCCGCAGGTGTAGCACAGACACATGTGTCCGCAGGCGTAGATGACGGTGTCCACGCTGTTCTCGTAGCAGATGGAGCACTCGTCGGGCCACGGCCCGCGGCCCGTCGGGAACGTCGGGGACTTGGGGAGGCTGACCGGTGAATTTGGGGACGTTCCTGTGGAGACATTGAAATGAAATGTTCTCATCTCAGCCACAAAAAAATAATCAAAATGAACGTTGTGCTCGTTGACGGCTGTTCAGAAACCAAGAAACTAAAATAAGTCACTTTGTTACGTAACTGGTGTGAGTTATGACGCTAAGATACAGAACTACAGTCATAAATCAGAGCTTTGCAGGAGGGATTAACATCTTCTAGTTAGCAGTTAGCTTGCCTCATTTTCTAGTTAGCAGTTAGCTAGCCTCATCTTTTAGTTAGCTAGCCTCTTCTTCTAGTTAGCTAGCCTCTTCTTCTTGTTAGCAGTTAGCTAGCCTCATCTTCTAGTTAGCTAGCCTCTTCTTCTTGTTAGCTAACCTCATCTTCTTGTTAGCAGTTAGCTAGCCTCATCTTCTAGTTAGCTAGCCTCTTCTTCTAGTTAGCTAGCCTCATCTTCTAGTTAGCAGTTAGCTAGGCTCCTAGCTTAATAAATTTACAGAATCAACAACTAAATGGAAACATGCATTTCTTCTTTGAGTGAGCTGCTGGCAGCAGCAGCGGTCAGCTGTCAGCATGTCAGCTGACCGCTGGCTGCCAGCCTCCACCAGGAGCAGGTGATGAAAACAACTCCACCGCATATCTTCAGCACACTTTTACTACATTTGAGATCCAGTAGCTCCTTCTATCCAACAAGTAACTAGCTCACAGGAAAACCACGTCCATCAGAGTGAATGAGCTGAAACTAACTGCCGACCGTGTGCGGATGATTAAAAACACACATGGCGTCCATCTCATTTACATAACAGCCTATGTGACCAAACACGTCCTGACACGCAGCTGCAGCGGCGGCCGCAGTGGGACCATGACGGCCGGCGATTGTTCCTATGTGCTGCAGGAGGACATCTGCTCACCGTCCCGTCATGGCCTCCACGCCGGCCCCCTGTGGGGAGACGGACGCTGAGCTTCTCCTCCTGCCCGGCTGCACCTACCTCCCAGTGAGCTGCAGTACGCGGCGGAGCACAGGCCTCCGTTCAGCACCGGGTCGGAGCTGCCGCTGCCCAGGGCGCTGGGCGTCTGCGGAGAGGAGGAGGGCGAGCTGGGGCCCGACGAGGCCCCCGGATCCCCGAGGTGAGTGGAACCTAGTGGAGAGGAAGGGAGGAGATGAGAGGTTTGAACTCAAACTACTTCAGACACCAGCAGGTCGTCTCAGAGACGTTACTGGTGACTGAACTAAGAGTCAGAATGTGATCTGAACGCAGGCTGATGACAAGGTGACAGGATGCAACTACAAGGAGCAGAGAAGGAAATGAGGTCTGAGCGCGCTGGAGGAGCAGGAAGCATCCATGAGAGCTCTCTAAGCAGGTTCATCATGACTTATAGAGTGTAGTATGAAGGGCATGGAGGCACGAGACATCACAGCTAAAAGGTCTTAATGGTTTTTCTTTTGTTTCTTATTTGGTCCACTAAAGAAATACATCCAATAAACCAGAAAACGATCCGCTTTAAAAACAGAGGACTGCTCACACATATTGCTCTATCAGTGTGCTCATATTCATCACTCCTTGTACTTTTACTAGTATTAGAGAGAGTTTAAAGCAGTCCATCCGTTCTGCGTTCTCCCTCCAGGCGGTCGGAGGAACAAATGTGAATTTAGAGAACAAGTTCAGACAACACATGTTGAAACGCTCGACAGACCGGTCGAGCTGTTCCAGGCTGCCAGATGACAGTCGACGCTCAAAGTCACAGACATGTGACCTTGAACCTTGAAGCGGCGCTCATCAATATCTCCATATGAGCAATGGATGAATCGACTGCGCGCAGAGTGAAAAGGGGTCAATCGCTCGCTCTCGTTTGGGTCGTGGACTCATTTCTGTCCGTCAGCTGGCGAGTGAAGAGAAGAGAGTTGGTTCAGCCGTCTCTCAGTTGTTGGGAGACAAACACAGATCTGGAGGTTGGAGGAAACGCTGGTCACAAACACATCTCCATTTAAATGCTAATGTGTCTCTTTGCTAACACATTAGCCTTAGCAGCTCGGTTCTGCTTTAATAACATCACATTAAAAAAAGGAATAAATGCAGCTTTAAACGCCCCATTTCGCCCAAATTGACAGCATCATCAGGGACTTGCATTCATCCAGATGCTGGAGTACGGCTGGAGGTTCCTGATGTCACTATACTTGGGTTCTGCTCGGTCATCTTAAATAACGTCCTGTACCATCACAGGTCGGCCAGCGACACCAAAATACCAAACAAATTAATATGCAAATGAGCTGCCAGAGCGAGCGTGTAATCGCCAACTAAGAACTCCCATCAAATGCTTTGCTGCGTCTCTGCGTAGCTGCAGATTACTTTAATTACCTTCCTGAAGCTCGCTGTCAGGAAATAGCAGCAACAACTGCATCAGAATCAGCTGCTCGGTCCTATTTCAGGAGCTGCGTTGTTTCAGGAAGCTTCACAGGGGGTCGTCTCCTCCTCCTGCAGCCGCCATCAACACTGACCGGCACCGCCATGACCGATGTCCCAGCAGCCCTCTGTGCTGCCGACTGCGCCCGCAGTCTGATCAATACAGCTGATAACAACTTTCCTAACGGGGCCAAACCATAAACGAGTGACCGGGCTTCAGACGGATCGAGGCATGAGCAGCTCGTAAAGAGAGGCGGTGTTTGTTGTCGCGTCTCCACCTCAGCAGCTGTGCGGCAAGTCTCACTGTGTTGGGTTTGCATACCGGGGGTTGCCCCGCTGCTCCCTCTCAGGGTGTGTGTGTGTGTGTGTGTGTGTGTGTGTGTGTGTGTGTGTGTGTGTGTGTGTGTGTGTGTGTGTGTGTGTGTGTGACGTGATGCAACGGGTCCTCTATGAATAGACACGAGACCAGAAGCAGCAGAGGAGACGTCAGGCTGCTTCAGACCTCTTTTCCCTGTTTGAGTCGTCGTAAGAACCCCAAATTAACTCCAATACTTGTGTTTATTGTGTGTATTTGTTCAGCAAAGTCTTAGTAAAAAAATGTATATCTGCAAAAAAATCACTTTTAAAAGATATTTTGATGGTAACTATGAACATCCAGCATGATATGAGCCAGATTCCCCAAAAAGCCTCCTGGAGCGTCAATAAGACCTTTATGGAAAGATTAGGACCTAAAGAATCAGAACCTGAACAACAATCACAATAAAACAAAGACTTGTCCTGTTAGGAAGGAGCTTCAGTCAAAAATGGAAAAATATTACGTATTTTATGCCAAAAGATTGTCTGAATGGGGCATGCTGGGACTTAAAATGGACGCGGGAGGATTTTCGCACGCGGTTTCCAAAAGGTTAAACACGTGGTTAACGCTGTGAAGGTTCACAGTTTGTGTGTTTGTACAAACGAGATGTCCTAACCAAACTAGTGAGAGAGGAGCAGTTCAGGGTGTTGCTCAGAGGCACTTCCACATGCACACTCTGGGGATGGAACCGGCGACCTCGTGGTTGTGGATGAGCACACATCACCGCTCGTAACTCTTCACACGGGACATGACCAGCGGCCTCCTGGGTGAAAGTCCTGTGTGTTTAAGCTCGACCCCGTCTCTCCCTCATCATTCTGACTTCCTCCAGTGCTGAATGTAGATATGGATCATAACGTGCTGCTCGTACTTCTTTATGATTTCAGTCTAATTTCAAACAGTAGTTGTGTTGCCGAGACACTGCAGGAGCACTGATCATTGGTAGGAAAACGCAAAAGAGCGCAGCAGGAGGATACGGTGAGTTGTCTCTGACATCATCAGTGACTCCAGCACACTGAGGCCTGCTGACGGAGATCTGAGCAGCGAGAGGAAGCTCGCACTGTGTCACTCCACGAGGTGCTGCTGCACTGCTCATGTTTCACCTTTCATGGGATCACTTGAGCCTGATCGCCCTGCAGCACGAGCGCTTCATCTTCCCTCCCTCTCTTTGTCCCTCTCTCTCTGTTAATCCCCTGGCAGCCGAGCCCCCCCCCCCCCCCCCCCCCCCCCCGGGCAGCTGAGGCGGCTCTGATCCATCAACCCGACCTGGTGAACAGCTGCCGGCCTGTCGCCACGTCTCTGCCGCTAACGACTTCAGCCGCGCGTCCATCTTTAGCATCTATGGGCGGTATGCAGAGCATGCGATGAGGGAGGCGGGCGGCCATGCAGCAGGATCGCAGCCCGCAGGCTCGTGCCAGCCACAGATTTGGGTCACTTGTTACAACCTACCGGGAGGGAAGGGGTTACATTTATAGACTCAACGCGCCCCAGAAAGAAGGAAAGGAGACGAGTGGAAGGACCTCGAGCAAGCGTTTGGATTGGGTGGCGCTCTGTTCTGAGGGACTCATGAGGCTCTTGCTGTGTGCATGTGTTCAGACGGATGAGCGGACAGCAGCTCTGAGAACAGCAGCTTAAGGTCACGGCTCACCCTGCTGCACAAAATGTTAATAGTCTCCTCGGTCTGCGGTGGGAGATATTATCTCCAGAGACAAAAGAGCTGTTTTGGAAGGGAGGACCCGGTCGTCCATCCCTGAGCTGTTAATCACTTTCATGGCTGCGGGGAGGAGGGTGTGTTTGCCTCCACGCTCACGAGCGAGCGCTTGTTTACATGGAGGAGTGCGTGCAGTTAGACGTCTCTGAACTTTAAAAGGACTCGCACCCCTCACTCCTCACTGGATCTCAGTGAATTCATCTTTTCTATGCGAGCAGCGATGCATGTGGACGCCGCCGTGAATATAAAGCGGCTCCTCCAGAGTGCGGCTGGTTGAAGTCACGTGACACTTGAGTCCAACAGGAGCTCTGTGACGTTGAACCCAGACGCTCCGACGCAGGACGAAGCAGGAGGAACACCTGCTGGAGGAATGAACTGAAGAGGCTTCAGCGTCTCAGAAGTAGGATTTATTGTCTGAATTCTCCAAGGAAGACGCCGTTGAACATCAGTCACAGATGAGGAGGCAAATACAGTTTTCACTGCTCGTAGAGGTAACAGTGAAAGGTCAGCTCCTTCAGTTTCTAGTCTTCATCTCCTCAGTGGCGTTTCATCCACATTGATGTGTTGGGGAGGAGACAGGAGAGAGGAGGAATGGGGGAGGGGAGAGGAGGGAGGAGGGAGGAGCAAGGAGGGAGGAGACAGGAGAGAGGAGACAGGAGAGAGGCGAGAGGAGAAAGGGGGGAGGGGAGAGGAGGGAGGAGCAAGGAGGGAAGAGCGAGGAGGGAGGAGCAAGGAGGGAGGAGACAGGAGAGAGGCGAGAGGAGAAAGGCGGGAGGGGAGAGGAGGGAAGAGCAAGGAGGGAGGAGAGAGGAGCGAAGAGGAAGGAGAGGCCTCTGCACGAGGATGTGGGTGGTGAGACGTTTCACTCGAGCGTGAGCGCGCTGACATTTTAATGGAGTCTGTAAAACGTGTGGTGGGTCACTGCGTCCTGCTTCCTGCTTCCACACCACGAGACTCCTTCAATGTCTCAGAGCGCAGCCGTCTGATGGCGTCTCTCTCTGGCCCGCCACACACTAACGCCACGCATTTAGAGAGCAGAGGGAATGGTGCGTGGCGTCAGTCAATGAGCTGCTGGAACTATGAGACGTGTCTGTTGCATGCAGAGCTCAGGAAACACAGACCTGCACCCGCATGTGAAAAGATGCATTTTAACACCTTTTGCATCCAGCTAAAGGTCAGCGTGACGCTCAGAGTGCTGCTGACAGTGTAGCACACAATGGATTGTGATCTTTGTTCTGCAAATGGCCTCTGAGACACAGTGACACACACACACACACACACATTTCATCACACTGAGACATGCACATCGAGCAGCATCGTTCAAAGACAAAGCAAGACTTTGCGTTGACCAGGATGAAGAGTGACTGCTAACAGACTGCTGCACTATTGATCTCATCAGCATCATCACTCTGTTCGAGCTCTCTCGGCTGACCCGAGCTCAGCTGATGCATCGGTTTGTTCCTGTGAGAAAGGTCCATCACTTCCCGCTTTGTTAGAAGTGAGAGGCTCTGTGACGACTGCCGCTCGCTGCCGTCCTGAAGGCAGACGCCACCGGGAGAGCCGAGCTGTAAAGGTACGGCTCTCGTTCAGCTGCACTGAAAGCCAAATTGCTCTGCAGTCGGTCGACATGACGCAACAGATCTGAGCTGCAGGAGCCAGATAAGAGATGCTTCCTAATTCAAAGCAGCTGGAAAGTAAAGATGATTCACTGCTCAGTGGGAACTCTCATATCCGCTCTGATGGTGATGGAGATGTGCCTCCGACCATTGTTCTGCGTTTCCTGTGTTGTTGTGCCGCCGAGGCGCTCTGGTTTAAGTGATGTATGTGTACAGAGGAACAGATGATGTCTCCGTGAGACAACACAAGCAGCTGATGATGAGGTTATAATGTAACTTCCCTCAACACTCATTCTTACTGACTCGAGCATGAACACATCTAAATGTTACTCAATGTGAGCAATATCCGTTAGCGCTGTTATTTAGCCAAGCAGGGCTGTACTGCCAACAGCTAACCGCTAACGTTAGCTAGCTCTCCATCTGCAGATTTCAACACAGATTTGTGGTTCACAGTGTTCACGTCTGTTCTTCTCGAGCCTCAAACGCCGTCACGGGCTCAGAGTCTTGGCACCGACGTGGTACCAAAGCGTTGGTTCTCGTGACCTTCCTCTTGACCTTCAAATCCTTTTGACAACAGAAAGGTCTGAGGACGTCTTCAGCGTCCGTCTCTCTCTGTCAAGCAGACACTTCCGTTGTTCCTCTCTCACCTTTTTTTAACCTGTGCTTTCCTTTTCCGCTGCTGTCACTGAGGAATCGCAGTATTTATAGCCGCCTCTTCCTCCGCAGACAAACACGCGAGACACCTCTGAAAGGCCGGTTTAGCTTTGTGCCTCCTCACAGCATCACAAAAGGCAGCCTGCACAGCCTCTCTGCATGTGTGCCGTGTTGCTGTCGGCCCTTTGCATCGCCGGGTGAGCACACACAACGATAGCTTGTCGTTCAAATGGTGCGGCAATTAGCATAAATAGGATTTTGCCGACTTTCTTTGGCAGATGTGGGAACAAATGTCACTCAGAATGTCAGTCGCAGCGTGTTGCAGCCCCCACGACACACACACACACACACACACACACACACACACACACACACACACACACGGTACACTTGGCACACCACTGACAGCAAAGTGCCCCCCCGCTGAGGCGTCTTGTCAGCCCCGCTGTGAGCAGGTCGAGCCGCCTCAGCTTCTGTTCACACTTCCTGTTTCCAGTCTCGCCGCGTCGTGACGGAGCGTCCGCTTCCCTCTCCGGTTGACGGTTGGAGGGGCTTCCTGTCTGTAAATGTCATGACCCCCTGGGCGTCCGTCATGACCCCCGCGGCTGTACTTTCCAAAACGGAGAGGCGCGGTTAGTTCGCCTCCATTGGCTTCCTGTCAGAGCGATCAACACTTAGCACCGATAGATTTTCAACCCCAGGAAGTAAATGAATTCAGCTCATAGCTCAGAGGTGTCAGCAGTCGCGTGTCCAGCCAAATGCAGATCGATATCCTGATCTGTAGCTTCCTGACCCGCGACACCTCGCTGGGCTAAAAGGATTGTTTTCCCCCCATAAATTACTCTTTCAAGTGGGATTATTCACAAGATGAAGCATGCGGTCGAATAACCAAAGAGCGCTCATTACTCCCTTTAAGACTCTCAGGAGGCCGATGCAACAAAAACCTTTCCATCCGGGATACTTTCCTTTGTCTTTTTTAGCTTTTAGCTTCGCAAATAAACCTGATGATGTCATCAGAGATGTGTCGGCTCGGAAACAAACAAATCACACAGAGTGAGGTCTGCTCTTTCAGGCTGATATCAATATTTGGGAGTTTAAAACAAACCAGTTGATAGTATTGAAAGAAATAAAAATACTCAGTTTAAACGTATATGATATTTATATTGCAGAGAGTTATAAAGTCTACCGGAGAGATGCTGTTGGTTGCTTTATGAGAAGTGTGGAACTCTTTTCAAACGACATTAAACAACAACAGTGATGTTATTAAATACACAACATCGTTGGTGAAAAAAAGACGTCACATAAATGTAGTTGTAACTTCCTCAAACGTTGTGGATCAATGCATATTTGTCATGTTCAGCGTGATGCCAAATGAGAACTCTCGACTTCAGCATCTTTTGACCGCCGCTGTCTCTCCTGCATGGTTTGAACGCGACATCGATCCAGCACTTTGTCATATTTTGGTCAAACTCTCTAGTGTCTAATGTGGCTTCATGTGGCGCTCACTTACCCAGAATCCTCAGCTGAGTCACGGCCCCGTGGAGGCCGAAGAACATCCAGAGCGGGCGGGAGTTGTCCACGCACACCTGCATGCCCACGTTGGTGCCGTTGTGGCTGAGGATGACCTCGCCCTCCTGGTTGACCAGGAAGCCCAGGATGTCGCTGCTCTGGAGCGGCGTCGGGACCCGACACACCGCCCAGAACTCCTTCCTGTCCACCAGCGCCTCCGGGTTGTAGGGCAGGTCGCTGGGGCGCAGCACCGCCGGGTCGCAGGACGTCACGCCGTAGGACAACGAGCCCGAGCGCGCCGGGCTGGACTTGGTGACCTTGATGAAGACGGTCTCGCCGGTGCGCAGCGGCCGGTTGGTGAAGACCAGCGTGCGCTCGTCCCGCGCGTGCTCGGACCGCGCCACCGTCTGCTCGTCCAGCGTCTTGATGTGGGCGCCGCGCAGCTGGTGGAAGTGGAGGTCGCTCTCCAGGGCGGACGGCAGCAGAGAGGACTGCTGGGAGTTCAGGGAGTTCTGGGGAATGGGGCAGGTGGAGGCCGAGGAGGCCGAGGCCAGCCGCAGGGCGTGGCGGTGGGAGTGGTTGTGGCCGTTGCTGCCGTCGTCCTGCTGCAGGTTGAGGTCGCACAGGCTGACGGACAGCCGGGAGTCGTCGGCTTCCCGCCGGAGCGAAGAGGAGCGCACCGTGGTGAAGGAGCGCGGGCGGAGGCAGTCGGGAGGAACAACCTCGCTGTCTGGAAAGAGACGGAGACGGAGACAGACTTTAATAACGGTCGCACTGTGTTTCACTCTGAGTTGCAATTTGCCTCCGACGCGACGCAGCGGCGTCTGCAGTCAGACGAATCCCTAAATTGCGAGCAAACAATTCTCAGAAGAGCTGAATCTGCAGCTCGTCTGACAACAAGATACCGGAGGAAGAAAAGAGCGAGTAATTTAACTGGAGCTGCACAGGTTGAACGTGACGGAGCTGTGATTCCTCAGTCTGTCCACAGGTAGAGACATTAACGTCGTCCTGAACCTGCACACACACAAGGAACTGCTGCGCGGCGGCAGCCAGCGAGCAGCAAATGACTTTACTGAAACTAAATGAAACAGATGCGTGGATGTGCGTGCGCATGTTTGTGTGCGTGTGTGTGTGTGTGTGCGTTTGTGTCGGTTGCATTCCTTGCAATCCATAGTACAGTATCACTCTGCAGCGAGCCATTAATGTCATCCAATATGTGTCTCTGATAGAAAGAGTGGTGCTACATGCACACACACACACACACACACACACACACACACACACACACACACACGCACACACACACACACACACACACACACGAGTCCACTGATGAGCGGCCCTCAGGTTGCACGCTACGCCTCGACACGCCGCTCAAAATAACACCTCTGAGTGTGTATGTGTGTGTGTGTGTGTGTGCGTGTGTGTGTGTGTGTGTGTGTGTGCGTGTGCGTGTGTGTCCCTCTGGGCCTGGTGTTAAATTAGCCCGCCGCCCTGACAGAGACCCCTCTTACTATGGGATTAGATTAGATTAGATTAACTTTATTAATCTTTAGTGAGGAAACTCATTTGTCCCCAAAATGCATCCAGACAAAAACAGACAAAGTGCACAACAGACAAGACTGACAGAGCGAAGGAACATGAGACGGAGAGAGGAGGAGACCACGACCTCTGAAGCACAGCCAGAAGAGACCTCCAGCAAGAGGTGGAGGAGAGACAGGAGACAGAAAGAGGTGGAGGAGAGACAGGAGACTGAAAGAGGTGGAGGAGAGACAGAAAGAGGTGGAGGAGAGACAGGAGACAAAGAGGTGGAGGAGAGACAGGAGACAAAGAGGTGGAGGAGAGACAGGAGACAGAAAGAGGTGGAGGAGAGACAGGAGACAAAGAGGTGGAGGAGAGACAGGAGACAAAGAGGTGGAGGAGAGAGAGGAGACAGAAAGAGGTGGAGGAGAGACAGGAGACAAAGAGGTGGAGGAGAGACAGGAGACAAAGAGGTGGAGGAGAGACAGGAGACAAAGAGGTGGAGGGAGACAGGAGACAAAGAGGTGGAGGGATGATGGAGGATGAACGACAGCAACCAGCTGCCTCCTGTGGAGAGATGGACGTCTGTGTCACTGACATGACTGTGACCAAACATCATGATTATGTTTTGCTTCTCAGGACTTTTACTTCCACGCTGAGCGACATTCCTGCGAATGTACAAATGACGTTTGGTAAAAACAAACGTCGACACTGCAACATTTATTTTTCTGCGGTATAAAAAAAACGCAGCAATATTCAGCCTCAATTATGTCGACTACATTTAAAGTTAAAAGTTCAACCCTGTGAACTTTGAGTCTGCCATGGACTCCACAGAGAGCAGCCGGACCAGAAGGCCCCACTGAGCCCATGAAGATCAGACTCCTCTTGCTTTGCCAGCAACCTGAAGATCAGTGTTTTAGTCTTCATGAAAACAAACGATTACAAAATACTGTACTTCTATGGATTAAAATAAATCTTGGCATTAGTAGTTTAATGATGTATCACAGTCGGCTCAGAGTTCAGTGTAAACAGATCATAATTCATCTTTAATGTAATGTTATGTTGCTGTGAAAACATCTCCTGTAAGTGGATTCATTCACGTTTCTCACCAACACTACATTTTACTAGATGACATGTGAACGCATCATGATGACATCGTACCTTTGACCAACACTCAGTGAGTCTCAGGTTGGCCTTTACCTCCGGAGAGCCCTTCACCTGGCCAGGGGGCGGGGCTTCTGGTGCCCTCGAGCCCAGAAGGAGGAGCCAACTGTAAATGTCGTGTTTACAAACCGTTACAGACAAATTGTTTTTTATCGGGCCTTTAACTTTGGCTAATGAGCTCAGAAAAGGTCCCATTGTTCATGTTAGCTTCCTGAGCATTTGGTTGAGATACATCCAGAATGAAAGCACCTTCAGACTGCATCACCTTTAGACTGCATCACCTTCAGACTGCATCACCTTTAGACTGCATCACCTTCAGACTGCATCACCTCCAGACTGTCTGCATCACCTTCAGACTGCATCACCTTCAGACTGCATCACCTTTAGACTGCATCACCTTTAGACTGCATCACCTTCAGACTGCATCACCTTTAGACTGCATCACCTTTAGACTGCATCACCTTCAGACTGTCTGCATCACCTTCAGACTGCATCACCTTTAGACTGCATCACCTTCAGACTGCATCACCTTTAGACTGCATCACCTTTAGACTGTCTGCATCACCTTTAGACTGCATCACCTTTAGACTGCATCACCTTTAGACTGCATCACCTTCAGACTGCATCACCTTTAGACTGCATCACCTTCAGACTGCATCACCTTCAGACTGCATCACCTTCAGACTGCATCACCTTCAGACTGTCTGCACACAGTTACAGGCCACCGACCACTAGCTTTACACTCCTCTGGTTTCCTCCCACAGCAGAAAGGGACACGAGCCGGAGGGAGATGTGACGGACATCATACCGGCTGAACCAGGAACAGTGTGGGCTCTGTTCCAGGAACTCTGAATCCACCATCCTGAGATGGAAACAAGCAGCTGATGTTGAATGAAGAGCCAGTTTGTTTCCTCAGAGTGAAGTTTGTGCACGTGGTGAAAGAAAAAACAGAAGCCATCATGAGGACGCTCCGATGCTACAACTCACTGTGGCTAGAGGACCTGATTTCGGCGGATGCTAGCAAAGCTAATGCTTATGCTAATGCTAGCTTTAATGCTAGGGTCTGGTGTCCCTTTATGAGGCTAACTCCTCCTTTTCCTGAGTACAAAGCCGTGGCAGAATAAATGAAATAAAATCACACGACAGCGTTCTGTTCATTTGGATTCTGGGTCACTTTTGGATTAATTACACATTTTGAAATCGGCCCTCGAGTCGCTCCAGACCCCCACGCGGTAACTGAAACACTGCTCTGGGTTAACCTGAGAATAGACGTCTCTTAACCAACAGAGACAGTGGCTGACATCAGGAATCACGCTGCGACGTGTTCGACTGAACCGGAGACGACAGCGACCCCCTCAGTGTTTCATCTCCTTCCAGCGGCGTAACGGATGATGAGTCCGTGTGCGGCGTGAAGCTAACACGGAAGCGCTGCTCCCTCAAAAGTCGTGTCAGCCGTGAACCGATGCTCTGTGGTTCACGCGTGATGGAGGCTGGCCCTGGAATCCTGCTAATTGGTTTTTCAGAAAGGCAATAAACGGAGAGGACGGCGCCTCTGGCTGCTAATCAACCATTAAACACCTCAGCGCTCAGGAGCGCGCAGCAGTTAGCTGTGAGGCTAACAGGTGACTAGACCAGCCAGCTGGGGTTTCAGATACTATTTCCTTTGCCATCAGTCCTCTGCTGGGAGATATCCAAGATGGCGAGCTGCGGGAACGAACACAGTGTGGCCGTCAAGTCGTCAGTGAACTGCTCAATCTGTCACTTCCTGGTTTTATGCCATTTCTTTAGACAGAGAGAGACCTGCAGGGAGGCCTGTGATGACGGAGAGAGAGCGCTCAGGCTCTCAGAGAGCAGCCGGCATGTTGACCGCTCAGCCGCACAACTGATTGGGATGCCGAGCCGCCGCCGGCCCGCTCGCCCACACTTATTGGGGGATTTGAATTCCAGGATCAAACAGAGCTGCATGCGTCGGGTCTCAGAGACGGATTCCTCTGCTGCCCATCGCTCCATCCTGAAATGCATCGCGGACCGGACAGACTTTGTTGCACGACCTCTGGGACATGCAGGAGGACCAGAGCTGCTGAGGGAGCGTGGCGGCAGATGGAGGGAGAACAGCGGTAAAGTCAGGAGGGGGAGGAGGCTGCAGTCGGTCGGATCCACTTCTCCGTGAGCATCACTCACACTTCAGTCCAGGGTTCCTTTCAAAAATATCTTTTTATCAGCCATTTCCAAAAAAAGCTTCTCTGAGGGTTCATGTTCCTTTTTTCTTATTCTTTTTTTTAACATCCTCTCCCTTTTCCTTTTTCCTTGCTCACTTTTCAAAGAGAAGTCATTTCAAAGCCTTATTGGCTTGTGTGCCGTGTTCTTCTTCTGCTCCTTTATTCATCAAAGGCCGAGGAGACGGAGGCCTGCATGTGTTGTTTGCCTCCAGGACAGAAAGATGAATGAAAGCACCGGAGAACATTTACCAATGCGTTTGAAAAAGCGTGTCCGCGCCTGTGTGAGCGCACGTGTGTGTGCATGTGTCCATGTGTGTGTGTGTGTGTGTGTGTGTGTGTGTGTGTGTGTGTGTGTGTGAGCTCACCAGCTGCTGCTCACTAACTGTGGTGCACCTGCGTTTTTAGCAGATACGATCCTTTTGTCTCATTGGTCCCTTTCAAATCCGGCACGCAGATGCTTCCTCTCATTGGCTGAGGCCAAGATTTTGCACTTCGAAAGCAGCGTTAAACATTCTGTGTGTGTGTGTGTGTGTGTGTGTGTGTGTGTGTGTCATGTAGGAGGACATTGTAATGGGGCCATGAAAGATGCAGCTGCTGACACTGTGAGGGGAGGGGGGGGGGGGGTCATCACCTGATTCTTCACTTTTGATTAAATTTCAAACCCAACGTGAGACCTGCTGGTTGGGCTGAACCATTCACTGGTTCGTGCAGGGGCGCGTGGGAGTTGTGGGTCGGCCCGTTTGGAACGCCTTCTGTTCTTCTTCCTCTCCCTGGATTGGTTTCGACTTGAATAATTAAACACCTGTTGGACTGAGTGCACGGACACAGGGCGCCCCGAGTGTCTTGGCCCTCGCTGCTCTCAATGGCCGACGTTGTAAATGTGTTTGATGAGGGAAAAGCCACAAAGCAGGAGAGCTAATGCTGCGCATGGGGAGCTGGATGGAGGCACCGGCTGGCTTAGTGGCTTTGCTAGCCTGAGCAGAAGGAACTCACAAAGGGGCTGAGCTGGTGTGCAGGGGGGGGGGGGGGGGATTTACTCCATCTCACAAACACAATCTATCTCACAGGGCTTATCTTTATCCATCGGCTCCGGAGGGCTTCATCCGATGTCGGCGAAGGTGGAGACAGAGAGAGGGAACCAGGAAGAGGGGATGAAAAGGAGGAGGTTTGCTGGAAGAGACGACAAGACGTGAGGACACGAGGTGCGAAGGGAACGGTTGGGATCAGCTGGACCGGCAGAGGCTGCAGACAGGAAGTCCAGAGAGACTTCAGCTATGAACAGAGTCAGAGAGTCAGACAGCTCGGCTCAGAGAGAGAGAGACATGAAAGAGAGAGAGCTGTGGTGGAGAAGAGAGATGGAGTCAGAGGGGTCTTTGTGCTAGATGTTTGGGATGTTCTTTATTCCCTGGCGCTGGTCCAATCCCTCGCCCTGATCGGGCTGGGCGGCTTTGAACCCGGGGCTTTTGGAAAGAGCAGCCGGCTCCCGGGGCGACACATGGCCGTCACAAAGAGCCGGGCAGCGAGCCCGGTAAGTCACAAAAGCCCCGTCCCTGAGGTCATCGGCAGAATCCAGCCCCCCCCCCCCCCCCCCTCCCCCTCCCCCTCTCTGCCAATCAGCATGCCAGGCCCTTAGCGTTAATAACCTCCATCATAAGGTTCTTAGATTTAAGCCCCACATGTTTTATTCCTGTGCTCAACCGCGTTGCTATCGTTCATATTTATAGAAAACTGGTTCGACTCCTGAAGCTGCACCGACGGTTCCGTTCACAATGGACCCAATAACATGTTTGAGAAGCAGACAATGAGGATTTATTGATTATATATTACTAATATTGAATGATTAATTTACCGTTTCAACCGATCAGGACGTCAGAGTTGCTTGGGAGTCGACCTGTGACGGTTCTTTGGCTCAGCTCGGGTTGAGTCCCGTACGATCACCGGCCGGCTCGGGGGTTCGAGCCCCATCAGGCTTCTTCTCCTTCATGTTGCTGTTTTCCCACAATCCCACACAAATATGTCAATAGACTAGCGTAGACTTCACTTATCAGGAAGTTCATTCTGATTGCAGAGTGCAGAGCAGAGTAATGTCACCGTCAGCGTTTACACTGGTTCCCCATAAGGAGGTGAGGGGGGGGGGGTTGATTAACATGAGTAACGTGTATTTGTGAATGATGCGTGTGATGGAGTCATGGAGGAACACTCATGCACCATGTGAGCGCTGTGGCCTCAGGCCGGGACGAGGAAACATGGAGGTGACCCATCGCTCCAGAGGAACACTTCTGGAGCTCAGGAAGGAAACACACAGACCTCCATGTGAACCTGACACACCTTCACCCCACTAAGAAGGGATCTGCTCAGGACTTCTGATTCCTCTTCTTCAGAGAGGAACTCAGCGACCTGGAGGTCCAGTTACTTTAACATCTATCTTACAAATCAAACAAATACAGTTTATTCTTCTTGGCCATTGCAGCTCTCTGACCAACAGGCGTCATAAATCATGAAGCAAACTGAAGCCAAGGAACACAACCTGGATGCATTGGCTTTGTTTGATGCCTCGAGGTCTTCGCAACAGTAAACTACATTTCCAGAAATGAGAGATTTACAGCATCTTCTCTGCTGTGTGTTGTTGTTGGGCCGTGTGAAGCATCAGGACTTGTACATAAGTGCAGCTATTAACTGGGAGGACGACTGCCAAGTCAAACAGTGCAAGTCAAGTGCGCGTAGTAATCAAATCATCATTTCACTGGAAAGTAATGGCTTTCTCCCAGAAGTACGAGGACCCTGCTCCGTGTCTCTGAGCTGCAGAACAACACGGTCCTGAAGGACTTCTGTCATCCCTCCTGGCTGAAGACTCCATGTTCCTGGAGGCACAGCGAGGGCCAACAGGAGAAGAAACCACACGTCTCTCAGAGGCTCTTTTCTTGACAGAAACAGTTCAACAGTGTTTGTTTCTCTGAACACTTTGCGACTCAAGATATGCAGAAAGCTTTTCATGGTGATGAGTCTCCGTGTGGCCAACCGGAGAGAGAAAACCGTTTGAAATGACGTGGGAAGGGAAAAGCAAAGCAGACCATGCCTCTGAAGGTTGAGCTGATGCACACACACACACACACACACACACACACACACACACACACACACACACACACACACACACACACACACACACACACACACACACACACACACACACACACACACACCTGTTCGGTCAACACACTCCCATGTCCCTGCACCAGGGCGCTGAGAGGCAGACCCACAACTGATAGACAGTCAGGTCATTGCATGTTGGTGCAGCGCCGCATTAAAAGACGTTTGCGGCTCTCGTTCAGCGGCTCAGGAAGCACATCGATGAAGATGCGTTCTGCGTCACGTGATGCTGCTCAGCCAATCCCATGTGTGTATCCCGATAAGCGTCATGGCGTGAGTGACTCTTATATGTTTATTATTCCTATACAGACTGTTTAAACCAAGATGGCGGATGCTGACCTGCATGTCGTTGTCCTCGTACAACGCCTTGTGCAACGACAATAAAGTTGCATCTGAATTTAAAACCAGTACGTCTCATATGTTTGAGGCTCCACTACGAGACAAAACACACATCTTTTGAGCAAACACACTTAAATCATGCACAGAAAATACACAATCTAAAAGCCTGAAATCATCAGAATCCTAATACGTTAATTCTGCACAACAACGATGTTAAATGAGAATAGAGCTGAAACGAGTGCCTGCTCACACGCCTCCTTTTACAGGATGAATTAACTGCATGGAAAGCTGCAGGCCAGTTTATTTTAAGATGCACATTATTGTTTAAGCTTTCCGTGATGTTAGTAATTCTTACATCAAGCGGTGTGTTGAGGGATGCAGAAATATTCCAATACAACATTTTAGAAAAGGTACAAATCCAAACAGCACGCAAAGGCCTGCATGGGTCACCTTGTGTGCAGAGAGAGACTTTTCATTCACACATCTTAAGCCCAGACGTCTAGGGAACCCTCCACAAACCACCATGACACTTTCTGCCCTTCACAAAACGCAGCCCAACTCTGGACCGTCATCCAGACGGCCGGGCTGGACCACCAGACGCCTTCCTCTCGGCTCGCTGCTGTCTAACAGCTGAGGAAGCCTCTGAAAGACAGTTTGTGAAAAACTGTCCCCTCAGTTATTACTCACATGAGGGTGTCGCTGCTCGCTGGCGCGACAATGTGTTGGGATGATAATGAAGTCTGTGAGGGTTTGTAAACCGTTGACGCTCCACATTTATAACAGTTAGTAGACGATGTGTCCGCTTGTAAACGCTGCTTAAAGACCTGCATTTTACTCCCACGCCCACACAAATGATGCTCGATCACCGATTCCCACACCTGCAAGAGCAGAGGAGGGAAAACCTCCCAGCACATGATGTGTGGAAGCTGCTGTTGGGAGGGAGGGAAGTCACTTCCATCAGAGGAGGCGTCCTTCACTTGAGCCTTGCCAATGCTAAACAGGAAGCGTCCGTCTTGTGAGCCGGCGCACTGTCAGCGATAAGCTAGCTCTTCTGACACGTCTCGGGAAAGACGTAAGCAAAGAGTTGGAGGAGGAGGAGGAGGGGGTTGCTGCGCCTTCATCCATCAGGACTTCACACATTGTTTTCCTCTCACTGAAGGACTGAAGCCTCCAGGATTAGTTGTCCTTTCCACCTCGCTCACATCTCTCATCCTTAGACAGAAGCACATTGATGCAATTAAACAAAGTGACGTAAAAATGGCAAATGGCACATTTACAGTCCTGCGACCACTCAAAGTGCTTTAACACTCATCATTCACCCATTCATTCAGTGAAGGGAGGGGCTACCAGGAGAGGAACTACTGTCCTCCAGGACGAGCACACTGGCCCACAGCCTGCAGAAGAGAGGAGGCGATATGCAGACACACATCAAAGAAAGAGCCTACATGCGTCAGAGCGTGTGAGACACCTGCATCGTGTTTTCTGGTTGATTTGGAGAAGAATAAAAATGCAGAAAACCGCTCTGTCAATCACGCAGACTGACAGCAAACTGGTGGCCTCCTGATGGTCAACGAGACCTCGTCCTCCTGTCCAGACACTTTCATTCAACCCGTCACCTGAGGACAACGTCAGAGTCTGCACCACACCGGGTGGATGCAGTCGCCTCTGATGGAGCACAGAGATCTTCCAGGACGCGACGTTTCAGTGTGAACGAGATTAACTGCAGCATCCTTTGAGTTTGACGGCTGGACCGGCAAAACCGCTTCTCTGAATCAGCCCGGATGAAAGGATGAAAAGTGCTGGTGGCCTCGAGGCTTTGCAATCAGACCGAGTTCCTCGTCCTTCAGGGAACTTCCACAGCTCCTCTTGATTAAAGCTCCACTGTGACTGACTCATACAACGAGAGTGCTGCTGGCTTTACAACAGCTGGAATTACTCAGTAACTCAGCCGCCTTCCCGATGTCAAGTAAAGTTCTTCTGTGTGCATGATGTGTGTGTGTGTGTGTGTGTGTGTGTGTGTGTGTGTGTGTGTGTGTGTGTGTGTGTTTACACATGCAACAACCTTGGGGAATGGGACATTGGGTGTAAATTAAACAACCTTTTTTCTGGCTTGTTGGATTTCCAGCCCTTGGGGACAGCTTCAGTCTGCCCTAAAGATTACGCTGCCAAACCGCACCAATATTCTTATTTTCCGCGTTGGAGGTGCAGTCGATCTCCTGCTCCCTCCGCAGGACCTGAGCAGAGACGTCACCGCGTCTGCAGAGAGGCCAGAGCGCTCGAACACGTCGCAGCGCTTGTGACACAAACAAAAGAGTTCTTTGGAGAAAACTAATCAAGTCTTATCGCAAGAAAATCAAATCAAAACTGTTTTTCATTGCAACTTTCATATGATCGAGCTACCATACAAACTGAAACCTGCCACCGCCTTTAAAAGGTTCAAAGTAGGGCATGTAAACCAAGGACTTCCTGCCTGGATCAACGCGCATGTCGTCTGCAGAGTATCATGGAAACACAAGCTGTGCTTTTACTTTCACTTTTGGGTTGTTGAAGTACGTTCGAGCTTCCGGTCGGCAGCAGCTCCAGAAGCACAACTTCCCTCAGAAGAGCAAACCTTTTGTTACTGGCACTGTGCTCATGTTTCGTGCTTCTTATCAGAACAAGTTCTCCAGGATGAGTCTTGTGGAGGCTGCTTGTGTTCAGAGCATCGAGCTGCAGCATCGTTTGTTCTCAGCTTCATTTGCAGGATGGCAGATGGGAGGGGAAACAAACAGAGCTGTCATGGTGCTCAGAGGGGTGTGAAACCACAAAATCACTCCTGCCCCTCCTCCTCTCTTGTTCCTGCCATGTATGATGCATCACCCTGGTGAATCCTCCGGGTAGATTATCACATGATATGGCTCCTATTTCAATCTTTCTACATCAAAGCCGCTCCAAATGTCGCCGGCGGCCGTCCTCCTTCTGCTTCTGCTCTGACCTCAGAGCTGAACTGATGAAACATCTGAAGATGCAGAGTCGCTGCAAATCATTCGCTCTGAACATGTGCTGAGATATGAAGAAAGAAATAAAGCGGCTATAATCAATATTTTCGTATGAATAACTTTAGAGCTGCCTTCCCCCCTTCTCCACACACACACACACACACACACACACACACACACACACACACACACACACACACACACACACACACACACACACACACACACACACACACACACACACGTCGACGTTAACAAGAAGACTGATTTGTAGTTTTCTGTTTCCTGTTTTATTTTGTAGTCTTGTGTCCTGTGTGCCGCTGCACTTCCTGTCCTGGTGGTTGTGTGTGATTGTCTACCTGGTTCCTGGTTGTGTGTTCTCTTCACCTGCTGCTCGTCACCTCTTGTATTCAAACCCTGTTTGTCTCCTTGTCGGTTCCTTCTGTGTAAATCTGGTCTTGGTTTTTCTTCCTGGTCTATTTTTGAGAACCTTTTGTGTTTGAATGAAATATTCTTTGACCTGTTCTACGGCGTTTGGGTCCTACTCCCTTCATCCCCTGACAACGTGGGACCTTCCAGTCAAAGAGAGATAAACTAGTACAAGTCTGTTAACTTCTAACATGTGAGTCCATATCTACATAGTCCTTATTTAATGAATGACTTACAAGCAACAAGTTGGCTTCATAACAACATAATACATAGAGAACTCTACATGTAGTAATGATGAATTCACCCCTCTTCATGGATGCACGCTTGCTTTGTGCGTGTGAAGCGGCACTGCACTATAGTTGTATAGTATAGTAATCAATAGTTGTGGTCATAGTGATTGGCATGTGTCATGGAGGAGGACAGGGCATGCACTAATCTGAGCAACACAACCGCTGGAAGGAGAATCACGTATCGCTGCCGAGACTCTGGAGACACGATCAGAGCCCGATGGTTTACATTATGAAAGACCTACATACACAAGCTCAAAATGGCTTGGAGCGAGAAACTTAATCCACCATAGAATTATAATTCATGCTTTATGGAGCGAGGATTATAGTTTTTCCAAGGAGGCATAATGAATAATCTCTCTCTGCCGAGAGAGAATAGAAATGTTATTGAGCCAACAGGAGAAAATCACATCAGCAAAGAATAGAGATGTAGAGTGAGAATGTGACAAAAAGAAATGAATTAAAGTAAAAGCATTTCAAACACAACCTGTAGTTCATCGTTGGCATCAATTGCTTCATTCTGACCGTTTCTATTGTTCCAAGTGCTGCCTGCAGCGCTGCAGGTTTATTTGAGAACCCGAGGCTGGAAAAAGGAGAAAAAGCTGAAATGCCAGATTAAATAAGGAGTGAAAGCGAGAGGAAGGCCTCAGATGTGGGAGCCCGAGGGCTTATCCACGGATAGGGAAAGGTTCACGGAGCGCTGCGCCCGGAAACGTGATGCACGGAGCCGACACAATTGGCCATTCAGCGTCACAAAGGGCCGTGTCTTGTCTGGATGATGTATTTCTATCTCGACCTTCGGTAGCGTTCCACCCCTCTGAACAGGCCCCCGTTTGTGGGGACAGATGTCCGTCAGTTGGCCCCCTGAGGAACATGAGCCTGCATACGGCCCGACTGAAAAGACAGTAGGAATGACTGAAGTAGGACTAAGGAGAAGCCCGGGTCGGGTGCTTGGAGCAGAGTCTGAAGAGGTCAGACGTCTCTCACAACGATGCGTTGCAGAGGCTTCAATCACAGCAGACCTTGGCCTGAATAGTGGCTCTCTGCTACTTGATATTTGAGCCTTTTTCTGTGGGTCCATAATCTGACATCCATCTGCTAACAGTAATTTATTAGGTCAGGACTTTGAGTTATGAACCAACACCAAAAGCAGAATATGGGCGCCCTCATACTCAAGACACTAAACATCCATCCCACCAAGATACCGATCGACGCAGCGGATGGAGTTACAATATCTCTGAGCCGCGTGACCCCTGGTCTATTCTCACAGCGCAGAGGGATGACAGCACTGAATCTCCAGGGAAAACAAATGTGTGTGTCCATTCCCTGACATCAAAGGCTGGCCCATACTATCCTGGGCTCTGCGTGCTAAGCTGCCCAGCGCGGCTGGATAACGCACAGCAGCCCCCTCGCTGCTTTTGTGTAAACACGGGGGCCAAATATTGGCCAGATATAGATAGCCTTTGTTCATCGTGGTTCCATTGCATCATGGAAGGCTTTACTGTCCACAAAAACAGGAAGGGTAACCTCCACAAAGGACTGCTTCTTTGCCATGTGCAGAAATATACATCCTAATAAGGTTTTTAAAGAGAAAGCGAAGACACTGAAAAATGATCATAACAGATGCGTCGACGAGACAGTTTGATAGTCGTAAGCAGAGCGCTCACACATGATCACACTGGGAGGACACGTTAACACATCACTCGCTAAAACACGGCGTCATGGACTGTGGTTTTGTACTCGCCACCTCTGCTGAGCAGAATCAGGAGCCTGGAAGCTTTGAGCGGTCGAGAGGCAAGAAAACGTATTTCAACGAGGAAATACCCTCCAGCCCTGCAGAACTGATACCACTAACATCTTCAGCAACCAACAGCGTCCTCTCCATGTCGTCTCACACACACCTGAGCCACGCCGCGAGCTGCCTGTTGCTGCACACAGGAAGCCGATTGGCCAACTTCCTGTGAGGAGTTGACCGATCAGCTTCACAAACGCACTACTTGTTGTGATATTGTGAGAATCCTGAACGTAAGCGGGGACGATGACATTGCACTGCATGCACTTTCTATACACATACGTTTAGTATGCTGGTGTTGATGGTTTAATGTTGCTCTGTGTTTTTAAATTAATGTCAAACAGTTTAATTCTTGGGATGCAAGTGAAATAAAATGGTATACATCGTGGCGACCTGGGCGAGTCTCCCTGAAGCTTTCCAAATGATAACATTATTATTTAAAGCGCTTGTCTTTGAGGAAAGCCGATGTAACACTAGCGAGTAGCTGCCATGAACGGTCACAGTGGCGAATGAGGATCAACTTGCCGGCCGGACAGATCCCGAGTGAAGAAAAGTAAATTTCGTTCAGCAGATTTTTAGTTTCATCGGCGAGGCGGTGAGCTCTCCATGCGGTAAGAGACACAACATGCATCTGATTTGTCCGCGGTTACAATATGTGTCACCCTCCAGCATCTGGTGATTTATTATCTTGGCCCACTATGATCAGAAATCACAATGGTATCTGAGAAAAAGAGTCACAGCTGTGTTGGATAATCAGAACTGGGTAAAATAATTCACTCAGTAAAAAGAATGTGACATCTCAGAGTGGTTGCACAACTGGGGTCTCGTCCAGCAGCAGCCATGAAAATGTGTGTATAGTGAAAACCACGCATGTAGACGCCAACGCACTTACTCCTTCAGTCCTGACGGCTGCCAAAAGTCTGGATCATATTCTTCTCTTTACTCTGTTATATACTATTCTGTTAAACATGTTCTCATCTGGTGTTTTACCCCCCCGGGTTCTGGGTCCCAGAGCTCTTCAGCTCTTCATTTTACGCTTCTTGGACCATCTTACCTAGCAGCTGCACTCCGCGGGTCAGACCGTACACGTCGATGAGGGCCCAGAGGGAATCGGCTGTGCGGACTCCACTGAAGAACAGCATGGGACTGGACTCGTTGATGCGGTAGAAGACCCTGCCCTTCTTGTCGACCCAAAAGGCAATGACGTTGCCCTCGTTGGCAAACTCCTCGGGCAGGGCCTTGGCCCAGAAGCCGCTCTGGGACACCAGGTCGGGGCAGGCGTACTTGGGCAGGTTGTCTGGGTTTATCCTGGATGGGTCTTTGGCGGTGAAGCCCAGACGTAGAGCCCCGCTCCAGCAACACTGCTTTTTAGTAATCTGAGGAGAAAGAGAACCATATGTGGCTTTAAAAAAAGAAAATCATTTCTTAGAATTTTTAAAAAAAGTAGAGACAGCTATTCGACATGAGCCTGTGTATCACCCCAAACTCTCAACTTCTACAAAGTATTTGACTCTTGATGGTTTCCATTCCAATGAAATCACTGTGCAGTTGAGTCCACATATTAAGTGTAAACCTGAGATAGAAACGGTACAATCATTTAGTCTGTTTGAAAGCTCCCAGTCTTTCAGGAGCTCAAGTGTTCCTCTCTGACAGGGAATACCTTGAGGCGGACTTGCTCATACAGCGCCATGGGCCTGTTGCTGAAAGTGATGGCATTGCAGAAACTGGCCTGCCTCTTGACTGTCTTCTGGGAAAGGTCCATGACGATTTGGGACCCCTTGGCGTTTGGATGAAAGAGCAGTGGGCTGACGGGCAGACGCCCGCCAACGCTGCCGCACTGGATGGGCAGGCACCTCTTGGGTTTGTGGTGGCATCGATGCGACGTGGACGGGAACGGGCCCCCCAGGGAGTCTGAGCCGGGAGAGACAAGAGAAGGACGAAGCACAGACAGTTTTACATCACAGAAAATAACCACACACTACCTCATAATCTAAGACTCCTAAGTTCTTGTATTTAACAAATCTCCATGCAGGTCGACGTTGCCACACATGTCCAAGTAGCTATGCTCCTTGGTTACTCACACACAGAGCTGGTGCCAGACCAATGGCCCTTTTGAATGTGATGGTCAATGTCGACTCTGTTCAGTTGGATACCTGTCTGTTTGTTTGATACCCCCATGCAACCCGGCCTCGGCACCCCGGCCTCGGCACACCTTGGCACACCTCGACACCCTGACCTAGGCACACCGACCTCGGCACACCTCGGCACACCTTGGCACACAGAGGCCCCCTGACCTCGGCCCCCTGACCTAGGCACACCGACCTCGGCACACCTCGACACCCTGACCCTGGCACACCGATCTCGGCACCCTGACCTCGGCGCTCTGAACTCGGCACCCTGATCTCTGCCTGAAGCCGACTCTGAGCGTCTGATACCAAAGTGGATGGGTTTTTATTGAAGTCAGGTGCGTCTCATACGGACGCTGAAGGGTGCCTCTGTGCGTCGTATCAGACACAGACGGGCACGGACCCAGCTGCAGTATTTAAGTTGAGAGAGAATGGGTTGATATATTACACACCACGTACATAATAATAACAAGATCCTTCTATGGGCTGAATTGAAACTGAGATTATGACATTAATCTTGTTTAAAAGAAAGCAGTGGAGTAAAGAATGTCTCCATGCATTCCAACACGCAGAGGAAGACTCGACTGACTGGATAATTGAAGCATCCAGGATGATCCAGTGAATGTGTGACTGCAGCGTGGGTGAGTGGCTGAGGGGGATGAATCAACATGCGCTGCAGCGAGAGCACAGACTTTCCAGAGCTGGTAGCTGCCAGATTAAAATTGACGAATTAGTATTCTGAGAGCGAGCCTTTGTTTCGATACCATCGTTCTCGGATGCTAAATGATTTCCAGAAGTTTTGTTTTTTTTGTTTAAACATTCCAGTATTTTGTGGTGGAGTGGTTTTATTTTTGTTGTGCCCACTTTCTCTCAACTTGTCTGGGCTACTCTGCTCTTCCATCAGTCAGTGATCAACATTTCATGCAGGTTGAGATGTAGAGGAGCGTTTGGGACTCATGTTCCCAGCTGGGTTGCATTATGGACCATTTAAACTACCGTCAGTGGGGAAATTGGAACGTCTGTCTCTTCTTTGATTGATTTCTCCCTGGCTAGAAACAAACTCCAGCTCTTCAAATAAGAGGAACTGATACGTCAGCATAAACATCAGCAAAACCCGATGTTTACGCTGATGTATCACTTACATTTCAACACCAAACCTTTGAGCACCTATCTGGACCAGAAGCATCGCCTCGCTCTGTCAGGCCCGTAAGTTGTAGTTTCCATCCACAAATGTCATCTCTTCACTATATCAGACATTTGTGGGACATGTTTTTGTTATGGCCAAAAATGTCTTTCGTTAGGTCGACGTGATCTGATCAGTTCGTCCTCCGGTTGACGATTGAGCCCAATTTGAAGAGATTCCCTCATCGTGTTCACGAGTATGGACGAACAACCTGAACACACAATGCCTCCGGAAGCAGGAATATGTATTGATTATGTAGGTTTTCTGATAATAACAGTGTTTTAGAGGGACTCACATTTGTCACAGATTAAATATAAATGCCGAGATTTGAAAATGATAGCTAGATCATAGATAGATAGCTAACAGCAGATCCATGAAATAAAGACCCAGGAATCCAGGGTGGCGTAAGGGTTTTTACTTTGAATCTTTTGTAAAACTGTAGAAACAGAACATGAAGTGATCTTACGAACCGTCCTCATTAGCATATAAGATCATGTTAACATTGTCAACATGTTAATGCAGAAATGCTAATCGCGGTTAGCATCCAAACAACACAACTAAAATGGTAAACACACAGAGAATACATCGTAAAATATATTTACATGCTACATACAGAAGTACTTGTACTTTTAGGTCTTTACAGGCGACCAGCCTGAGTGTGAACAATAGCATGTCTTCTGAGTTGAATCAGAACCAACTACGGTAAGAGAGGAGGGATAAATGAAGATGGAAATGTGGAGCAGAACACACAGTGTCTGGTGGACTCGCTCCATATCCTGTATCATGATCAATGGGGACCGTCTGACTAACAAACAGCAGAAAGCAACACAGCGGCAGCAGCAGATGTCCTGTGGCGTCGCGATAAGAGCCTGCAGCTTTATGTTCCTCCCTTGTCTCTCTCTCTTTTGTCGCCGTCCTCTCCCTCTCATCCACTAATGTCTATTGCAGTGTTTCCCTCTGTACGCGTCCGCCGCTCAATCTGGCCCCAAACTACGAGCACTGCTGAGGCCTTTTGTCTTAGGCGGAGCCGCAGGAGAGCAGTTGTTGAATGCGGTGCACATGGCACAGGGCAGACTGAGCTGAATGCATTAGTGGGCTCTAAAGAGGCGCAGCTGCTGCAGAGGGAACGAGCTATGTGTAAATTCATGTTCCTTAGCAACCCCATGCGTCTAAAAGGTCTTGATCAGCGCACTCTGTCCCTCTGCAGCAATCAGCTCCAACACAACAGATGCCTTTTGTGTACTCAGATACAGCATGATATTTATGGTCTCAGATAGCAGCTCTTTATAACCACGCAGGAAGAGGAAGATCAGCTGACAGAGCAACGACAACATCTTACTGGATTTCTACCTTTCTGAAAGGTATCCAGCCTTTTCCCGAACAACAGCTTTGCAGGTATTTGCATTTGCAGGTCGATGAGAGGAGATCCTGATTGCTACAGGTCACACACGGGTCCACTGCTGAACACCAGATTAAATGGGATTTATGCGTCTTCAACTGCTCCGTGACATTTTGACCCTTCCTCTCATGTAGGTAGACGTGTACGGTGGAGGAAGTGTGTGGCTTCTATTCCTGAACTAAACTACACTGTGAAAAACAACCCTCCTGGTTCACTCTCACCGCTCCAAACCTCTTTTCTAGTTGCTGCAGGGAAATGTTTTCAGCTACTAAAAAAAAGCAAGGCACCAGTGAACCGTTGGGGCATTTGGTACAGGTCTATTAACGTGATGCTTGGTGTGATGGAGTAGCTCGCTGGTACTGCATCACGCCGTCAGAGCTACTTCACAAAGGAGCCCACACCGTCACTCACTGCACTGCCTGGGAAGAGAAAAGTCATCACATTTGACATTTAAATGTTCAGCCCTTTTTTTCAAATGTGGTCTTTATTTAAAAAAAAAAAAAAAAAAACGCTGAATGGGCCTGATTCAGTAGCTAAAGATATACATAGATAGATAGATAGATAGATAGATAGATAGATAGATAGATAGATAGATAGATAGGTAGATAGATAAAATTTTGCAAAGAAATACTTGGAGCTTCAATAATCAATATGTTAAATGAACACATACATATCAAATGCTGGCGCTTGGTCAGATGATGGCGTGAATGTTTTCACTCCCTACATGTTCACTGTCTTTGTTTACTGTCTTTGTTTACTGTCTTTGTTTACTGTCTTCTCACAGTAAACTAGGTTTAGGCAACAAAAACACTCAGCTCGGCTCATGAGATCTGATTGGTCGAATCCATTAATGTTGTTTTAGGAGTTTTCTACTCTGAAATAAACAGAGATTTCCACATCAGGTTAAAGCTGCCGTGTTGATGTTCCACTGAGTGAATTCTACTGAGCTCAAAATGTTGAGGTGGAGAAGAAAATCTCTGTATGATAACGTTTCAGACTTGTTAAGTCCTACTTGAGGGGAGTGACCTGATAAACCTACAAACCAGACGACCTGGAGAGTTTGTCGTCATCTCGTCTCCTGCAGCAACACACAGACAACACCACACCCCACGGTGTTTTCCTGAGGTCTGTTCAACACACGATGGAACAGAAAGGAATAGGATACGCTTTGTATTTACTTTGTAAAAACACTGTCTCATTGATAAAACTACTTATTTCACAGAGCAGTTCTGTTGTTAAAGATGTGTGGACACGTTAATCCCATGTTGCAGTTTGACGTCCTTAGAGATTATTACAGACTAAGGTCGCCTCCAGCCTACCGGCTGGTGTCGGTCCTCCAGTTACCTCAGCAACACAAATCCATGAGTATAAGCTCACGTCCATGGAAGCAGATATGTGACCTCAGGATGTAAACAGCTAGGAAATGACTTCTGTTGACATCAGTCCGATAGCTGCCTCTTAAAAAACTCTGTGCACAAAGATTGATGCATTTGCTATCTGTGAAAAAACACTTTGAACAGCCTCACATGAGCCGTTTACTGAAGGTCAAGAATGTGTTTGTATGGAGCGTCGGGGTGAGCAGCCTGTGTCGCTCTGGCCCAGAGAGAGAGGTCTTCATCCCACTGACAACACACACAGGCCTGCTACAGCTAATCCCTGCTTCAGCCCAGTGAACGTCTCTGTGGAGCAGCACACAACCAGGTGAGCCCAGTGTTTATCTGAGTTGTGTAGTTGTTACTCACCCGCGTGGTTTACCATGCACATAGCATTTTATAAGTGGGAGAAAACAATTTAAATATTTACTGCCTGGTGCTGGAAACAAATGAATTGCTCCCGTCAGGTCACAGTAAAGCTGCACCGAGTGGATTCAGGTGGAATATTATTTGCAAATAATCAAATGTTTGCTACAAACTGTCCCACTGCTGGGTTCTCCAGACTATTGTTTTAATTTAAACGTGATTTCTGCTTATTGTGATGTTAGAAGTGTTAGTGCTGTTGGATGGACTGTTAGTGTGCTGAAGCTGCAGGACAGAAACATGGTGGAGAGCACAGCGATGGTGTGACAGCCCACTGCAGAACTACATGAAACCATGACATCAGGGTTACACTGGTTTTGTTGGGATTTAGGTGGAATATTATTTGCAAATAATCAAATGTTTGAATTTGTTTTTTAAACGTGTGTGAAGCGTTTTGTGTTATAATACACGGTAACACTTGCAGGTTGTACTAAACAGACCCGGAGCGTCAGAACGATGAACCGTGATGCTGTTCACCTCCCTGCCTGAGGGGGTGCTGTTCTATTGTTGGTCTTTTTGTCGTTGCAGGTGATTTAGCGGTTCCATTTAAGAGAGAACCAGAGGAGGCCGGCTCTCTCTCTCCTGTCTCTCCATGCTGCATGTTTTGATCACGCTTGTTCTATTTCATCCTCTCTGACCGCCAGAAGCAGTCTTCCTCACTGGATTCACAGAACCCTAGTTACCTTAGTAACTGTAGTTTTCTCCTGTGTTCTGGCAGGAGACAGGTAACACACCTGTACTTTCTTGTGTTTCTTTCTGTGGGCGAGGGAAGTGAGGTGACTTGTACAGACTGTTGTGTTTGTTTCTGGCCAGGCTCACCCTGAAGATAATTTATGCTCCCAACTTTACAATAAATACACTTTGTGAACTATAACCCTGCAGCGTTGGTCCTTTTCAGGGAGGTTGTAACGTAACGCTGTTCTCATGCACACGTGCTCATACCTACAACAGGTATGCACAGGTTTGTTCTGAACCCTCAGAGGAAGTCAGGCGACGTCTTGTAAACTGTGTCAACGTCGGCGTGTTAAGGAAGTAGAGGCGGTTGGACGAGTCAAACAAACACAGGGAGCAAAGTAAACATGGACGTATTTACTTTATTCTGTTGCCAACGCCTCGAGAGTAAGGCACCTCACAAACAGGTAACTTATGATATGAAATAAGCCAAACAAACAGGCTGATTTCATATCATAAGGTACCTAACAAACAGGCTGATTTCATATCATAAGGTACCTAACAAACAGGCTGATTTCATATCATAAGGTACCTAACAAACAGGCTGATTTCATATCATAAGGTACCTAACAAACAGGCTGATTTCATATCATAAGGTACCTAACAAACAGGCTGATTTCATATCATAAGGTACCTAACAAACAGGCTGATTTCATATCATAAGGTACCAAATAAAACAGGCTGATTTCATATCATAAGGTACCTAACAAACAGGTTTATTTTTTTACATTTAGCTGACGCTTTTATCCAAAGTGACTTAGATGTTTGCTTTTAACATCGTAGACAGCAACGGGGATCAATTCAGGGTTAAGTGTCTTGTTCAAGGACACATCGATCCAGATCACCACCATATATATATATATATATATATATATATATATATATATATATATATATATATATATATATATATATATATAAACATTAATGACTAGTTACGGTAGCGGCATGGAAACACAGCGCGTCCAAACATTCAGTCTCAGCTTATGAAGCACAGGTAGCCCACATAGCAACCCATTGTTGCCATGTACAGGCCAGTTAACACTCTTCATAGGAGACTAGAGCACACACACAGACACACACACACACACACACACACACACACACACACACACACACACACACACACACACACACTATTTTAGGAAAGAGCGGGCATGCAGTCGCTTGTTGGGTGTTGCATAAAAAGCTAATGATGAAGCTGATTACTGCTGGGCTTCAGATCCCAAAACAATCTGGTAATAAAACACTAATGCAGTTCTCTTTTGGAATAAGTGTGATCGTCACCATCTCACAAAAGGTGAAGGAAAGCATTTTTTAATGCATCTTTTACAGCGCAAGATGTTCCTCTTTAGTTCTCCATTTGGCGTTTCTCTCCGTGGACCACTGACAGCAGCATTTACAACGCCGCAACCAGCCCGCCGGCCAATGACGAGCCGCGTCTTAATGATGTTTACATAGAAGTGTCCGGATGATGTATTCAATCCCACTGACTCGTGACAAAAACGGCATTCCAGCCTGATGTCACAGCGGCTGTGAAATGAATCACGCGATAATAGCCGCCATTAATCACACACATTAGCATTTAGGCGTCGGTGCATCCAGACGCGGCCCGAGACGGCTTCACGCCGCTGACAGCCATGTTGCCTTTAACGTGCTGGTTAACAGGTAATACGCTTCCTGTTCCTCCTGATCGCCGCTCACACACGCGTGACGGACGCCACGCGGGCGCCGGCGTGTGAAACCCGAGCGGCCTTGTGGCTCAGAGACAGAGAGGCGGCGCCGCGGCAGAGACAGTGACTGAAGCTGCTGCTGCATTCTGGGACGGGACTCATGACGGGCTCATCGCTCATCTTGTTGGTGGTAACCAGAGGACCGGGGCGTGCTGCTAGGCAACATCAGGACAAATCTATTGGTTCAGTGTTGATGATGCACTGGTGGAGGAGTCGTGTCCATGGTAATGTGGCTGGAGGGGGGAGGGGGTCCATGATGACGCCGGCCAGAGGAGCCTGCAGGTGATCCTGTCATTTAGCACCGTTTCAAACACGAGAGTCGCTGCTGTCAGGTGGCTGCTTTTTTGGGGGGGGGTGAGTTATAGGGGGGGGGGGGGTATGATGGCTCACATTGTAAAAAATAAGGCTGACGTGCAAAGTCTTTAATCATTAATGTGTCTGTGATGCAACTTGTATCTGTTGTCCAGTAGTGATTAGGTTTTCAAAGCTATTTTCATGATTAAAGTCCAACACTTGCTCATGTTTCTTAGCATAAACAGATCAATGTGACCATAAGACACCGGGCCGGGCGATCGGACAACAGATTCATGTCATTATTTTTGCGAACGTGATGATCTAACTCCAAAGAACGAGTGAGAGACGCTGCTCAGCAACGAGGCAGACTCCACACACTGAGGATGGTACGAGCAGGAGAAACTGACAGGAGTGTGTCCAGTTCCCTGGCCTGTGCTTATCCTGCAGGAGAGACACACACTATTAATATTTCACACCGCGTTGACCCGGCAGTGAAAGGTGAGACAGCCCAGATGATGAATCCTGAACGACATCACCCACCGGCCGTCCAGCTGTTCCCGCATTCTCTTCACGAGCAGGATTACACCACCTTATCAATAAGTAATGATATCCAAAGGCCGCATGCGGCGGGGCTCAGTGTGATCCAGTGAAGCCTCTCTGGCGGCGAAGGAGAGCCGGCTGGTGGAGAGGCGTAATGAGATGCAGCGAGCGAGATGCCATTCAGCGCTGGCAGGAAGTCACCATGTGGGCGCCGCGAAGAAGGTGACCCATCCTGGGGGTGAGGATGAAAGGGCTTGCTGCACACACACACACACACACACACACA
Organism: Clinocottus analis; assembly: GCF_023055335.1. Classification (NCBI taxonomy): domain Eukaryota; kingdom Metazoa; phylum Chordata; class Actinopteri; order Perciformes; family Cottidae; genus Clinocottus; species Clinocottus analis. Next base: position 520,777 of record NW_027176120.1, read on the forward strand.
CACACTCTTTAGCATGTGTGCTGAACAAAGGAGGGTAATGGTCGGTCTGCCCCGTGTGTGTCGACTGGGGCAGCACCGTTGTGGCCAAAACACTTGTTTCCATCACGGTTATTCATTGACTTTGGGACGACGTGCGTTCAGGGTGAACACAGCGCCGCTTCGTCCAGGTCGTAGCGTGCAGAAACTCGCCGTCGTCGCTGTGCGAGCGCGTCCGGACGTGGCTTTAAAGTCGTTTCTGGGCCGTCTCCATCTCACTGCTGAAGCGTCGTTGGCGCGTGGCGCCCGTCGGGCCGCGGCGCCGCCTGACGAAGCGTCCACTCGGCCCTGCGTGGGTTGTGCTCCTGCAGCGCTAACGGCAGCGAGCGCTCTGGCTTCAGCTCACGTCTCATGTCTGGACTCGAAGGCCTCGGCCAGACGCTCGTCTGTTCTCGGCCGGAGTGAGAACACGTCTTTGGGTTTATTTAAAAAAAGGCATTCAATGTTGTTTGAATTTCTACTTGCAACGGTATAAGAACCCTTTTCTTAAAGGTTTGGTGTGTTATCTTGAGAAATAATAAAAAGATATTATATAAAAAATCTGAATACCCTAACGAGAAATATCGCGTTTCATGCTGGATTATTTATGCAGCGCTCAGGCCTGATCACCTCCGTGTGCTCTCTCACAAAGACAGAGCAGATGAGTTCAGTAGCTGTCGGTCTGCATGCTGTATTAAATATGCATGGCGGTATGACCGGAGGCGTATCCCATGACATCACCGTGATCCCGTTGTAGGAAGTTAAGAAGCGTTACTTTGTTATCCCGCATCTCTTGCGCTCTGCAGCCTCTGCTTTGTATCTGGAGACGCAAATCCAATCGACATCAGCGGCGCCAGACACTTCATCCAATCAGCCTCAGACGCCGGCCGCGTCCGATGCAGCAAAACGCTGCTGTGATGTGGTGTGAGGGCGAGGAGCAGACACTGGAGGGCTGACCTCCTCCAGCACATCAGCAGGACAGCAGCTCACGTACGGAGGAAAGTGAGAATATGGTTCTAGTAAGAAAGAAGCAGCGGACGCCATCGAAAGCTTCCTGTGAATGGATGTGGTCACCATAGCAACATGTGTACTTTCCCGTTTGTGAACGGGACTTTTTGAAGCGTGGGTTTATTACAGCGGTGAGCTTCACATAGAGTACACTTCTACCTTTTGGCTGATTTCTGATCACTAAATAGTGTCAAAGTCAGTGATGTCATTCGCAGGAGTGCAGCAGGTTAGTGGCACAGAAGGTGATAATTAAAATATGCAACAATAAGCAGATCCCTGAGCATGCAGTGCACAACGCACGAGACAGAGCAGGACATCCTTCCAGACGACAGTGTTCTCAAAGTGTTACCAAGATAAAGCACTCACAAAAGAACAAGGAATATATGATTTACAACGGACATCAATGAGTTGAAGAGGATTTGGTTTGAATGTGTTGAAGAAAAGAACAAACGCTCATAACCTCACAACGTACTGGACTCGTTAAAATACCTCCAGGTCTAATTATGGAACAGGAAGTTGTGCCAACTGACTGATTCTCAGTCTATATACATTTATGAAACACAGGACTCTAAAGGTTTTTAACCTTTTGAGTTTATGTATTGCAACCATATTGTTAAATATGATGGACTGAAAGGTAAAAGATATGCATATGAACTCATAACTGTTTGTTGCGTCTCTTTCTTAGAGAAGCCCGTAGTGGGTTTCTACCTCATGCACATGTGACTTTATTCAAGTCTGACCTTTACTTTTATAAAACAATGTGCAAATAAAACATAAAATAGACGACGTAAAAACACCCAACTTTCTGAACAGTTGCGATGGCAAACTGAACGTGATTGTTTATTTTCAGTTTATTTTATGACCAGCTATTCATCAGCCGTATGGGAAGGACACGTGTGTGCACGTCTGCATGGTGAGGAGAACTGAAGTTTAGAGTAAAAGATGTAAAAGTAATTTGCAAGTAAAGTCAACTTCCTTTTACGATGCACATCGATATAAACTAGTATTTGACAGTAATCTAAAGCGTTATTTCTGTCTATGAAGGTGTCGACCAACGGGTTAGCCTGAAGTGATCCACAAACCTGAGCTTCGTTGACTTTTGAAAGGGCCAGTAACACTCATGTTGTTACTCATGGCTTATTTCCCATGGCTCCTCCCACTTCGTCATTCTATTGGAACAGATTAAATAAAGAAGGTCACGTTGGTGAAGTGGGTGTTCCCAAGAAGATCGGATGGGATACATCTTGTTAAGCAACAAATGCAGATGAACTTCATTCAAAGAAACAACCTTTCTTTTGTTATTTTCAATGTGACAGATTGAATTATGCTGCATTTACTTCTATCTCTATGCTTCTACTCATCCGGGGCAACAAGGCTTCTAAAGGGAACTCCAGGCCTTAATCTCCCCAGCGACGCGTTCCAGCTCTTCCTGAGGAACCCCGAGACGGGACGAGATATGTAATCTCTCCAGCGGGTTCGGGGTCTTCCCCGGGCCTCTTACCACTCTGAGGTGTCCAGTTCAACTGCTGACGCCACAACCGACCGCCGGTCCCTCTCACGCTGCATTCAGCCCTCACTGGTGAAACCCCCCAAGATACCTGAACTCCTGGTTTGGGGCATTGACTCACTCCCAACCCGGAAGACAGGCTTGGCCTCAGACCTGGGAGGTACTGACTCACATCCTGACTGCGTTGCACTCGGCTGCAAACCGTCCCAGTGTGTACTGAACGTCATGTTTTGAAGCAGCCAATAGAACCACTTCAATTCAGTTTATTCTGTACAGCCCACAATCACCAATACAAGATTTTCCTCAGAGGGCTTTACAGTCTGTACTCATCACATCCTGTCCAGGACCTCACATCAGATCAGGAACAACTCCCCAAATAAAGACAGTAAAACCCTTTCACAGGGAAACAGGAAGAAGCTTCATAGAGCAGCAGAGGAGGATCCTCTCCAGGATGGACAGAAGCAACAGATGTCATGTGACATCCTCTGCAAAAAGCAAGGATGCAATTCTGGAGCTCCTCAAACCGGACGCCCTCCTCCTCCTCGGCTGCTCCTTGAAATCCCGTCCATGAAAATCTCAAACAGGATTGGTGACAAGGGAGAACCGGAGGCCAACGCGCACTGGAAGCTCTCACTTTGTCAAACAAGGACCGGAGGGCTCGTGGCAACGACCAGGTACTGTATTCACCCAGTTCACCCATTTTTAAAATGGGAACCATGTGGCTGGGCTCGCCGGCGGCCTGAGAGATCTTCATGCAGACGGCGCCCTGCGGTCCCCACGCTATCTATTAGAGGTAGATACCCCAGGTGTCGCAGGGTCTCCATTGACCTCGCTCAGATTTATTTTGGTAATTGCATACACTGATAAGCGAGACCATCACAAAGTGTATGGTCGGTAGAAACACAGAACGCTAGCATGCTAACATGAGAACAATGTTGTCACGGAGGGGAAGTCCTCTTGCAGCAGCATCACCAGGACGCCGCTGCTCGTGTCCACCATGAAAGAGTCGACACTGACTAGATGTTTGTTACGTAACTTTGTTTTACACAAAGGTGTCACGCGTGTCATGTAACGTCATGTGAAGAAGTGCGTTGACGCTGTTGATATTTATTTACAGTAGCTACGTTCCTACATTTTGTTCTTACATTATTATTCTGACACACTCTTTTTTTCTGCCCACTGGATCGCATGAAGGCCAGACGTTCTAGCAGAATCCTGGTTACACTTACATGACAACACAACAGTGAATCATCTCACAATTGGACTGGTATTACTGTACTTGAGTGTGTATGAGGTGCTCGACCTTGATCCTAAAGAGAAGCGGCTGGAGCCTCCTCGGCCTGCTGTCGTAGTCTCTCAGTCTTTAACTAATTGGATCAATCTTGAGGCTTTAATTAGAACAATCAGGTGGTCCAAACCAAAAGAGGCTGTAGGAACAGGCTTAGCTCCAATAAGTTGTATCCATACGTCATATCGCTCTCTCATATTTATATATATATATATATATATATATATATATATATATATATATATATATATATATATAGTAGTTGTATTTATACAACGGTATGCTGATAATAGTGGCTTCAGATGAAGACATTTGTTATTGTTTATCTTCTGTATGGTGGTAGAGAGGAGCAAGACTACTTTTGTTATATATTTTTTAAAAACCATGCTGATGTTGTTTGTGTGCTGTTTGTCACCACTGGGAGCCTCGAACAAGACACACAGGGACTGAAGCCCATGAACCAACACCAGAGCACCTGAAGACGTTTCCACACAGAGACCCACGTGACACGATATCAAAACAATTCCCCAAAATAGGCTCATTCCAGTTGGCGGCTTGGCTCAAAAGCAGAAGTGGTCACACTGTCCACCTTCCTGTTCCACATCTGTGTCTGCCAGGAGGGGAACCACAGCACCGCGCGCAGGGAAACCCCGCAACTTCCTCCTGACGTGCGGGCGCTCCTGAGCCTCACCATCACAACACTGAGCAGCAGCTTCAATGGGAGATGGGTCGAGGAGGAAGAGGAGGAGGAGGAGGAGGTAATCAGGAGTGAGCACAGCTGCGCGTGTCGATCCTTTATTCTAATCACCGGAGTGACGTGTCTGGGACCAACGAACAGCTCCAGGGCAACACGGTACCTGCTGCTGATAACAGCCGGTGCTGCGCGCACACAACGCCAAACACCGCGCTCTGCCAACGAAGCCCCAGCGACACAAAGCCCGTCAACACCGCGCGCGGTCCCGGACACGCAGCCACACATATGCGGGGTTCTTACCGTAAAAGGCATTTCGCGTTATCTGGCCACCCATTGCTTTAATTCCCGCACACAGTCCGCCTCTCGCCGGTGTGGATTATTCAGACGCTCTCGCTCGCGCAGTCCGGCGCTCGTGACATGATTGCACGCTCGCGACCAACGGCAGCCTATCGCTTCTCCCCTTTGCGAATAGATGCAGCGAGGCGCTGACCCGCTCCCTCTCTCTGCTGAGCGGCAGCGACAACATCCGTGAAGGCAACTCCCCCCTCCTCCTCCTCCTCTTCCTCCTCCTCCTCCTCCTCCGCCATTCACTTCACCGAGCGCTCTCTCCGCCTCCGGTCCTCGCGCACGCTCTCTGTGCATTTACATAAAAGGTGGAGACTCAGTGGCTGAGCGCGTTTTGACGCTGCCGCGCGCAGCGGCGGGAACCAGAGGGGTCTGTGAGCGCGCGCGAGGTGGGCGTGGCCAGCAGTCGGAACAAACAAAGATGCATTGACCTGTATTACATGTTATGTATTGATTCATGCACAAATACATACAGCGTCCACTTCCCACATAGGACTTTGGCTGTGAAGTAAATCTATAAGGAGATACACGCATACGCCGAGTATGAACCCAGAACCTCAGTGGTCACATTCTTTGCTCTCAGCACTCACTCCTTCACCTTCCATACTTCCTGGTGTGCCTCAGGCCCCTGGCAGACAGGGCGGGTGACCCCTCAGGAGTCAGGCCTCTGACTTGAGCTGTCATCGCATACCCGCGGTGACCTCACGGCCCTCAATCTCAGCCACCTCTGTGTTTGCTTTGGGCCAGCTGGCGCTGTGGGAAGACAGGCTTAGTGAGGTGCATTACACGTAAGAAAGACTCAATGAACAAAAGAATACCGACTGAAACGCTGTCATTCGCCCAACGTGAGAGGCCTGACCTGCGAGGAGAGGGCTCCTTTGTTACCCGGCTTAACGAACCCAAGAGCAACCACACTGCTCATCGAGGACATCAACCTTCTCCACCCGGCTGTGAGTGCGTTCACATGGAAGAGGGCGGTGTTTGCATCATGTGACCAATCACAAACGTGAACTATTCTACTGTAAGCAAACTCTATTATTGATATATTATTGATAGTTAAACACACAGTCTGGGATGAAAGTAAATTAAGCTTTAGGCGCCAAATGCGGGAAGGACCGCTGGCATAAAAACTGTGAAGGAAATACATGAGGAGTAAATCAATAGACTAATAATACTGAGCATGAGTACTGACTGCAATTACTGTTGTGTATTCCACTCAATATATTGGCTGCTGAGATTTATTTGTATTGAATGGGATAGGAGAGAGTAAAAGATACTATATTCATCGCCTTGGTTGAATTATGGCGGCTTGTTTGATCATTTTAGTCTTTCAGCTGCAACCCTGGGCGGTGTGAAACGGACTTGGGAGCAAATAGAAAGTAGCATGGATATAAAAACATCATTCATGGGTTACTTTTTTACATTTTTAATCACCCACAGCACTAATAAAAGTACAAGTACCACAGTAATTCCCAACTCTGACCACTGAATACTGCTCAAGAAGCTATTTATTAGTTAATATGTGATGTGATGAATGTACTGATTATGTGTTTTCATTGTCATATAAATGTAATGTATGCTGCTGTTTTATCGCTGCTGCAGCAATGCCTGCACACACCGGACCAAACCGTTTTTAAAGTGTTTTTAAATAGGCCTAACGGGCTGCACGGCGGTGTGGCAGCGAGCACTGACGCCTCACAGCAAGAGGGGCGGGGGTTCAGATCCCGGTCTGCAGGTCCTCCTGTGTGAGTCTGCATCTTCTCCCCGTGTCAGCGTGGGTTCTCTCCGGGTTCTCCAGCCTCCTCCCGCAGTCCAAGGACAGTAATGTGAGAGTGAGTGGTTGTGTCTCTGTCTGATGGACTAACTCGTCAGGTGAACGCTGCGTCACCCCACAGCTGGGATCGGCTCCAGCGCCCCGCGACCCTGAAACACAGGACAAGTGTTTTGGATGATGGATGGAAGGCTGAACGCCAACAAATATAGTTTGAAGCAGAATATTTTGTTATGGAAAAACATGTGGTGCAATTAGGAAATCATTTTTTTCTTGACTTTGAAAAATTAGATTTTTTTGGGGGGAAGAACATAGAAACAATCACAGAGCCACACGGTGAACTAATTTTACAAATAATGAAATTCTAATCAGCCTCATCAGTGTCGCCTGATCTTTACATCATTCAAATGTAAAAACAAAATCAAAAGTCTTTAATTATTAGGTACAGGCCATCTCATAAGATATGAGTACCCACCACATATTTTATCGTATATTATTATAGTTTATTCATGTTTTATTTTCTGTTAAGTTAGTTTCACCCTGCCGAGGTTGCAGCTGAAAGAATGACACTAAAGTATTGTCAAACATTTACATCTTCAATCTGCAGAGCAGTTTAACAGAATACACGCGTGTGATTCTGTCGTGACAGAATACACGCGTGTGATTCTGTCATGACAGAATACACGCGTGTGATTCTGTCATGACGGGGCTTATTAGACATCATGCGCCTTCATTTTGTTACACGATGTCCTTCTCTGAATCCATCAGTTTAAACTGTGTTGCTTTCAGTCTGAATTGTAACTTGAACTACTTTGTACGTGTGTAAAATGTTATCTCATGATCTGCATACTGAGTTTTGATTGGTCAGTGGGCGGAGCCTCTACTCAACGTATCCTGCGGTGGTGTGTGTATGTACTAGGTACTTTATTCTCTGAAAATTCTTCACATTTCTGTAGTAATCATGTGTTTTTCTACATACAGGCTGAATCTCAAATTTAACTAATAACTACAGCCGTCAGATTTAGTTTAGTTCAACGGCTGTTTAAATGTGACATGGCAGCTGGATTCTTGCGATGTTGTGACATCACTGTTAAATGGTGTGATCACATGTCACACCAAATCATGTGTCCATTACGCCAGAGCACGGACCAATCAGCTTCCTGTAAAGAGATTGTGGGCGGGGCTTAGCTGCGTATGGGAGACGAAGACAACCCTTCATCCAAACACTTGTCAAGTATGTTTTGAAAGTGTCTGACCTTTACCAAACCGTTTCCAATGACGGCATTGAATGATCATTCCTGTTTTGGAAAATAATTATGGAAAAACATCTATTGGGAAGAGGAGACTATTCTGTTTGTTCATCAGGACTCATTTAGGGATAGAAAGAAACTACTTGAATGTGGACAAAACGGAGAAGCAGTATAACAACTGGCTGCGTTTCAAATCCTGCAGGTAATAATATTTATTTCCCCATCACTTTTAATGATTACGACCACGGAACCAGAATAAATACTCGAGCCTTGCCTGGGATGTTGATCAAAATGAAATCAGGACCACAACCTTGGGTTGGGTTTGCTGAATGCGACGCTGTAGACACACACATGGCGCGCACATGTGAGGTGAAGACAGTTGATGGGAAGTGCTCATAGCAGAATGAAGGGCCGACCACATGTGGTTTCATGCATCACCTCCGCTGACAATTGGATCAGTCTGGATACCAGAAGCCTGGTTGGTTTAAAGGAGCTGTATTTAACATTATGAACATGAATATAGTGTCTATGTAGAGATGCAGAGGAGTAATGACGACCTGATCAGACAATGAAGTCTCTCTCTGTGTGTGTGTGTGTGTGTGTGTGTGTGTGTGTGTGTGTGTGTGTGTGTGTGTGTGTGTGTGTGCTCTTTTTGTTCACATGGCCGGCCGTCCACCTGCCTTTTGTGCATGTTAGTACATGTGAGCAGCTACCACTGGTTAGCTGCTCACTGCTCTGTCAGCACTTGTTAGCACTGTTAACCGTTAACACTGTTAGCTGTTAGCACTCTTACTGTTAGCACTGTTAACCGTTAACACTGTTAACGGTTAACACTGTTAGCTGTTAGCACTGTTAACTGTTAACACTGTTAAATATTAGCACTGTTAACTGTTAGCACTGTTAACTGTTAACACTGTTAAATATTAACACTGTTAGCTGTTAGCACTGTTAACTGTTAACACTGTTAAATATTAGCACTGTTAACTGTTAGCACTGTTAGCTCGAAGCTGCTCGCCGTTGACATGCAGAGAGCCTTTGTAATATTAAGACTCCTGATCTTAGATGTTGCGCCTAAAGCCAAAGCAAGATTACTCTCAAGACATCACAAGCAACTGAAGTTGAAATCAACATCAGATTGTAGTCATCTGTATTTAAAAGTTAGACAACAATTCATTCCTTTTCATTTTAATGAGATAGAATAATTAGCTAATAGCATAAAAAGATTTGAAGCCTCGAGCTAATGTCTTGGTCTAGACTCTAGACTAACTCTTATCTGATGAAAAGCTGATAAAAGTAACACCAACAAGTCAGCTGAGTCCTAAAGGTCTCCTTCAGGGTGACATCGCTGCACCAACAGGAATAACTGCTCTTTGTCACGTGAGGGGCTGCATGGAGAGCTGCGACTGGACGCCCGCCAGACACGTTGCAGGAAGAAACGTCAGGCCGGGGTTTTTGAACGTTGCTATTTCTTGCAACCTTAAAGATGCTCGGCAGAGGAAAGGCCTGAAGTGAAGTGGACTTCCTTGTCTGGCTTGATGTTGGTGCTGGACGTGATTGCAGTGCTAGAACATCCTTCCTTTGTACAGTTCCTTTTACTTCCTGTTTTAAAACTGCAGCCACCACTCTGTCGACGTTCACCTTGAAACATCAAAGCCTCCTTCAGCCCGCTGCCTCTGCAACATGACTGAGGTGCATGTCTGAGAGTCTACGTACAAGGACGCTCCATCGCTTCCTCGGATAATGAACACTTTAAAGGTAAAGGTAGGATTGGGTTGGACACGGTGTGTAAATGACAACGCACAGATGTTTTTATTACATGAACTGTTTCCTTAAGAAGTCTTTGAACTGGAAATGCTACCATATTGTTGTAGTCCAACATGGACCAGTACCCTGAACCTCTTAAACCTCTTGAAGCCATCAGCAGCATCCTCTTCCCAACATTACCAGGTTTATTCGCCTAAAGAACAAACAGGAATATAGTATGAATAAACATTGAGACCTGCTGGAAAATAAAGTCACATGTATTCCCATTAAAGTTGCTGCTGATTCACATGTATCTGCTTCTGAAAGATAACATAATAACTATGAAAGCAACCAACAGGGAAAAAGAGAGGACATCTACATTGTAAGGTAAATACACATAAATAAAGTTTATTATCATCAAACAAACAGCTGATGGCTCATTGTGTTCACTCAGTTCTCTTTGACTTGAATTACTAAACGTTTGAATAATAAAAATCACCATCGAAATGAATAGTTACCTGCATGAGCTCACACCCACAGGCCTGGTCTGTACTGAGGTGAGTCTGTACTGAGGTGAGTCTGTACTGAGGTGAGTCTGTACTGAGGTGAGTCTGTGGTGAGGTGAGTCTGTGGTGAGGTGAGTCTGTGGTGAGGTGAGTCTGTAGTGAGGTGAGTCTGTAGTGAGGTGAGTCTGTAGTGAAATGAGTCTGTAGTGAAATGAGTCTGTAGTGAGGTGAGTCTGTACTGAGGTGAGTCTGTAGTGAGGTGAGTCTGTACTGAGGTGAGTCTGTACTGAGGTGAGTCTGTAGTGAGGTGAGTCTGTGGTGAGATGAGTCTGTAGTGAGGTGAGTCTGTGGTGAGGTGAGTCTGTAGTGAGGTGAATCTGTGGTGAGGTGAGTCTGTGGTGAGGTGAGTCTGTGATGAGGTGAGTCTGTAGTGAGGTGAGTCTGTAGTGAGGTGAGTCTGTAGTGAAGTGAGTCTGTAGTGAGGTGAGTCTGTAGTGAGGTGAATCTGTGATGAGGTGAGTCTGTAGTGAGGTGAGTCTGTAGTGAGGTGAGTCTGTAGTGAGGTGAATCTGTGATGAGGTGAGTCTGTAGTGAGGTGAGTCTGTAGTGAGGTGAGTCTGTAGTGAGGTGAGTCTGTAGTGAGGTGAGTCTGTCACCATCTTCACAGACATCACAGACGTTCTGTGGGTTCTGCGTACCAATGGAGCGGTTTCAGGGTTTGTAAACTCAGTGCATCCATTACATGTCAGGTGGCAACAGATGTGACACGGTGGCAGATGATTAACAGACCCTCAGGCCCGCATGTCCCAGCATGCTTCAGGGTTTGACAGCAGCTGCAGACCAGACCTGACCGAGGTTTCCACGACAAGGGAAGCATATGTAAGCACACAAACACACGCAGAGTCCATTAGTCCATGCAACATGATATCCAGCAACGTACAGTGAGGAAGAAGAGACAGCAGAAGCGCTCTACAGAAGCCCCGCCCCTTTTCTAAGTGATTTGTAAGGAAGTGAAAGGTAACCTGGCAGCAGACGTGGAGCGGTGAGGCTCTTCTGCATTTGGCTCTGAGAATGCAAACTAACAAAACAACTGTTTTCAGCATTTCACAAGACCACATGAGTCACATTATTAGAGAAGTCCAGAAACAGATCACGATGGGAGGAGAGGAAGAGGAGCTGCAGGGAACCGAAACCATCGACATCCTCAGACAAAAGGGACTTTGGATCATTGTCCGAGGAAGAGAAAATGAGAAACATGGAAAAGGAGAGGGGGACAAGGTGAGAGGTACTGGAATAATGACGTGTCCTCCGTCCATGAGTCCAACCTTACTGCAAATCCCTTCCTGTCTATTCTGAGACATGCCCTCAGCAGCTATCCCACATAACGGCACTCTTAGTTATTAGCAAAGGTGAAAGTTAGTTTGAGGGCAGAGGATGTCTGGTGAAATGTAGTTCTTTTCATCAGAGTTGGAGCAGACAAAGTTAGGAGGTGATAATTAGATCTGTCACTCTGCTTTAATATCTCCAGAGCAGCTCGGCTCAGGGCCGGATGGTTGAAGAGAAACAGCTCATTGTCTCTGCTGCTCAGGACCTGAAACGCAGCTTCCACGCCTGGTACGCGCCGGCAAAATGCGCTGGTGAGGAGTGATGGCTCCAGTGGGGCAACACCGCGATATGAAAGGATTTGAACGGTCATTTTGATATGCTCGACATGTTGCTGCTGTATTCACATTGTGAGTGAAACAGCATCACACTACAACAGCCGCGCTTCAGCTGCATGCTCACGTATGAATCATCCAACACGGCCCATAAGCCGACGCAATGTTGATCATGTTAACCATCTTAGTCTTGGTGTTTGTGTGCCAACGTTTGCTGTTTAGCTGTAAAAAACACAAAGATGAGGCAACTAGAATACCATCGGTTAAACTTCAGGTGGGCAATTTATCCAAGAAGCGTTTCTTTTGTCACATTTGTTGAAATTCTCTTTGCATCTCGACGGCAAAGATTAAGCAGACAGCCGTGAGAACTGTTCCTTGTTAACGGACATTATGATGCAATGTTTGGGGTTTCCTTACATGCGAATGAGACACGAGGTGCTTGAATACAGGGCCGGATTAAAGATATTATATGCTGCTCTTTTCGTGGAGCGTGCTTGTAATTAGCTTCGGTCACGACGCCGCTGGTTGTGCACACGTCCTCCTCTTCATCTGCTCTGGTTGCATGTGGAGGGAAAGTTTTCCTGATGAAAATGGAGAAAGTTCCACATGTTCCCTGTTAAAAAAAGAAAAAGTGTTTTGATTGGTGACTTTAGCAACGTTGGTGAGAGTGCTGCAGACCGTTGAGACGCCAGCGTCGTACACAGAAACAAACAATTCATTAACCTGCGTTGTAGTATCTCACACGCCGTCTCCACTGCAGCAGCTCTGCATGAAAGCATCTGCATGGTGTCCTCCTCCCGGCTGTAATTAGGTACCACTGTTGCATATCATCTCCCGAGATAACAGCAGCTTTATTTAAAGCCAACGTTTGACATGAAACGCGTTGCTTCCTGTGTGTTGCCTCCTGACTCATTAGTCGCTTCATTACCAAACAGTGTTTCCTGTAAATGGCTGTCTTGTTTTCCTCCTCAGGTTGAGATGATGGAGCGGTTCCACTCCTCCTGCGCGCAGCGTTCATCATGCAGCCCGTTTGAACCCAGAACATCCACACCGCTTTTACAGGGTGAGATAAGACTGTATGAACTAAACGCTGACAGCAAGGTTTCATTACGCCACAGGATGAAAGAACAAGATAAGAGAATTATCATTCTGCCTCAAAAATGATTTTATTCTCAAACAAATACAAGAAAACGTCATGTCAGTGTTGTCTTCCGTCTTGGTGTGTTCAAGATTCAAGATGCAGGATGTTTTACTGTCATACGCACAGATAACAGACAGTTATTCTATACAATGAAGTGATAATAATATAATCGAGTTAAGTCTTAGTGTTATTTTCAAAGTTAAAGCCGTAAAGTTACAGGAATAAAAACACTTCCTCGTCTCCTGCTGCGAGTACTTGGAGGACATTGCTCTCCCGTCCGTAGTAAACCTGAAGCGGTGCTGCCCGCGGCCCGTTAGCTTAGTTTAGCATGAAGCTATAAACCGTTAGCCGGGCTCTGTCCCAAATCCTCCTGACTGCCCGCTGGTCGCCGCGCTGGGTCTGGATCGCTCCACGTGCACTGAAGCCAACATGTAAACGCCTCAGCTGGTTGCCTCGGGTGGATTGTGTTAATTTGTGAGTAACGGGGGGACATTGTCGTCCAATCGAGCCGCACGGTCTCTAAAATCAAACGAGTCCAAAAACATAAAAGCGCTGTGTTTCCTGCAGCGCCCTCTCTTACGGGGCAGCAGGACATCTGGTTGCAATTCCTCTCAGAACAGATCACGGAGACTTTTAAATTGCATTTCCGATCATGATGGGGTGTTTATTGCTCATTACAGAAGATTCATATTGGACAGCTGCTGCTTGCGGAAACATACGAATGCGTTTGCAGGGATCGTTGGCGCCGTCGTCAGCGGCCCCGCTGCTTTCGTGGTTTCCAAACCGAACCCTCAGTGAATCAGAGCTCTGTATCTTTCGCGACACCCATCGGCTCATGTCTCGTTCGGCAGAAAAAAGATACCTTCAGACTCTGAGACGGATCACCAGCGCTTTCTGTTCTCCATTTGTGTGGCCCTCACTTTGTCTTTACTCTCATTTGTCTTCTCTCGAGGTTTCTAGGCGCAGATCCTTGAGGAGCTGCTGAGCTGAGCCGGATCAAAAGAAAGGAAAGTGTAGTGGTCGTCCCACAGAGCCGGCACACCTCAGAATGAAGCCACCTCAAACGCTGCTCCACACATCCTCCGTCTAACAATGGTCTTTTTAATTATACACTGGAGAGGCCACCAAAGATATGACCGTGGGCTAATCTGTTCCTCGTCTCATTTGGGAGCGTTACAGAGCTAAGCAGATTGTTTTAAGGGCATCTTTTAATCTTGTTCCCGCAGCTCCGATCTGAGCATTAGTTTCTCTTCCAGCATGAAAAACACAAGAAGATGTCTCATGCTTTGCTCTGAGCCGGAGAGAAAGACGGAAGACTGAAAGGGAAAGAGGAGTCACAGGATTGAGATGAGATCTGGTAGCTCCAGGGTGCAGGAACCAGGAAGTCATGAGGAGCAAGGTTGCACGTTGTGCGACCGTTAGCTCGGAGAAAACACGTTTTCCAGGAACTCTCCACGGAGAGAGACTCTAGCTGTTTCCATTTTTATTTAGACTCAGAATGCAGTGACATATGCACATAATATAAAGAGAAATTGCTCTTGAATCACAAATAGACGTTTCTAAAGGACACAGTCACACCAACTCAGACGGAAACACAGAGGGGAGAATTTACAAACGCTTGTGCGGCGTTTTGCAGCCGCCAAAGCTGCACAAATGAGACTAAAAGACACAAAGTGGAGCTCTCAATGCACCTGCAACAGGAAAAATCCACCTCTAATCTCGCCTCGCTGCTCCTGTGCTATTTGCTGTTATTGGAAAAATGCAGACATTTAAGGCAAATTGGCCCTCATACTAGTCCCCTGAGAAAAGGGCTTTACATTCATTTTCTTACATTTTACGTGTGTGATTGTGGTTTGTGAGTGTAAATCTCAGGTGACCTACACTCAGTACTGGAACATGAGCACCTGCTGCCTCACTTATCAGCTCACACAGGTGCTGCAGGCGAGGCCGCCGCAGCCCTGAGTCTCGGGCTCTCATTGGCTGTAGATCCCTGACAGACTCCCCAGATATCCAGATATCCGGCTTGCTCGATAACAGGACTGTGGGGCAGCCATCCAGTCGGCGAGCTGTGTAGCAATATGAACCCAGACACGAGGGCGTCCGCCGCGTCCACAACACGTACCAAGCAGATCTGGTGGTTATTTCTTCAGATGGCAGAAACGATTACTCCTCTCCGGGGCGCCGAGCGTGTGCGAAGCGAATGACGGGAAATAATCACAAGTAAAGCAAACTCACACGGCGCGAAGATTCGCTTAATTTTTGGCGTGAACCTTTAGCGTTAGCAGCTCAAAGGAGCGATGATTCATCTTTAAGATGTGCAGCCATAATTATGACTTAATGTCATTGTGTTCCAGCGTTATCAGTGTCGTGATGAAAGGAGACTTTGTGTCCTGAGGGATCACATGTGACAAACAGGATGAAAGACTCCTAATAGCTTTATCTGAGTGGCAGAATCAACAGAATCAACTAGGCAATTATTTGGATCTTTAAAATGCCTAAAAAGCAAAGAATGACACATGAAGCCATCCACACAGACGAACTGATTACCCTGTCCTGACCCAAAGGTCCAAAGGGCCAAAGGTCCAAAGGTCTAAAGGTCTAAAGGTCCAAAGGTCTAAAGGGCCAAAGGTCCAAAGGTCTAAAGGTCTAAAGGTCCAAAGGTCTAAAGGTCTAAAGGTCCAAAGGTCCAAAGGTCCAAAGGTCTAAAGGTCTAAAGGTCTAAAGGTCCAAAGGTCCAAAGGTCTAAAGGGCCAAAGGTCTAAAGGTCCAAAGGTCTAAAGGTCCAAAGGTCCAAAGGTCTAAAGGTCCAAAGGTCCAAAGGTCTAAAGGGCCAAAGGTCCAAAGGTCTAAAGGTCTCAAGGTCTAAAGGTCTAAAGGTCTAAAGGTCCAAAGGTCTAAAGGTCTAAAGGTCCAAAGGTCTAAAGGTCTAAAGGTCTAAAGGTCTGTGGTCGAGGCCTCTTTGTTCAGGAGGAAGAGCAATGTGCCAAAGGTTGGACGTCTCCGGTCATATTTCATGAAGTTATTCCAACATGATGCAAATATATACCAACAACAACAACATCAGGCGCCGTTTGTGCCGTTGTAGCAGCCTCGTGGTATTTCATCAGACTATTTTTGAAGACAGTCATGAGACGCATGAAAATATTTACTGCTTGTCTGCAGCTTTATCCAAGTAGCATCTTTGAGCAATGGATGAGCTTTGGGCGAAGGCTGGATGTGAAACACATTGTAGTGTTATACATCCTCTGGAACCAGGCTGACCTCTCCTGTGCTGTGAGGATCAGTGTTTGACTAAGTGTGCATCCGGTCTTGTGTCCTGTAAGCATGCTTCTATACAACCAAACTGCAGTGGGAGTAATGTTTCAAGGGAAAGGGTCTTTGTCGTGTGTTGGGTGCTTTTCCCAGCCAGTGGATGTGCACATAGGTGAGAGGTTGGAGGGTCTTTCTGTCGCCTAAACTTGCACAAGTAGTTTGAAAGTTTTTCTTTTTGTTTTGTTAGAAATTTCCAACATTAACCACAAGTATGTAGCACAGTTTAAAACTGTGACTGCAATCTGGGAGCAATTCCCTCCAAACATAATTGTGCAAGTGAGTTGTGCAGGAACCTAATTTTGAAGCAGACATGTTTGGTGCCCGGACTCATGAACAAACACAGAATGCTCAAGTACACAAGTGGATCCGTTGGCTGATAAACATTGGATGTCAGCATTAACCCTTCGTTACGGATGTTTCTGTTGATTCCTCAGAGACGACACGGCGCAGGAACGTTGTTCAGACATGCGTTCACATCCAGAACAAGAGCATCTCGCCGTTAGCGGTTCATGGATTTGTGTGCCAACAGTTCTAAGAACATGTGTCTGGACGTCCCCGGTGTGTGAATGCCTGAACACCAGGTGAGCCACCGCCAGGTCATGGTAGGAGCTCCAGGTGGTTTCTGTGGGATCAGGAGCTCTCGCTCCTCACGTTCACGCTCCCGCCCTCGATCCTCCTGGAACTGTCCCATGGCCGCTCTGCTGGTGACAGATGGTAAAGGCGGGTTAAGAACTCCCCAAATAAATAGGTAATCCCCGCTCACATGGCACAACGCAGAGATTATCCCGTCAGAAGCCCTCTGAGCTGTGCAGAGCGGCGTCTGTATGAGAGCATGTGAAGCAGCGACTTCCCACCGGCTGCCTGTCATTCTCGAATACAGCACCTTTATTTATGATGTCATCATCAGCGGAGGAGAGAGATTTATGCACCGACAACACGACACATTCTCTTCCTTCAGTGATTCATAGTGGCTTCAGTTCCTTGGTTTTAAGAGCCTATTTGGGATTTTCCCATCTGTCTGGCGGCCAGGATACAATTAAAGCCCTTTTATGACCGAAAGCCTTGTAGCTGTTGTCCAAGCACAAATATGCTGACTACCCAATAAAGATAGAGGCATTACCTGCTTCCATGCGCAGTGACAGATGTGTTTTACTGGAACCATTCTGTGATATGAGCAGTGCGTCTGGGCTGCACAGGCTTTACAAGGGGAGATGGGAGTGGATGCTGTAATTATTATTAGCTGAGAGCAATTTCCAGTTTATCACATCTCCAGTTTTGTATTCATGCTTTTGGTCATCATTCCCAGCACGATAACGTTGTATTTGTGTTTTGGGCAGACTTTTTGAAGATTAGAAACTATTTTATTCTAGTTTTGTTGCCAAACTTTTCCCCATAAAGGCCCCGAGGGCTTTGTTAGGAATACATTTCATCTGAGCCAGCAAAACGAGGAACGAGGAGCAAAACGAGCTTTTGAGAAATCCAATCGGTTAAACTGAGCTAACTAAGCTAACTCGAGCGGACTGACTCAGAAAGACACGCAATAAGCACATTTGAAGAAACTTTCCATCCTGCAGCATAAAGAGACGTGAGCGCTCCTCTCGTTAGCTGCCAGCCGCGCCCGTACTTTACCCCCAGGTAACACTGTTAGCTCCGTCAGCACCTTTGCCGTAGTTTGCACTGTTAGCATTATTAGCTGCTAGCTACCGGCTCAGCCGTCAGTGCTTTAAAAGCTGCAGTAGCCGTGATGTAACATCACTTCTGTTGTGGACACATGAGCATGTTCTTCATTCCCAGACTTACATTTGGGTCCGTGCAGGAATTGCTGGGATGTTGGAGCAATATTGTCACAACAACAACAACAACAACAACAACAACAACAACAGAAGACATGATGGTGACTAGGCTTTTGCTGTGAGGAAGTTCTCCTCACAGTCTCTCTGTGAATTGAATGGAGTAGCCGTGCTATGATGTTGTTTTACGCCTACACTTCAGGAACATTTTACAGTTTCCCAGAATGCAACAATGTAAGAAAGCTCAAAGCAGCAACGTTCCTCTAACTGTGTGATCAGAACCAGTTGTGTGCAGGATACTCTTCCTCTGATCTGGCGCCATACAGAACGGCGCTCGGTCTGGAGGTCTGTTTGGAAAAAGAGGAGCAACACATTTGTTTTGACATTGCCAGTATTAGGTCGCATTAGGACAAAGTACTGCGTGCCTCTTCCAGCCCGTTGGTTCTGACCACAAAGCCCCGCTGCAGAGCCGCTCGCCACAAGAAGCCCTCCATGTTCCTTCATGGCGTCCTGGACGAGGAACGCTGTTGATTTGAATGATCAGAGACGCACAAAGAACATGTGTTATGTTTCTGTTTCACAAATCAAAAGTCTTTTAATGCGAGAAAAGGAATATTCAGTTGATGAAGATGATCTTTTTGGTAAATAAAACATACCTACACACACTCAAGGTTCAAGGTTTTATTTGTTTTGTTCTCTGAGTCAACAACACATGGAAACAAAAACACACTATAATAAGAAAGAGAAAACATATGAAAAATGAAAACACTCTACATATGGTATATGTACAAAAGGTAGAAGAAGGCTGCACACACACACACACACACACATGTGTGTATGTATACACACACACACACACACACACACACACACACCATGGCTGCGTTCCCACAGAACCATCTGAATCTATAACCCCTGTGATGATGCAATTCTCCTTCATTGTGTTATTTCCAAAACATTCATGGGACCTGACCTGAATGTAACGCGCTGCATCTGTCTGAGCGTCCATGATTCACCAGCTTTTACTGAACTCACTGCGCGTACACAAAGCACATGATCGTGATTCAAGCCGAGGCAAATTATTCCTCATCTTCCCTCATGAAGTCTTTGGAGCGGCTGAGTACACAAGCTACCGACGTAGCATTAAACCACATCTGTCGCTGTGCGGGCCGTATTCCCGTCTTTACAGGGGAAGGCCGTAGATGTGTACTCTTGGATAACAGTTACAAGCCGTGTGATTGATCCAGTGTCATAAGTCTGTCCCGGTTCCCACAGCGTGAGAGCAGGAAGACACTGACGGCCATCAGAGCGTGACAATAAACTGTAAAGCGAACAAAACCCCCAATTTCATCAAATCTCACACGATACATGACAGGAATACACTAGGATGTACCAGGTTGTTGTATTTGTGTTTTTCAAGAGCAAAACCATCTGCAATCTCATAATGCATTCATCACAATACTGAGCTGTCTCGCTGCCTTTGCGTTGTCTTATGTAAGCGTGACACATCGATGGACCTGATGAGCTCATCCAGCACAGGCAACAGTCGGGTTGGGAAACGGGGAAACTCGTGTTTACAAAGTGTAAACGCTGCATTACAGTGCCTGAGGAGCGCGAGTCCTCCAAGGACCGACAGCGCGCCTGTATCACGTCTCGTCTTAGTGTTCGCTCTGTCGGCAGGTGTTGATGCCGCTCTGAGAGCGGCTCCGGGCCGGCAGCTGCACCGCCACGTTGCATAAGCGGGTCGAGCAGGAAGCAAAACTGCTGAAATGTTTTCTGAATATTCTCCGGGGCGTCGTACGAGTCTCTTGTGTAGTTACGACTCCTCTCCGCTCTGCAGTGTTTGAACCGAGGCCGTGCTTCACAACACAAATACACAGTTATTTAATGTCGCCGTGTGAACTGAAAAGATTTCTGACCTCTCAGATGATCGCAGCTCATGAAACGTTACAGCTGCCAGCTGCAGCTCAGAGGATGGATGGCTATTCTGAGTTTCTGAGCAGTTTCCTACATCAGGACTTATTGGGGGAATCCAAGCATCTGATATTCACCCCCCCCCCCCCCCCCCCCCCCACAGCGCTAGAATGGAATGATCCGCCACAAACAACCATTCAACTCTGAGTGTGGAAGTCAATCAGGATCCTGAGATTGAATCGTCAACTCGTGGACTATTTGGAAATGTTCTTTAGAGCCGCTTCAATGAAGCTGAATGCAATGTTTACATCCCATTTCCTTTATTGAATACAAGAGTCCACATCAGCTGCGTGATTAAAGTAATTGAGGAAAACTGGAAGTCGTGATGAGAAAATAAGTTGAATACAAAGAAAGTTGTGATTATGGGCTGCTTTAATAATAACTTGATCTTTGTTTGAAAGATAATAACGTCCAGTGAGTGAAGTGTGTGTGTGTGAGTGTGTGTGTGTGTGTGTGTGTGTGTGTGTGTGTGTGTGTGTGTGTGTGTGTCCTTGTGGTGTCCTTGCAGTAGCATCAGGTAGTAGACTGAACCTCGCTGCAGAGTCAATTTGCTCAGAGTCACGACGGGCCGGGAGACTCATTGTTATCACACATTATAACACATTATTACACATTATAACACATTATAACACATTATTACACATGACTAACATGTATTGCTTCAGTCAGGAGAGAGACGTTCTCTAAAAGAGGAGGAACGGTCTGAACTCAGCCCTCGTTTGCCCAAAAGGAACTCCTCCACACCGCTGGCTGCTACCTTTACGTTCCTGATGTCTCAACAACACAGAAGAGGACGTGAATAAAAGCAGAATGCTGTCAGGATCGTCGTGGTGCTGATCACATCTCAGATGAAAGGTTACTCCCTTCTCTATGTACATGTAGTACTAGTATTTAATACTAGCAGTACTGTTTGTAAAGGATCTACCAGCTGACAATAAAACTTACCGTCTCCGATCGGCCAAAGAGCTGAAAATAAATAACACGTCTCATCGTCACTGTGACCTCACTGGCTCGCCCACACTCACCTACGTCTCTCACTCAGCCTCACACACACACACACACACACACACACACACACACACACACACACACACACACACACACACACACACACACACACACACACACACACACACTCTCAGCTCAGTCCTCAGCGGTGTCGTCCTGCGTCGCTGCAGAGGAGACAGATATATTCAACCTTTCCAAAAACGCAGGAGACGAGTGTGAAGTCTAGTCGTATTTTAAGTTAAGTGTCACTCACCGACTGCTTTCACGGGTCGGGATGGAGAGTGTGTTGAATATTACACAACGCGTGTGTGTCAATCCACTTCTGTGGTTCATGTAATAAATGAGGTGAAGACCGCTGAAGGGAAGTCGTCACCACAGAGCTGAGAGACGACGTTCATCCAGCTGGAAGCAAAGTCAAGTTTGCACTGAAGGACTGAGTGTCTCTGAGAGCCCAGTCAGAGGGGTGTGTGAGTGTGTGTGAGTGAGTGTGTGTGTGTGTGTGTGAGTGTGTGAGTGTGTGTGTGAGTGTGTGTGTGTGTGAGTGAGTGTGAGAGTGTGTGTGTGTGTGTGAGTGAGTGTGTGTGTGTGTGTGTGTGTGTGTGTGTGAGTGAGTGTGTGTGTGTGTGTGTGTGAGTGTGTGAGTGTGTGTGTGAGTGTGTGTGTGTGTGAGTGTGTGTGTGTGTGAGTGAGTGTGAGAGTGTGTGTGTGTGTGAGTGTGTGTGTGTGTGTGTGTGTGTGTGTGTGTGTGTGAGTGTGTGTGTGTGTGTGTGTGTGTGTACGTTGGGGGCTCATAAACTGCGTGTGTGCATTCAGCATCCTCTCGGCTGAGCATTGATCCTCAGATCTGTTTTGTTTCCAGCCAATCGCTGCTCTCCGTCCAGCCAGTAAACAGGATGTGGAGCACCCCCCCCCCCCGCTCCTCACCCCCCCCCCTATCCCCCCTCCCCCTCCACCCCCCCCCCCTTCCCCCCTCTTTGCTGCTGCACGGCGGCCGGTGACGTCGTCTGCAGCTCGTCCCAGTCAGACGTCATCAGCCATCATCTTCCCGCTGAAAGCGCTCTGGAAACCATCACCATGGGAACTGTTGTGGGTGGTCGTCAGGGAAACCTGGCTGAACAACGGCCGCTCTTCTCTCGCATGGAGGAAGAGGAGGAAGAGGAGGAGGAAGAGGCCGTGCAAACTGTGTACTGATGGTGGTTACCCCAACGACAGCCCCATGTGATCCAGACGGAGGAGTGTTGTAACACTGGTGGAGGTGGACTTCTTTAAATGTCAGAAGATGCAGGAAGTCCATCAAAACACCAAAAAACAGTTCAAAGAATATTTCAATAAAACAAAAAGGTTCTCAGAAACAGACCAGGGAGTAAAAAGCAGAACCAGGACACACAGTAGGAACCAACGAGGAGACAAAAGGGTTTAAATACACAACCAGGAACCAGGTAGACAATCACACACAACCACCAGGACAGGAAGTGCAGCGACACACAGGACACACGACTACAAAATAAAACAGGAAACAGAAAACTCACATCATGACTTTAATACTTCATAGGATTGTTTTACTGGGTGTCAGTTCAGCTCCTCACCTTCCTCACTCTGTCTGTGAGTCCCTCCTCTTCCTCCTCTTCTTCTTCCTCCTCTTCTTCTTCCTCCTCCTCCTCTTTCTCCTCCTCATCCTCCTCCCTTCTCCTGCAAAACGTTCCCTCCTTAGTCCCTCACTACTCAGGTCAGAAACGGAGGTAAAACACTTTGACTTTACTTTAAGTTTCCAACAAGACCTGAACACAGGTCTCCTGGACCAAAGTCCTGTTTGTTCCGTCTCGTGTTGATGAACATGAGGTCGTCACAGAGGCTCAGATCCACTTATGAGTTATGGATCTGGGAGTTTGAATGTAACTGGAGTTTAGTTCACTTCGGCCTTCTAGACACGCAGAACTAAAGTTTTTTAACAAGATGCGTTCATAGTTAAGCTCCAAATGGTGCGTTTAGGTGTCGTAGTTTAGTTGTTTGGTGTGTTTGTGGCGTTCGCTGCCCTGCTGCTGTGAGGAGACCGAGACGTCCCCACAGCCGGATGCCCACAGCATCCTGCTTTAAACAAAAGGATCAACGCCGCCCTGGGCCGGTCCCTGCAGACGCTCCTGCAGACGCTCCTGGAGCCGCTCCTGCAGACGCTCCTGCAGACGCTCCTGGAGACGCTCCTGCAGACGCTCCAGCAGACGCTCCTGCAGACGCTCCTGCAGACGCTCCTGGAGACGCTCCTGCAGACGCTCCTGCAGACGCTCCTGCAGACGCTCCTGCAGACGCTCCTGGAGACGCTCCTGGAGACGCTCCTGCAGACGCTCCTGCAGACGCTCCTGCAGACGCTCCTGCAGACGCTTCCCTTCCCAAGAGGAGAAGCAAACTGTCTCCTGTGCGGCGACAGACATCGGTGAGTTTATTCATTGTTTTACACTCGTAGTTTGACCACATTCAAGTTCAATGTTCTGGTGAATAAAGTGTGATTTGTCCCACAAAAGAATCCGGACTGGAAGAGTTTGAGCTCCGTGGTTTCATCAGTTTCATGAGCATCGAGCAGAAGGAGGACAACACACGTGTCCAAACACCACAACATGGACAGTGTGCAGCTGCCATCTAGTGTAAGTCAACAATAAACAAGCAGACAGGAGCAGCCGTCTTTAAAGCCGCTGCTTAAAGACGTGTTTTTAATGGTTGAAATGAAGTGGTGCAATGAAACTAAGTACATACTCAAGTACTGTGATGAAGTAGTATTTTGAGGTACTTGTACTTCACTTTTTCCATTTCATATTGAAGTGCACCCGCACAGCACTTTTCTAGTCTTCTGTCCACTCAAAGGACTCTAACACGACATGACATCATTCACCCATTCACACGCTGATGGGAGGAGCCGATGACGGAGCCACAGCAGGATGATCCTCGTTCACACAGACGTTCATTTATATCACGTTGTGAGGACCCAGTGAAGATGGAAGAGACGTTGACGTTGCAGACGATGCTAGAATGCTCATAGAGCGTTACGCTGTCAGGCTCATGATGGACCGTGTAGTCCAGATGCAGCAGAACCAGAAATATTCTGATTCATATTCCACTTCCTGCTTGTCAAAACAACAACAACTGGTCGGCCAACAGCTTCAGGGTTTGTTTCGTTAGTTGCAGCTCGTGCAGCATCGAGGAGGCTCCAAAGGTCTGCTGAGCTTCTAACGCTGCGTTCACACACAGCTAACTGGCGTGGGACGCGCTGGCGAGGAGGAGGGGCTTCCTACCGCTCCGTCATCAACATCTTGTCATCATGGCCAGAACAAACGATGTTCCAGCTCTGTGCAGATTCGCAAAACTGAGCTGTAAATCCTGTAAATCCCACGTTGGCTGATGTAATCTGGTCGTTTATGCATCGATACGTCAGCGATGTCATTGTTTATATTAGAAAATAGAGCGTTGTATTTATAGACAGTCGCTTACATTTGTACACAGAGAATGATGGAAGAGTTCAAAGTTCGTGTCTGGAGGCTTTTAATCATCATAAAATAAGATCCTCCTTTATTAGCCCGCAGCGACACATCATCACTTCAGCCATCTCAGACGCAGTAAATCAGACTCATAACTCTGCACCGACACCACATCTTACCTTTTACCTCCAAGTAGGAGATAAAAAAAGAAGCCCAGAAATCAATAAGGGAAATGTTTCTTTGTGCTGAACTGGCGTCAGAGAGGAATCCCCAGCAGAATTCAGTCATCCTGGCCATTGATGGCATTCATAACTCCAGAAGTTCTGAGCATCTTTTCATCTCTTTGCACTTTGATGTTTCCTCCAGGTTTGTCAGGTCTTCAGAGACGTGGAGGAGAAGTAGGAGGTGGAGACGAAGCTGCAGCAGTGAGCGGAGGCCATGAAGGCAGCCATAAGAAGCCTGAGAAGAAGAAGAAGAGGAAGAAGAAGAAGAAGAGGAAGAGGAAGAAGAAGAAGAAGAAGAGGAAGAAGAAGAAGAAGAAGAAGAAGAAGAAGAAGAAGAAGAAGAAGAAGAAGAAGAAGAAGAAGAATCTGGAGCCGCTGGTGATGGAGCTCGAGGTGAAGAAAGGTCAAGGTGACAAGAAGGCAGACACACACAGATTCACACAGTGGGACTGTCATCTCACCAAGTACACACACACGCACACACACACACACACACACACACACACACACACACACACACACACACACACACACACACACACACACACACACACACACACACACACACACACACACACACACACTCAGAAGGAAACATGGTGGCTGCTCTTTGCCAAACTCAAGAAAGTCAGAGCTCCACATTTCAGGATATGTTCAAACTTTATTTTCATATTTTTGTCCGTTGTGATTCTCGATGCGTTCTCGGCTCGGTTCATCCTGAGCGAGCCTGATGGCGACTGCAGCGGCGTTTCCCAGCAGCCATGATGACGTGTCCTTGATGGGTAAACAGGTGTAACTAGTAACAGCCGTCATGGCACCGTTCCCTTCAGCCTGGTGTTGTGCTTGCTTGTCTCACTGTAATGACCGGGACGCACTAAGTGGGACCATAATTAACTAATTAACGTCATGAATTACAGCTGCTTACCCTGCGATGACATTTCAATATGGCTGCTGGGAAAAGGGCGAGAGAGCAGCAGGCTGCAGACGGTGAGCTCTCTTCTTCCTCGAGCCAAACAACCACATGTGTTACCTTTCAGACCTGCAGGCTTCATGGATGTTATGAGGGACATCACATGACTTGTAAACATGTAGCATGACCTACGTGTGCAGGAGTACTCACAACACTTAAACATACTTTAACCCAACAAACCGGTGGACAGAAATCACCTCAAACCAACAGCAAAGAATAAATACTGAACGTAGTCACCTCTGGTCTGTAGTGGATCGTTCAGTGTTTCTCCTCCACATGAACACACGCTGCCTCCTGCAACCTTCACCTGCTTCTTCAGAACATGCAGACTTTGTGTTTTTTTTAATCAATGGTGGATGTAAATACTTATAATTCGGAGGAGAGCTAGCTAACTAACTAGCGAGCTAACTAGCTAGAGGGGCAGCATAGATCTGCTTGGCTAAAAAAACAGCTGTTGTATGGAGATCACATTGAGTTACATGATGGTTATGATCTACTCAGAACCTTCACTTTCTTTTTCAGAACTTCAAGACTCCAATGATCGTGTCGTGTGTGCTGCTACATACGACACGCAGGCTAACCCGGCCTGCACCAGGGATAATTAAGGGTTACAATCAAACAACAGTTGTAGGTGATGAAGGCGTTCATGTTGAAGTGACCGAACCTGCTCACAGATGAGCAGCCTGACGGGTCAGGAACCAGAACCGCGTGCAAACACAGCAGGTGAACTCTGTTTAGTGTTGCTACCACAGCGACAGAGATTTCCAGGCAGCCACATCCAGAGTTTACTTCTCTTCTGACTCTAAGAAGCTTTTCTACTCGACCCCTTTAAAGCTGGACGGCACAAGAGCAAGAGACCCAGGTAGAACAAAACACCAGAATTCCCTCAAAACTATTGATATTAATTCAGAAAGATATTTGATGAGCTCAGAACATCGTGTGCGTCGCTTCCCGCTCCACCACTGTAACCACAGGAAGTGACCCCACACACACTCTCACACCTCCGGCAGTCTCTCAACCTCTTATCTGCTCGTCCTCTTCTTTTTCCCCGAGGCCGAGGCGAGATGCAGAGGAGCCGCGTTAGCTCGCCCTGCCAGTCGGATGTGTCTCTGGCTCGCAGCGTGTTCTGCTCAGCTGTTGCCTCCATGGTTTTAGCCGCTCTCGCTCTGAGTCAGCGGGCCAGAGTGGATTTTCTCATCGACGTTCGTGGTTCGAGCCGTATGGCTTGAAGTGTTCAGGGACGTGTTGCGATTGGCCACTGACGAGCTCGCGGGTGAAGGCGGGTAAACAAACAACTGTGATCTTCTCTCTGTGTCTTGGCCGCGGCGTCCGATCCGATGCGCTTTGCTCAAACCTGCCGCGTAGTCGTCTGATCTCGCGTTGTTCCTCCCCCGCATCTCACGCACCTCAGCATCACCTAAATGAGGAACGCCGCAGCGAGCGGTTCCCATCGGCCAATGGGCAGCTCCCACTGGAACGCCAGCAAACGACCTGAAGGCAAAACGCTCCACCGCTGACGCGCCGGAGCAGCAGAGGGGCGGCCGGCGCTCTGATGCTCTCAGTGTGTTTCGTGCAGAACATGCATGTACATGAGTGTGAGGTTCGGAGGGCAGGAGTCACAGATCTGACAGCGGTGCACATGAAAGACGCTCGCTGCTCTCATCTCAAAGCGTGGACAGCGGCGCTGCCAGCAGAAAGAACTGCGTCGTCCTGGGAGTCCAGGGTTGCTTTTACAGGTGCTGCCTCTCCGTTAGCCCTCAGCCAGCCAGCAACAGAATGATATTTGACCTTTTTGGGGAGATGGAGAGGCTTCTGATGTTATTCCTCTTTGGGATAATCTCAACTCGCCTCCATCGATAAAAGCCTCCTGGAGCCCGAGGCGATGGGATGGAGAGGAGAAAAGCTTTTGGTTTGGCATTTGGAGCCCTGAACGCATCCAACTGCCGCTCTGTGTGCCGGTATCACGTAGCGCTCTGAAATAACTGCTCCGGAGGGTCTGATTCACGCTTAGCTGGAGCTTAACCGTCCTCAACCCCCACCCAACCTCCCCATGCTCCTGCATTGATTTCACATTTATAACCCAGCTACATTTGTCCGATATTTCTGCCGTCTTTACTTTACGGCCTTCATATTAAAACTATGACGGGAGGCCGGGCTCTGGATTCCTCATTTTAAACCTTCAGGGGCATAAATATTTAAATCAGTCATTTTATTTAAAAAAAAGAAGAAGATTAAAGGAGCAGTGGATTCTGCCACTGCTCCTTTATGGTGGCGCACAAGGTGTCCCACCTGGAAACGAGTCTGAGGGCTTCAGCGTGTCGGAGCGAGGACGCGTGCGACCACAAGGGGGCACTGCTTGGACACAGTTCATTATGTAACAGACCAGGAGACGGGAGATCTTTTCTAATCTTGAGCCCGGAACATTTTCTATTTAACTTTACATTGCATTTAGATGCATCAAGCGGAAAGCTTTTCAAACAAGCATCTTCAATGTGTGCTGTGTGTCTTGTGAGGCGGAGCAGCGTGCCAGCAGAGCATGCGTTTTGATGCGTTTTGATGCGTTTTGATGCGTTTTGATGCGTTTTGATGCGTTTTGATGTGCCGGCGCGCCCCGCATTCTGATTTCACTCCAGAAGAGCTCCTCGTGCCGCTGCCGGATTGTTGTCATTTCCTGTGAAGTGCAGGTAGCAATTTGTGAGAGGAAGATAAGAGACGCAGATAGACACCGAGGACGAGAGAAGGGGAAGCGAGGGAGGAGGGAGCTGGAAACACAGGAAGGAAAAATAGGTGTTAACATTTTCCCAAACCGCCGTGAGAGCTGTCGTCCTCGAAGGAAGACCTCCTGAACATGGAGGGTCGACCAGAGAGAACCAGGGCGAGGGCCACGAGCCACCGGACAGAGGCCTGCTGTCTGCTGGTCAGTCTCTGACTCCGCCTCTTTGGGGACTGCCCTGCCCGCCCACACAGGGGTCAGGTCAGTGAGGAAGAGGAAGATAGATGGATAGATATGTACTTTATTAATCCCTGAGGGGACATTTTTTTATCAAAGTAGCGTCCCACATTTACAGACATCGACATCAATGAAATAAACTAAACACGCAAAATAGGTAATACAATAAAATAAAATGTGCATACTACTCATTATATGTACATGTGTATACTACTCACTATACATACATGTGTATACTCATTATATGTACATGTGTATACTACTCATTAGGATAATCTTGTATTGGTGAATTTGGGCTCTACAAAATAAACTGAATTGAACTTTTTCTTCCTTTCATTGTAGGAAAAAGCTAAAAACATTAAATAGGTTATTCAGCCAGTGAAGGGAGGATCCAGCTATTTATTTTTTTTCAAAGGATTCGTGGCAGTTTTTGTGTCATGTGACTGGTGGAAAGAAGACATCTGATTGGTTGCGAGGTTTCTGGGATTTAAAGATCTGCTACTTCACAACCTAAAGGACCGGACAGAAGACAGCCTGGCTGGGAGGCTGTGGACGCCCACGCCGCCCGACCCAGTGTCCCAAACCTCGACTAAAGACTCCACTTCATCCACACCTCCTGCTCACAGGATGTCGCCCCCTGCAGGGCGCTATGAGCCTGTGATGCAGCAGGACCCGGATTAGCATCTCAATACCAGCAGGACGAGCCCCACGATTGTCTTCACCCAGCATGTCTCAGGTTTTGGTTTATCTCATTCATTCAAATGGACCTTCGGTGCAGACGCTGACAAATCACTAAAAAACACTTGAGTTCATCTGCTTTGGCCGCTTGGAGACCTGAGGCCCTGCAGACACCACGCAGCCTTTCCTTCTAAGAGCCGGACGAGCTCTCATTAATCCGTGTGTGAGTGGCGAGTGGGCGCCGCTCACCTGAGTCCCGTGTGGGCCGTCCCACGCTGTGACGGACCGGCTGAACCGCCGCATCCATCCGTCTCCCCGAGGCGACGGATGGCGTCCGGGCTGCGACGGCGAGGTCAGCGGCCACGATCCAGCGCACAGCGAGCGAGGAACACGGGACGGCCATTTCTCCTGACGAGCCGGATGCTCATGCGCTCTGACACCGTGTGCACTTAACGATGTTCACTGGCCTCTCGGTTGCTTTCAAAGACGCCATCAGCTGCTTGTTTTCCTCCTGTTTCCCACGCCGCGCCCTCCGAGCCTGTTGTTGATCGTCTTCCTGTCGTACTTCACATCTCTTTGTTTTCATCCTGGTTGACTTTTGCTCCAGACGGCTTCTCGTACCTTTTTTTGAAAAACTTTTTCTAAAGATTTGTGCTTTTCGACTGCTTCCCTCCCTTCACCCTCTCTTCCCCTTTGTCTTGTTTGTGATGAATACTCTCATCCTTTTCTGTTAGACATAAAGATAATAGGCTCGTTCTCGCCACTCTGAGCTTTCTTTCAGACTTATTAAATGGCATATTTGTCGCACTCCTCGTCACGTAGAAAAATATCAGTTGTCAGGAGCAAATTGTTTTGACTCCAGCACATCGTGGTGTCCACCTCCCCTCAGCAGAACCCGACAACCCCGACAGAGGAGCATCTCAGTCGAGCTGCTGAACGAGAGCTGCGGGGCGTTGGAGGCTGGCGCTTGTCCGGCGCTGCCGGTCCGAGCCCGTGAAGACGCTCCGTGTTGCATCGTGAAGGCCACGCCTCCTGCAGCCCCGTGATGACACTGATGACACATTATGACATTATTTCATGCACAGCCGTCTGTCAAGTTCCTCATCATCCAGCTCCATGACGCCTCCTTTACAAAGGCTTTGCTGTCTATGCTACATTAGCACTGACTCTATATGCAGGGGCTGCATTGATTATTGTATGTATTTGTTCAGCAAAGTCTTGAGAAAAAAAATGTATATCTGCAAAAAAAAAATCACTTCTAAAAGATATTTTGATGGTAACTATGAACATCCAGCATGATATGAGCCAGATTCCCCAAAAAAGCCTCCTGGAGCGTCAATAAGACCTTTATGGAAAGATTAGGACCTAAAGAATCAGAACCTGCAACAAAAACCACAATAAAACAAAGTCTTGTCCTGTTAGGAAGGAGTTTCAGTCAAGAAACTTTGTTGCTCGGTTCAAAAATGGAAGAATGATGTATTTTATGTCAAAAGATTGTCAGAGTGGTGCATGCTGGGACTTAAAATGGGAGCGGGAGGATTTTCATGCACGGTTTCCAAAAGCTTAAACGCTAATAGTCAACAATCGAGCGTTAAGTCTTACAACTACACATAAAAAAGGCATTTTCTACAACTTGTATTTTTGTAAACTGTTGAGTTGTAAAATAAGAACGTTTCTCTGGTTCACACACTTTCTCTTCATTAACTTTTTATTTGCGCTCAGAGAAACCGCTGACTGCTTTTGTCTTGACTGGAAACAGAGAATGTTCCACAATTCAGGACCAAATTTACACAAAATCTGCAAAAGAAAAGGTGAAGTAATCAGAATGATGTGAATATGAGCAGTTGGTGCTTTGAGATAAAGGTTATGAACACATGACTGCTGCTCCTCCATGAACCCCATGCCGGACTGAATGATGAAGTGGAAACCAGACGTTCTCATTACTGCGCTTCCTTTAATCCACTGGCCCAGTTTACGAGAACTTCTTTTGCACCAACAAAATATAAAACCTGCTGACGGCGAAGATGACCAGAAGTAATGAGGACTTTGTTTCAGGAAGGATTCTTTGTTGGATTTAATATATATATATATAATTAGTCAAAGCTGTGCATTCAATTGACCTCCATTGTTCTGTAGTTGATGCAGAAATATCAGAGTTATGTTTTCTTGTAATTTGGGTTAACCAACTTTTGAAGTTTCAGCGTCTCCTGCATTTTAAACTATATTTCCTCCTGACTTTCATGTGAAAAGCACACGTTGCTCACGCCTTCAGCCGCGAGGCTCCTTGAGCGCTTCTTGCACCAAAGATGTAGATGTGAGTACATAAGCTGTCGCGGACCGACGGCCCACTCCACGCGGCACGAGCCACAGGAATGTTTCTGAGAGCTTTGATCTGCAGGGCTGCTGCTTCTCAACAGCCATCGCTCCTCTTCTGCAGAAATTGTCCCTAATTGCTCTTCAAGGCCCTCGATGTGAGATGCAAGTGAAGGAGGAGTTCTGCTGAACCCGACCGTCCTGTTCTAAATATTGTATCCTTGTTGTGTACAAGGAGATGAGTGCCCCTCTATATTTAATGGGCTGCGGGCGCGTCGGCCGCTCTGCAGACCAGATGAGAATCTGACTGATCAAACTTCCTGTGAAGAGACTTTCTACACGTGAAGGACATGAGACGCCACGAAGCTGCTGTTTCACATGAGGTGATGGACGCCACGTCCTGTGCTCCACTCACATGAAGAAAGACCTGGCCAGCGCTCTCTAGTGGACAGACAGCGCAACGCAGACGCCATTCATGAATGACCTCAATTATATCTTTGGCATGTTGGCAGGTAGTAACTCTAGATGTAGTAACTCTAGATGTAGTAACTCTAGATGTAGTGACTCTAGATGTAGTGACTCTAGATGTAGTAACTCTAGATGTAGTAACTCTAGATGTAGTAACTCTAGATGCAGTAACTCTAGATGTACTAACTCTAGATGTAGTAACTCTAGATGTAGTAACTCTAGATGCAGTAACTCTAGATGTACTAACTCTAGATGTAGTAACTCTAGATGTAGTGACTCTAGATGTAGTAACTCTAGATGTAGTAACTCTAGATGTAGTGACTCTAGATGTAGTGACTCTAGATGTAGTGACTCTAGATGTAGTAACTCTAGATGTAGTGACTCTAGATGTAGTGACTCTAGATGTAGTAACTCTAGATGTAGTAACGCTAGATGTAGTGACTCTAGATGTAGTAACTCTAGATGTAGTGACTCTAGATGTAGTAACTCTAGATGTAGTGACTCTAGATGTAGTGACTCTAGATGTAGTAACTCTAGATGTAGTAACTCTAGATGTAGTAACTCTAGATGTAGTGACTCTAGATGTAGTAACTCTAGATGTAGTGACTCTAGATGTAGTGACTCTAGATGTAGTGACTCTAGATGTAGTAACTCTAGATGTAGTGACTCTAGATGTAGTGACTCTAGATGTAGTAACTCTAGATGTAGTGACTCTAGATGTAGTAACTCTAGATGTAGTAACGCTAGATGTAGTGACTCTAGATGTAGTAACTCTAGATGTAGTGACTCTAGATGTAGTAACTCTAGATGTAGTGACTCTAGATGTAGTGACTCTAGATGTAGTAACTCTAGATGTAGTAACTCTAGATGTAGTGACTCTAGATGTAGTGACTCTAGATGTAGTAACTCTAGATGTAGTGACTCTAGATGTAGTAACTCTAGATGTAGTGACTCTAGATGTAGTGACTCTAGATGTAGTGACTCTAGATGTAGTAACTCTAGATGTAGTGACTCTAGATGTAGTGACTCTAGATGTAGTAACTCTAGATGTAGTGACTCTAGATGTAGTAACTCTAGATGTAGTAACGCTAGATGTAGTGACTCTAGATGTAGTAACTCTAGATGTAGTGACTCTAGATGTAGTAACTCTAGATGTAGTGACTCTAGATGTAGTGACTCTAGATGTAGTAACTCTAGATGTAGTAACTCTAGATGTAGTGACTCTAGATGTAGTGACTCTAGATGTAGTAACTCTAGATGTAGTGACTCTAGATGTAGTAACTCTAGATGTAGTGACTCTAGATGTAGTGACTCTAGATGTAGTGACTCTAGATGTAGTAACTCTAGATGTAGTGACTCTAGATGTAGTGACTCTAGATGTAGTAACTCTAGATGTAGTGACTCTAGATGTAGTAACTCTAGATGTAGTAACGCTAGATGTAGTGACTCTAGATGTAGTAACTCTAGATGTAGTGACTCTAGATGTAGTAACTCTAGATGTAGTGACTCTAGATGTAGTGACTCTAGATGTAGTAACTCTAGATGTAGTAACTCTAGATGTAGTAACTCTAGATGTAGTGACTCTAGATGTAGTGACTCTAGATGTAGTAACTCTAGATGTAGTAACTCTAGATGTAGTAACGCTAGATGTAGTAACTCTAGATGTAGTAACTCTAGATGTAGTAACTCTAGATGTAGTAACTCTAGATGTAGTGACTCTAGATGTAGTGACTCTAGATGTAGTGACTCTAGATGTAGTAACTCTAGATGTAGTGACTCTAGATGTAGTAACTCTAGATGTAGTAACGCTAGATGTAGTGACTCTAGATGTAGTAACTCTAGATGTAGTGACTCTAGATGTAGTAACTCTAGATGTAGTGACTCTAGATGTAGTAACTCTAGATGTAGTAACTCTAGATGTAGTAACTCTAGATGTAGTGACTCTAGATGTACTAACTCTAGATGTAGTGACTCTAGATGTAGTGACTCTAGATGTAGTAACTCTAGATGTAGTAACTCTAGATGTAGTAACGCTAGATGTAGTAACTCTAGATGTAGTAACTCTAGATGTAGTAACTCTAGATGTTCCATTTGGATTCTTAAGAAACTGGAAAATGTCCATAAATCTGTCAATAAAACTTGAATCTGTAATTTCCATCCTGTGACTATTTCATGAACTGCCTTGAAACTGAGCTGGATGCACCTGAACGCAGTTTGTTTATGTCCAGCATCATCATCATCAACATCATCATCATCATCATCATCATCATCATCATCTCATGGCAACAAGCTCAGAGGTACGGCCTCCAAACACAGCGCATGCATTATAGATGACGGCTGCTAATGCACATCACAGCCGTCATTAGAGACTGAGGCACAGGTGCCTACACACACACACACACACACACACACACACACACACACACACACACACACACACACACACACACACACACACACACACACACGTTCGAATCAATTTGGAATTAATTCTCTAGATTTGAATTATGCATCCAGAATCTGTACACACATCTGTGAAATGAAATGTTTTGATTCATGTCTGATATTTCTAGAAAACTTCATTTTGATAAACTTCTCAGAATTGTAAGTTGCTGCAACACAAGAGTGTCCTGGTGGCGCAGCAGGTTAAGACGGGCAATATCACCCACATTAAAAATTATACAACCACTCATCAGGAACCACTAGTCAAGTATATGGAATATGAATCTATTTGCCAGCACATATTCATGCAGGACGAGTACGAGAGGAAGGCTTTATACAGACGTGGCTTTTTCTCAACGCAGTAATTTGTGATTCATGAGTTCAGTTTATTGTTATTCGATGCACACACAGGTGTGTGAACACCGATGACATTCACGCCACTCGCCACCCGGCGGTCTAATGACGGCTCCATAACTGTGACACGCAGGACGATGAGCACGAAACATTTACACTCGTTCATGAGGCAAGACGACAAAATGAGCCACGAAGCAACTCGGCAATGTGGCAATTAATGATCAGAGACGTCTGGCTACATTGGTCTGTGTTGCAGCAACAATCTGGACATCCAAACGGACGGCGATGTCATGGGGAGGAAGCACACGCAGGTGTTCATGGCAGAAATGTACAGCAGAGCTCTTGAATGCATCGTCCCTGTCCCCCTCCAGCGGGAGACGTCTCAGTGTCTCTGAAAGAGAGGAAAACTATTTAGAGAGACGGCCCTCTTGCACCCGGCGCCTGCAGAGAGGCTTTGTGCTGCAGCCGAGCAGCAGGATTCTGTCCTCAGCCGGCACATTAATCTCTCACGATGCACTGCGGTTCTCTAATGGACATTGGAAGTACCCCGATTAATTATTCTAAAAGGACTAGTATTACTACACCTTATTATCCGGTTTTATTCCCCTGGTGTCATCGTGTTACTGTAGCACAATAGCAGAAGAAAAACACCAGCGCTGCTCTTTTCTAAAGCCGAGCTGGTGCTCGTCTCCGCAGCTTCCAAGAGAAGAAAAAGCTCTCAGGAGGCTTTCTATTCTTTCTTTCTATTATTAACCCAGTGCAGCTCGGAGTCGGGGGTTTGCCACGTCCTTTTCCTTTGTCAGGAGTTTCATTTCAGTCCCGTAATTCTTTTCTGCTCCGTTCTCCAGATGTAGAATCAAAAGTCAACATTCTCCTCGGCTTCCTGCCAAACTTTTCACTTTGATTTTGCTCCCTGTCGTCGTCCTCAGCCTCCTGCACGGTAATATAGGCAAACTTCACTTTTGTGAATCACAATCCTACATTTCAACTTGAACTTTTAAACGGACCGCTGGCCATTAGAGCGATGTGTTGCTATGCGTGGTGAGGAACATCTGAAGAACGACCCTATGCTGCCACAACGAATGCCGTCACGGAGCGCCGGCCGGCACGAGCAGCCGACTCGCACCGGCTTTCTGAACGAGACGTTCACCTCCAACCGGTCCCGAACACCTCAGCGCTCATCAGATCTCCTCTCTTGCTTAAAGAAATCATCCAACGGAGCACAAAGCGCTGCTCGATGAATCAATCTGAGCTGCAGAGGTCCACAGAGTCAACACACTGTCTGACTTCAGCAGGCCGCTATTGATTTAAATCCAGTGTTCCACCAATAATCAATCACCTCTCAGCAGCATTAATCCCTGTTTCTCAACTCAATTCAGTTTATTTGAGTTGAGTTTAGAGCCCAAAGTCACAGATTTTCCTCAGAGGGCTTTACAGTCTGTCCTCATGACGTCGTGTCCCAGGACCTCACATCGGATCAGGAACAACTCCCCAAAACATGGAACAAAAGCTTCCACAGGAACAAAAGGGAAGAAGCTTCATGGAGCATCAGAGCATCGTCTCCAGGATGGACAGAAGCAACATGTCATGTGACCAGACACCATCACAGAGATACAGCACACTCTTCTGTGCTGTATGCAGTATAAAGTACCAAACGCCATACTCGAGTAGAAGTAAAGATACCTCGCCGAAATTACTACTTGAGTATAAAAGTCT
This sequence comes from Clinocottus analis, assembly GCF_023055335.1. Classification (NCBI taxonomy): domain Eukaryota; kingdom Metazoa; phylum Chordata; class Actinopteri; order Perciformes; family Cottidae; genus Clinocottus; species Clinocottus analis. The sequence continues at coordinate 557,366 of NW_027176120.1, forward strand.
AAAAGCATCTGATATTTACTCTACTTAAGTATCAAAAATAATTAAATGTACTTAAGTATTGAAAGTAAAGCAGCAGATCTGCAGCACTTGAACCGATTTGAGGATCAAACTTGACAAACTCTGAAAATTCAGATATAAATTCAGATTAATGACCAGATGCTCGGTGCTCTACGAACAGAAGGCTTGCATTGTTCTCCAGGTTGGATGTGAAAGAACAAGGCTTTCAAATGAGTTCAATGGGTTCAGGACCCGTCAACAGGCCCGAGTCAGAGATGGAGCTCCTCGAGTGGAGTCATTACCACCGACGTGTGTTACAATCTGATTGTGTTCATGTTCATCCTGAGCCAACAGTTAGAGGACTCAACGTCGCCTGGCTGCTCCCTGCCTGCACGACCTTCATGTTCTGACTTCTGCCGATAACCAAAGCTGCATAATGTCGCTCAGATCTGAGCTTCGGTGGTGCGGCGCCGTGCATCCAACCCCCTGAGACCTCCAACCCACAGAAACTACACCTGTTACAGGCACCGCTATTATTAGAGGAGGCAGGGGATGATTGACCATGTGACACGCTGAGAAGAAGAGAGAACCAAACCATCGCCAGCAGCTAAGCTACGTGAGGTAGCTAACGCTAGCAGAACTAACAATGTGACAATAAGACTGTTGGATTTATGTGATCAGTCACTAAAAGAATAAAAGAGTTGAGTGATTAAATGTTAAAGATGTCCAGCAGGTAATCAGCTTGTACTGAAGAATATCACACAATTAGCTTGATTTAGCTGGAGCTGCACACACACACACACACACACACACACACACACACACACACACACACACACACACACACACACACACACACAGGCAACTGGAGGTGTGCTCATTATGTCCTTGCTGTGGTTGTTTGGAGCTGTCAGTCATGATGTCAGCTGTTCGGATCAGCTGCCTCTTCCATCCAATAGCACGAGGAAGCTAACATCGTTAGCTTCTCATCTGGCTGCTTTGTCTCTTCAAATATCTTTAAATGAGAAGACAAACATGAGCCACGAACCGCTTTCAGTCTGTTGACGAGCTGACGGCTGAACCCCAGAAAACTTTAAAATAGATGTTTCATCTCACTTCATCACATTCAGTGCAGCTTTTACACGAGGAGAGCAGGGACGGGTATCATTAAGATATATATATATATATATATATATATATATATATATATATATATATATATATATATATATATATATATATATATATATATATATATATATATATGTACACACACACTTTTACAACAAACACAGGGTTACACAGATACACAGAAGAGCAGATTGTTGTCCCATTTTGTTCCACAACAAAACACAAAAGCTCATCATGGAAGAAAAAGGCTCACAAGTCTCACGGCTTGAGGAAAGAGGAGAAGGCTGGAACTCAGTGTGTCTGTCCAGATGACAGCGAGGGAACAGGTGAACAAGTGAACAGGTGAACAGGTGAACAGGGGGAACAGGTGAACAGGTGAACAGGGGGAACAGGTGAACAAGTGAACAGGTGAACAGGTGAACAGGGGGAACAGGTGAACAGGTGAACATGTGAACAGGTGAACAGGGGAACAGGTGAACAGGGAGAACAGGTGAACAGGGTGAACAGGTGAACAGGGTGAACAGGTGAACATGTGAACAGGTGAACAGGGGGAACAGGAGAACAGGTGAACAGGTGAACAGGTGAACAGGTGAACAGGGTGTGGCTGGTGTTTTGTTTCTTCTGATGCTCAGGAGATGATCGTTCCTGCAGCTTGATGAGCTGCATCAGGTTGTGATGAACTGCTGGAGTCTGAGCTGAAGGAGTTTGTGGTGAACCTGCAGGATTTGAGCTTTAGCTCGACCCGGAGGCCCCGAGGAGGAGCACTGAGAACACCTCCTCTCCACCGCCTCCTCTCTGACGGTCTTGTTACTGACGTCGGGCATTTAGAGGATCAGAACTAAACGGATCAGACTGATTCATAACAAGTTCACTTTCAGAATGCACCTCGTGTGACATCAGTGTTTTTTGTCTTCCTGCAGCACGTGAACGGCGGCCTCTGGTGGCAGTTTGACCCGACCTCCTCGCCACAGTTAAATGTCCATCAGAGCGCGTTGCATGAACGCAGTGAAACAGGCGAGGACGCCTTCACGTCCGTCAACAGAACATTGAGCCTTTCTTCGATTTCTTCGTTCATAAGTTCCTCTCGATTGAACTCATTTGATGCTGAGCATGTTATCTCGGGCCGGAGTGAGCTCGCGCTCCATGATTGGATTAGCAGATCCGTGCACAGCGAGCTGCGCGAAACGGCCCAGAAATCTAATTTCATTTGGAAGGGATTGAGGAATGTAATGTGATGTTTCTTATCTCGCTCAGCTCTGGACAGAGGAGAGGTGGAAAAAAGAGAAAAGAACACGATAGCCGACGTGAAAGCAGTATTGATCTCAGACAAAATGAAATTGGCCTCGGCTGTTATAAAAAGTCTTTAAACCACATCCTCAGATATCCCACAGCAACAGCAATGAGCAATATGTTTATATTGGTGTGAAACTGTTCGACCCTGGCTTCGTCCAGATACATGTGGACTTTTCCAGACAATCATCGTCTTGTCGTCTCTGTAACGAGGCCCTAACCTCCACTCCTCCTCCTCTAAATGAAAAGGTCACTGAGCCGGAGCTCGGGCGCTAACGGGTCGGTCCTGCCCGTCAGGAACCCGTTCAACAAAACACCTTTCAGATGAGGAGGATGTGCGCTGCCATTGGCGGCCGAGGTGTTGCTTGTCAGTCAGTCACTCATTCTGTCACAGACTTGTTTTTGCAGCAATTAGCTCGCCGGCCGCTGAGCCAGTGATGTGACACATTACTCATAATGTCAATCATTTGAGTCCCGTTCACACAAAATTACTGTAATTGTGCTGGCAACTATACAAGTTGGCCTTAAAGGTTGGGTAAGTACATGTTGGTGAGGTGTTGGATGCCGTCCTGCCTTCATAAAATCTCACTTCCTTTCAGGTTTGGTAGTGATTTGTGTTTCCCACTGAAACAGGATGTAGAGAGTAGAACTTCATCAGAGACTTCGATCGCTCCGAAGTGCTTGAACTGTTGTAAACGCTACATTCGTTCAGGCATTTTGGCTCACACAAGCTAACTCAAGCTAACAAGCTAACATCAAATTCACTCCAGCAAGAGCCTGCAGTGGCCTGTGTGTGTGTGTGTGTGTGTGTGTGTGTGTGTGTGTGTGACACGGCCCTGATGAAGCAGCTGTGTCTCTGAGTGGCAGGCTGACTCTTGGAGGCGGGTCCTTCAGGATTCAGGATCAGGAGCGTTGCTCGACGTCTGTGAACGTTTCTGTTCTTGGATGTTTGTGGGTTTAGAAATTAAAACTTAATGGCGGTTCAGAAAGTGCCCGTTTGCTTCTGTTGGATCTCACAACGCACCACACGCACAATGTTTCCTACATTTTGATGTAAAAATGATGAAGAAAGTTCAAAGTATTTTTCCCCGCAACGTCCTGCGCTGCTCTGTGCTGGCACAGGTTAGTGGTGATGTCATCGCCAGATCACAAACTCAACATGTTCCTAAACTTGAACAATGGATGAACAAAGGATTCTACTCTCAGACTCTTCCTCATGTCTCCTTCCAGGAAATACAAAACCAGCTCAATCAGCAGAGACGAGTCAGATGAAGAAAAGATGATTGTTCATTATGAACACATGATTTATTATTTAGTCTTTACTGCTCTGAATCTCCAGGGAGGTTTGTAATGGCCGCCTGCAGCAGCAAGATGAACAGACATGAGGCGCTGGGGCTGATGACGATGGGACGATAGGATGAGTTGATGAACTGATGGATCTGATGAAGATGGCGGTGGGGGGGGGGAGATAATCCTATTTTAAAAGAGACGGCAGCAGATGACAGGATAACGATGTCAATGTGTCTTTGTGTTTCTCGATAGTAGAGGCCAGTCGATCAGAACAGCTGATATCATGATTGACAGCTCCGAACAATGACAGCGAGGAAATGATGAGTGAGCGGACACGAGGCCTGAGCGGCAGGTGTGAGAGAAATAAATTACCAGCTGCTTGTTGTCCTGACTGGATTTAGGTTGAGCTTCATTACAGGCAACTTCCCCGCGTGTATGGAACAAGGGTTCGTCGTGGCGTGGTGGATGTACGACAGCGTCTGATAGTTGCTCCACTTTTCAGTGCTGCTGAGTGGAGAGCGGCTCCATCTGCTTCTCCTGCTAACCGACCTTCACACGTCCACAGATAACAATGAGGCCCGGTCAGGCCTGGACTGGGACAAATTCTGAGCTGGACTTTTTGGTCCAGACTGGCTCACTGCTATCATCACCATGTTAGCTAGCACACACACCTGCTATCACCACCATGTTAGCTAGCACACACACCTGCTATCACCACCATGTTAGCTAGCACACACACCTGCTATCACCACCATGTTAGCTAGCACACATACACACCTGCTATCACCATCATGTTAGCTAGCACACACACCTGCTATCACCACTAAGTTAGCTAGCACACACACCTGCTATCACCACCATGTTAGCTAGCACACACACCTGCTATCACCACCATGTTAGCTAGCACACACACACCTGCTATCACCACCATGTTAGCTAGCACACATACACCTGCTATCACCACCATGTTAGCTAGCACACACACCTACTATCACCACCATGTTAGCTAGCACACACACCTGCTATCACCACCTTGTTAGCTAGCACACACACCTGCTATCACCACCTTGTTAGCTAGCACACACACCTGCTATCACCACCTTGTTAGCTAGCACACACACCTGCTATCACCACCATGTTAGCTAGCACACACACCTGCTATCACCTCCACCAGCCTCCTCCTCCCCTCCGGTACCACCATGGCAGCGGGAGCCTCACTTTCACTGTCCGACGACACCTCCTCCTGAGAGGGACCCGGCGCAGCCGAAGCCCCGGAGCCGGAGGCTACGCTACCGCCGCCGGCCCCGCAGCAGCTAACATGTTTATTGTATTTCTGCTGTTAGCAGCATCAGTTGTGACTACTGGGCCCATCATACGGCCACTGGGCCGCTGGACTCACACCGAACGCGGCGCGAATATTCGCGTTGCGTCTTCCGTGTCAGTTTACTCGCTTGACAAAGAGTCTTTACGTACAAAAACAATAATCAGCCACTGCCGTGCCGGCCCCTTGCTGACCGGCCCACCGGGAAAACTCCCAGTCCTCCCTATGGCCAATCTGGCCCTGGGCTCTGAGTTTGGTTCGGCCGCCGGCGCCTCCTGAAGGGACTCAGACGCTCTCTCAGTGGGATTCACCGCCGGTGCTGCAACCTGTGGACGTCTCTCTCAGGACATCGTCTCCTCGACTGAAGCACTTTTCACACAAGCGACGCTGCAGTTTTGCTCCAGAAGCCATTGTTTCAAATGTCAAATGATGGTTTCCTCACCGCGCCGGTAAAGCGTCGGCTCAGCGAGTGCTGCGAGGTGTGTGTCCACGTCCATGTGTCCTCAGCAAGACAATAAACCCCAGTGTGTGTGTGTGTGTGTGTGTGTGTGTGTGTGTGTGTGTGTGTGTGTGTGTGTGTGTGAGTGAATGGGTGTGAAGGGTTAGATAGTCCTGATGGGACCTCAGGCTTCCAAGCATCTTGTGGTCTCCATTGTTGAATATTATCATTATCATTTATAAGTGTCACTTATGAATGTTATTTATTTTCCTGACATTGTAGATTTGTTTCCTGTGAGATGCTAATGACTTTATAATGACTTTAATGTTGTAAACATTACTGTTGCTGCGGTGAAAACAATATTTAATTACATTTAAAATATAAATCACTTTTTATCCCATTTTGAATTGATTCGTTTACAAATGCATGAATGTTTTACTCCTGCAACAGAGCAGAGTACTAATAAAAGCAGCTCCCTGGAGGGATATGATCCGTCGTTCTCCGGCTCTTGGAAAGGGAACGTTGGTTCTTGTTATCTGCAGCCTCACCACTAGAGGGCACTAGTTCTCACACGCTCTTCTTTTAACGACCTGTCAGTCTCTTGTTGCATGAGAAGCTTTTTCTCTTGGAGAGTTCTCCCCTCCGCCTCCTCAGGAGTCGACAGAAGTGTGTCTCGGGTTGTTCCTTCGTTGCAGAAGGTGCTAGTGAGGCTTTCTCATTCAGGGTTTGTCTCTCTGAACCTGTGGGGCCGTCACACAAACCCACAGAGCAACAGGAGCGCCCCGGGCGCACTCTGAGCTTCATCCTCGCCGCCTCCTCAGAGGGATGGCAGTGGCAGACAGCTGCCAAGCAGCAACCTGGACTTTTCCATTCTCTCTCATCCGTTTCCTCCAGATGTCTCCGAGTGTTCCTCCAGTCGTCCTCCCTCATTAGCCGGAGCGCTTACTGTGAGTCAACTGGTCAATGATTTAGACGACGGGACCTTGGCCTCATTGTCTAAATCATCTTTGCGTTCAACACAAAGGAAGAAGCCCATAGGAAACACAACGGTAGTTACGTATTGTAATCCCAGATCCTATGAGTGTATGTGCGGTCCCGTCTGGCTCCACTGAGGCCAGCTGAAGAAACGCCGGGAGCAGAACTATAGTCGCACAGCTGTTATATACAATGCAAATGCAGATGTGAGGGAGGCCTGCTGAGGACACACGGGCACAAAACCCATCTTCACGGTTCTGCATGCACACAGGATAAACCCAGCAGCAACAGCTCCTATAGGGCTGCTGCTATACTCATAGCATCTACAGTTACAACACGTAACCAGAGATCTCATGGGAAGGTATAGAACCTCTCATCTGTGGCGCCAACAATAATATCCAAAGCAGGCATGACATTTGTGGGTTATAATTACGCATTTTAGGCAGTTCGCATGATATTTAACGCCACATCGTTCCAGCAAAAAGGGCTTAGGCAAGAACAGCACAACCTCATTATGTTCTCTCCCCTCTTTGCTTTAATAAAACAACAAAGACTTAATTATCTCCATAAAACACAATAACAATCAGACAATTACTTCAGCTTGCATCCATGTCCTCTGAATCCACCATGAACTGTACCTGGACCATCACACTGCATGAACAAGGATGCACATTATGCTTCATTATGTCTAATAACTAGCGCTGGGCAAAGTTGAAAAGATTTAACTGATTAATCGCGTTATTTTTTTTACGATTAACTGTGATTAATTGCATTGTGCGACAAATTCAAGTAAAAAACTGATATATTGCAGCTTGTGTTTAAAGTAATGTTATCAGAACAATATAACAGCACTCTGGAGCAACAGCAAGTTAACATACATACAAATATAGTTTATACATCTGTTTTCTTTCTTATGAACCAGTACTTTTCTGTAGTAAGGGTCCCTGTGAGGGACAAACCACTCCTTCTTTGGTCCATGTCCAGTAGTAAGGGTCCCTGTGAGGGACAAACCACTCCTTCTTTGGTCCATGTTCAGTAGTAAGGGTCCCTGTGAGGGACAAACCACTCCTTCTTTGGTCCATGTTCAGTAGTAAGGGTCCCTGTGAGGGACAAGCCACTCCTTCTTTGGTCCATGTTCAGTAGTAAGGGTCCCTGTGAGGGACAAACCACTCCTTCTTTGGTCCATGTTCAGTAGTAAGGGTCCCTGTGAGGGACAAACCACTCCTTCTTTGGTCCATGTTCAGTAGTAAGGGTCCCTGTGAGGGACAAACCACTCCTTCTTTGGTCCATGTTCAGTAGTAAGGGTCCCTGTGAGGGACAAACCACTCCTTCTTTGGTCCATGTTCAGTAGTAAGGGTCCCTGTGAGGGACAAACCACTCCTTCTTTGGTCCATGTTCAGTAGTAAGGGTCCCTGTGAGGGACAAACCACTCCTTCTTTGGTCCATGTTCAGTAGTAAGGGTCCCTGTGAGGGACAAACCACTCCTCCTTTGGTCCATGTTCAAACAGTAACGTGTGTGAAGCAGCACTCAGCTCATCAACATTATGAACTGAGTAGTTTAAGTAACTCTGTGTTCGAAAGTCTAAAGTTTGTTTATCAATTCTGTTGTTTTTGTTGTATGTTTTTCGTCTGCTGTCCAGAAACTGAGTAGAAACGGACGTAGCATAGTGCGCCGCTAAAGCTACGGTCTTTAAAGCCGTCTGTTGGAGGGCGGCGCTACGAACAGCGATGGTTACGTGACGTCCAGCAGCCTCAGGAGAGCAGCAGGTGGTGCACGTTGTCCGCCTGACGTCTGGAGGCTGAAGCGCTCGTTGGGTTGTAAGGACGCTGGTTGCTGCATCAACGCTGTGTAATGTTTAGCCTCCCAATGCAAAAACCCCACACGCCGTTAACGCATGATAAAAGAATTGTCGGCGTTGATGGATTGCTGCGTTTATGCATTTATAACGCGTTAACATGCCCGGCCCTATTAATAACTCATCCAGCAGGGCAAGCGTCAATAAAGCCAGAGAGCCGAGGGAGGCCGGTCGGTCCGCTCTCGGCCTCGATGCAGAGCGGAGGACACGCAGCCTGCTGCAGCTCTTTATGTTGTGCAGCCAAGCTCATTAACTCAGAGCCTAATGTCTGTTTGTTTGTTTGATCTCGTTCCATTTGATCCCCATTAAAACGCTGTTCTGATCCAATTGGACCTTTCCGAGCTGCCAGTGTTAATGCGCCGCACCGGCTACGAGGGAAAGTATGGTGACAAGAGGCGTGCATGTCACAAAATGCCTCATCACAGGAAGGGTTCTGATTCGCTATCAAAGTCATTTTTGATTTCATTTCTGGTTTCATCATATTTTCATAACATGTCTTTGATAGTTCTGACTTCTCTCTGAGAGCGGCCTCGACTGACAAGCACAGCGACCTCGTCACATTTTTCTCACAGCTTTTTGGCCAGAGGCTGTAATTATTGAATGATCCCAGTGTTCCCCCTCACGCCGCGCCCTGCCTCCATGTGCAGCAACGTCTCCACTTGGATCTCCACTCGCTCCTTTTGGTCCACAGACATCCTGCCCTCTGCCTGTCAAGACAAATAGAAGAAGCCAAAAGTCACGTCCACTTCTTGGGCCATGTCAGGTGGTCATTGCCAGTATTAATAAATAGTAATAAACAGTTCAAGGCCAGAGACAAACTATGAAATAACGTGAGTGAAAAGATGTTTTCATCACTGCTTCGTTGTTTCATCTGAAGCGTCGAGCAGCCGTGAGGTTTCTCTTTGGTTTGGTTCGATGCTCATGTCATCATTCCAACACGCTTACAATCACAAGACGTACATGTGGATGTTAAGCACGTACAACGTTCAGCATGTTGACTGTTAATTTCATTTTTTACCGCAAAGACTTTACCCAGAGCCTCGGAAACGTTTGAGGAGCTCGTTGTGTTTCCACAGTGAACCCGTGAACATTTAAATTCAAGCGACGCCGTCGACTTCCAGGCTCAGTCCTACAATCACAGCGTGAGAAGCAGAGAGATTGAGAGACGAGCGGCGACAAAGAGACAGAGCTGGTACATGAGAAGAAAAGGAAGAACGTGCTTCTGAAAGTTTCTCCGTAGTTAAACTCCAAAACACAAATTAATAACCATCCTAAACAGATGATTTACTACGGAGACAGACTTTGACTCTGCATTTCATTTATTACTGCCTCGGTGCATCAGTAAATACTTGGCAGCAGCAAAGGTCATCGCAGTGAGACGAGACGCGAGCTTTATTTAAAAAACAAGTTGTTTAGGTTGAGCTCCGGTGTCGGATAAGCACAGAGCTTATCTGACACCTGCAGATAAGAACAGAGCTTTCTCTGCTCCAAGTACGATTTTAAATGGCTTTCTGGGGAACAGTGGAAGAAGAAGACGGGGATTCATTGGAGACGCGTGATCACATGACGCCGAGGATGAATTCACTTGTTGACCAATCAACGATACCTCCATCACCTCCAGCACCTCCATCACCTCCAGCACCTCCAGCATCTCCACCATCTCCATCACCTCCACCATCTCCATCATCTCCATCACCTCCATCACCTCCACCATCTCCATCACCTCCATCACCTCCAGCATCTCCATCACCTCCAGCATCTCCATCACCTCCAACACCTCAAGCACCTCCATCACCTCCATCATCTCCATCACCTCCACCATCTCCATCACCTCCAGCACCTCCATCACCTCCACCATCTCCATCACCTCCAGCACCTCCATCACCTCCATCACCTCCATCATCTCCATCACCTCCAGCACCTCCATCACCTCCATCATCTCCATCACCTCCAGCACCTCCATCATCTCCATCATCTCCATCACCTCCAGCACCTCCATCACCTCCATCATCTCCATCACCTCCAGCACCTCCATCACCTCCATCATCTCCATCACCTCCATCACCTCCATCATCTCCATCACCTCCAGCACCTCCATCAGCTCCATCATCTCCATCACCTCCAGTGTCTGGGCTCCTCGGGGATCTGCAGATGGCTGCAGGCCAACGCAGCGCCATCCCAATCAAGCTCCAAATAAATCAATGTGTAGCCTATGAACGCACCATCGGGCATAATAAATATTAACTACTAATCACTGTCTCTCCTGATTGATCTGTTAATAGACATTTATAATGACTCATAATGACTCGTACCTTCAATCTAAGTCCTCAGTGTGTGTGAATGCATCCTCATGTTTCCACACATGAGCCTCAGAGGTGAAGCATCAACAACAGGAAGCTGCCGTTTCAAAATCAGAGAATGATGTATTAATCAGAGTGTGAGATACATTATGAATTCATGAAGTTCTATCACAGCTTTTCCATCAGTACTGAAACTAATTCCACTGGACGAGCTGTGTGGTAATAAATGAAACTTTACTTTGAGAAACTCAATTTCAGTTCTATTGCTGGGCTGCAGACACACACACACACACACACACACACACACACACACACACACACACACACACACACACACACACACACACACACACACTTTACAGTCTCCAATTAACCTGAGCTGCATGTCTTTGGACTCGGAGGAAGCCGGAGAACCCTGAGGGAACCCGCCTGCCAGGGGGAGAACATGCAAAGTGCTCTCAGAAGGATCGGGATCTCACCGCGGCCCCTCTGGCTGTGAGATGAAACTCAAGAACTGGACATCAGACTCCAGCGTCGGCATCCATTCACTTGAGGGAAAATTACCTGCGGAGTGAAAAAGCCCAAAAAGTTTAATTTCCAAAAACATGTAATCATGAAAAGAAGAAAACCCTCTGACACGGATCCAAGTGGAATGAACGATCCAGCAACAGACCTGAAGAAGATTATTGAAGCAAACGGGCCGACGCGCTTTACCGCTGTGATGACGCGGCGCTCTGAAGCGGCGCCTTGAAGCGGCGCTCTGAAGCTCTGAAGCGGCGCCCTGAAGCAGTGCTCTGAAGCTCTGAAGCAGCGCTGCTTCAGGGCGCCCTGAAACGGCGCCCTGAAGCAGCGCTCTGAAGCTCTGAAGCTGCGCCCTGAAGCAGCGCTCTGAAGCTCTGAAGCAGCGCTCTGAAGCAGCGCTCTGAAGCAGCGCTCTGAAGCAGCGCTCTGAAGCAGCGCTCTGAAGCTCTGAAGCAGCGCTCTGAAGCAGCGCTCTGAAGCGGCGCCCTGAAGCAGCGCCCTGAAGCAGCGCCCTGAAGCAGCGCCCTGAAGCAGCGCCCTGAAGCAGCGCCCTGAAGCAGCGCTCTGAAGCTCTGAAGCTGCGCCCTGAAGCAGCACTCTGAAGCTCTGAAGCAGCGCTCTGAAGCAGCGCTCTGAAGCAGCGCTCTGAAGCAGCGCTCTGAAGCAGCGCCCTGAAGCAGCGCCCTGAAGCAGCGCCCTGAAGCAGCGCTCTGAAGCTCTGAAGCGGCGCTCTGAAGCTGCGCCCTGAAGCAGCACCCTGAAGCAGCGCTCTGAAGCTCTGAAGCAGCGCTCTGAAGCTCTGAAGCGGCGCTCTGAAGCTGCGCCCTGAAGCAGCGCTCTGAAGCTGCGCCCTGAAGCTCTAAAGCGGCGCCCTGAAGCGGCGCTCTGAAGCGGCGCTCTGAAGCGGCGCTCTGAAGCGGCGCTCTGAAGCGTCTCCTGACTTCCACCGTCAGCGTCCTGGGGACCAAAGCGCTGCTCTGCAGGATGACTGCACCAGAGGATACGTCACACTGGTCCAGTTCATGCCACTACATTTGCCCACAGACAGCGGGACGTGAAGTCCTCGCAGGAGGACTTGGTCTGGAGGTTTCTGGAAGTCCTGAGCTGCTCGCAGCACGCCGCTCTCTTGGCTGCGCGCCTGAAACCAGTGAAGCTGTGAGCATTTGTTTGGTCTCTCACACTGTTATCGCGGCGTTGTCCAGAGAGGAGCATTCCAGCACCAGATGAAGAGATTAGGTCGGTGTTGGATTAGCCGCCCGGCATGAGAACCGTTATGGATTCATCACGCTCCTCACGGAGAAATATTACTTCATATTTTTTTAGCTTTTTGTTGTGTTGTCTACAAACAACAGATACCATGAGGTGAGCCGGCAGCCACACAACAAACACACCAGACATGTTGTAATCACTGTGGATTAAAAAATATATATACACAACTTAATGCCACTAAATCATGTGAAAATGAACTCTGAGTCATTAAATGAGGACAGATTGTGTCCATTGTATTTAAAATGTGTGCGTTTGAGACTTACCATCCACCTTTTCTACAATGTTTGTGTGTGTATAGTATCGTGTTTATAATAAATATAGTTTATTTTTACAGTTAAACAGCTTGGAGAATACACAGAGCACATGTAGACACTGACAGCTCTGATACACATCTATGATGTGTCCATTGGAGACTTTACTTTATTCTCCCAATTCACAGGTTTTACTCCAAAAGTGAGTGTATGTTGAGCTCAGAGGTCTCATAAGGTATATAAAACTCACCTGGAGTCTCTGTTGGAAACATAGTTCTCTCTGTGATAACGCATGTCGATATCGTATGAACTAGTTTAGATGAAGAGCAGCAGTTAACTATTCATTATGACCAAAATAATGACATCATCTGTTGTAGAAGAACACTGTGAGGATGGCTCTCTGATCCGAGTGTCATTGAGACGCTGTAATGGGACTCGTCTAATATTGATTCCATTTAAAAGAAAGAACCTCCTCTCCTTCAGATTCAGTGAACTGTTTCAACATATTAAAACTATAACATGCAGGAATATTGTATAAAGTATAGACTGATTTAAACAAATCCCTCTCAATCATCAGCTCTGACCCTAGAAAGTGTGTTTCAGTGACGTTTCAGCCGAGAGCCTCGGCCCCTCGTGTGGAACGAGCTAGCTAGCCGGCCAGCTAGTTAGCGAGCCGGCTAGCTAGTTAGCTAGCTCCTGATGACTTTTCATACCGCTACATTTTTGCACTTTCATTGTTTAATGTCCAGAATTAATACATTCTATATAAATATATATATATATATATATATGTATATATATGTATATATATATATATATATATATATATATATATATATATATATATATATATATATATATATATATATATATATATATATATATATATATATATAGTTTAATGCATTCCTGTTATTTTTTGTGTCTTCTATGTAAGTTGCTGCTGCTACTACTATCCATCCATCCCTCTCGCTAGCTAGCTAGCACAAGGCTCGGTGCTACGGTCGGACTGAAAGATCTGAACCAAAGTTTATGGGGTGTGTAAGCCGAGTGTTTAAGTTAACAAATACTTGTGTATGTTTATTTAGTGTGTGTATTTAAATGAGCTTTTAATTCGTCAAGCCGCTGTGAGCTCTGTAGTATAGAGTTGAAATGATGCATTATAGATTCAGAAATATGCATTATAGATTCAGAAATATGCATTATAGAGTTTAAAATATGCATTATAGATTTGAAAATATGCGCGTTTCAATGTTCAGTGGCTGTGAGTAAGGTTTAGGTCATTGTAATAAGTCATCGTTGTGGTATCTCATTACCATGACTTCACAAACGTACAGACATTCATCACCATATGTAAGCTGTCACGCAGGCTCAGCCTGTCTGCTGTGTGCACAATACAGAGCATATGCATATTCATATTCCACTGTAGTGAGGGAGAAAATAGCTGTGTGTGTGTGTGTGTGTGTGTGTGTGTGTGTGTGTGTGTGTGAGAGACAGCAGTCAGACAGCGAGCCAAACAGACAGGTGTGTGGGTCCAACAGCTCCACATTGTGGGTCTGTCCAGCGCCAGAGGTCTGGACAGATGGTCCGGTGGGCCGGAGGAGCCCGGATGTTACCGCTGACTCTCCACTGAGGGGCTCGCCGTGGACAAAGAGGAACATGGTCAACAAAAGGAGAAATATGTGTGTGTGTGTGTGTCTTGTGTGTTGGTGATGTGAGGGGCAACATTGTCATGTCTTCTGTTATTTCATGTTTTCCATGTTGGAGCTGCTGAACAGCAGGCAGGATTGTGAAAAAAAGCAATTATAATCCGTCTGACTGAGCACATCTCTTAAAGCGCCTTCAGCAAACAAAATGAGTTCCAGCCCAAACGGAGGGAGCGACACAGCACGAGTCACGACACTGAAAGGTGGTGTTCACATACATAAGCATAACCATCAGAAGGTTCAGAGAAGGCGGCAGCGATAACATCAGGTTCTTTTGCATGTGGAGAGTTCAACTCTCCAGCAATTGTTGTTTCAATGCTCACAGAAAACTAATTAAAAAAGTGATTATAAATAACTTCATGAGTGAAACAGGAAAAATTAATTAGGTTGTTATGAATTGAGGATATCAAACTGTGTCCACTAACCACATGAATACATTTGAAATGTCTCTATTTGTGCACCGGAAAAAGAAAAGTGCTCTGCATGGTGGTTACAGCAGATTTGTGGGCTCCATCATGGGGTTCATCACCGTTAGCATGCTAATATAATTAGCACGTAACTCACTTAAGCTGCGGCGCCAACGAATTGAACAAAATACAATTTGGACTTGATGGTTGAGAGTTAGCACAGTGCATCTTGAGGAACGATGACGTCATGGACGTCTGTTAAAGTTGATGATGTGGGTTCATCCTCTGGAGACAACGGACCTGAGTCACTAAATGTGCCGATCCAAGCAGACGTAGAGACGGTACGCTGAGTAACTAACACTCCTGCTGACTGGCGCCGGATGAAAAGTCAAACAACCACAGAAGTTCTCCAGGTTCCTCTGGGGAACATGACCGTCAGCACAAAATGTCAATCCACCCAATATTTGCCAAAATCTTTCAATAGAAACCACAGTGACAGTTGAACCGACTGACCGCCGTTTCCACCCTGAAGCCTCAGCGTTGGCGGCCTAAAAGTATGAATTTCAGATGTACTTTTTGTTTGCACTTGGCAAACTTTCACAATACGTTTTGTCCCTAAAGTTATGTCCATGTATTGGTACATGACGTCAGACGAGTGATAGAAAACCATCCAACAAGAACTGCAATGCAACAAAAACTCAAATGTGTACGTTTCGGCCTGAACTCGAGGCCTGAAAGTGTCTTGATGAGCAGTACGAGCTGTCAGGCCTACGCGTTCGTACGGTCACATGCATGTGTCTCCACAACACAGCAGGCGGGTGATGATTAACAGGGTCTGTCCGGTGGTGGGAGGGTCCCTATCGGACTGTCAATCATTCACCCATTTGATTTAATGGCCAATTGATCGGCGGTGAGTAATTGGCCGGCGCAGCGTTTCGTCAGGTCGTGTTTCTCTGAAGGCGGATTCTGAGTCAAAGGTTTTCTGCAGGTTGCTGCATTTCTCTGCCTTCTCTTGCTGCACCACCGACATTCAAATGAACGGGAGGACCGGCTTTGGATGCAGCTGCGGTCGGAGAGATTTTAGCAATTACATCTGGACAACATGGAGGAATTTCAACCGACATGTGGACTGGCAGTGTCTGGGACGTGAGCTCCAGCTGCTGCAGAGCCGGTGCCACCGGACCTGCAGGCTCTGACCCGGTAATAAGCAAAAAGTTTGGAGTTTGACGGTGGAATGAAAATCAGGTTTCTTAGCATTCGATCTCTCCCAAACCATTCCACTCTCTCCCGTGTGATCTTAACGTTCCCTCGCCGCACGTCAACACGTGATCGAGGGTCCGGTTGAGCCACATCGTGATCATTGGAAGCCAACGGGGATTGTTCGCCCCGAGGGGCCGCGGCTACCGATTAGCACGGCAGCTGCCCGCGAGGCGCTTATCAGTCTTCTCAGGAAGACGTCATGGACAGCGCAGGGAGGCCGACCTCAGGCCCTTCACTCATCAGCCGGCGGCCCCTGAGGAGCCCACTCCCAAACCGGTCCCGCTCTCAGGCCTCTGAATTAATGTGTGCAGCAAATTGTATGAAGAGAAGAAGACTTGCTGCCGGCCCTGCAGGAAGATGGGCTTCGTCTGTCTGACATTACATGATAGGTTCAACACGTGAGAGGAGGAGGTGAGCCGCGGACTTTGTCTGCAGTGGATTCAGAAAAATTAATGTTTCAGAAGACCCTTGAGATTCTTTTCACTACGCTGCCAAGTTATTTTTAGACAATCTGCACAATGAAGGTCAAACTACAGTTACGTGTTACAATTTAAAAAAGAACTGAACATTTCTTTTTAGTTTTCACTTCACTATCAGTGGAATAACAGAGTGCCACACCGTGACAGCTCTTTCTCACAGCACGGCGTTTGGCTTGTCAAATAAAGCTCGGTGTAAATAACATTATTAATGGCTGAATTAAATTCAGGAGCTTCTCTGCATGGCGTAATAGCGCCTGAATGGAACGGAGCCATCAGCGTGTTATCAGTTACTTCGTTTGTCAGACGTCTTTTCCAAGGTCTACTCATGAAAAAGTATTTTTTCCCCTGAATATGTAGCCAGGAACTTTTAGACAAGGTTATCAGTATGTATTTTGACAGAAGGTATTTATAATGCAGGAATCTTAGTCGCATCGCCTCCTGCTCATTTCTAGAACAAAGTGGTTTGTGCTTTGCCCTAAAAACAACTTCTTTTCAGCCTTTATTGTTTGAGACTATTTCCCATAACACTGTACTTCACTGGGAAATGTATTTTTCTCCTGTATTAAGTTTCTTCTTGACGTAACACAAACACATTTCTAATCCTAATTCATGCAGGCAGGAGTGACTGAATGGCCAACAAAGACCTTCATCCAGAAGACCTGTTTGTGTCCGTGTGAAACCAATTCAGCAAGCTAGCCCGCAAGCTAGCCCGCAAGCTAGCCCACGAGCTAATCCAGGTGATAGAGAGATACTCATCATCAATCATTTGTACCAGCAAACTGAGAAACATGCCAAACTATTCCTGTTATTACATATTAGAGGATCCCTCCTTGAATTCGAGAGCGAGTCTTCCTGCGAGCCGGACACCGACACGTTGCTCTGACTCGTCTTCAAGCCGGACAAAATAGATTTGTATTTAATTTTGTGATCCAGCAATTACTGCCTCATCTAGTGCAAGATAAGTGACATCATGTTAATAACACCAATCACATTCCCGGTCATATCATTAGCTTTTACTTCCTGTCAGATCTGTGGGCGACAAGTCTTCACTTTGTCATTCACATGCACAGATTTAGTCGTCTGAAACAGCAAGGAAAGAAGGAAAGAAGGAAAGAAGGAAAAAGGAAGAGGAAGGAAGATAGGAAGGGGATTCTGAATGAAAGAAAAAACTCATCTCAAAAGTTGATCAGCTCGAAGAAATGTTGCGCTCTCCTGACATTTCTCTTACCTCTTTTCTAAATATAGCATTTTCTTTTGTCGTGCCACTTAGATTCTTCCCTCAGTCTGCATGAGGGATGGCAAACAAGTTCAAATGTAAGAAGAAGATATGTGTTACTATTTAAATTGTTTGACAGAATACACTTTCAATATGTGACCTATATAATATAAATCCTGGCTCATTAAATAAGAAAAATGGATTTCTGTTTCCTGCGGCCCTCCCTCCCTGTGTGTCAGGTGTCAGCCCTGCTCTTGTCAACGCCTCTCATCCTGCACACTTCCCTTAACAATTAGCCTTCGCGGCGCTACGGCAGGAAGTCAAGAGGTCTTTCTGCAGAGACACAGTTCTGCCTCCGCCTTACACCTCCAACAGGAGCAGGAAAAGCATCCTGTCATCATCCTCTCTGCCCCTTTTACTCCCAGTTTTTGTAACCATCTCCGTTGAAATCCCAGCAAGCTCCTACTTTCATCCTGTCAAAAAGCGTCACCATCAGCAGGTTTTCCTCAAAATTGCACGAAAGCTCTCGTCAGTTCCTAACACAGTCGCTCACACCGCTGTTATTCCCCAGTAAGCGCCGTGCAGGTTTCCCTCGTGTGGAAACCTTCTGTCACTTTGATGGCGTTGGCTGTTTTCTGGCCCAAAACCAACCTGACTGTAGCTCCTACCACCATGAACTCTCCTGTGACGTCGCTCATCGGTTTCTCATTTCAAAACCTCAGTGGGAGGACGAAACAACCAGCTGGAGGCGTCGTTATTGAGCGATGCCATCTTGTTTTTATGTCACCAGAAGAAACATAGTGAAAGGGTTAAAGTGGTAGAGACTCCTCAGTCACCTTGCACCCTGCTTTATGGCCTATTGAACTCTGAACGGACCCTAATTTACTGAATGAACTCCATGAGGATGACCTTCATACCAGGAGACTGTGTTCTTCCTCGTGTGAAACCAGAAGTCTTCATTCAGCCTCAGCACGAGGACCTGATTGTCTGAACCTCCCTGAGTGGTTTTATATTGTCTAAACAAAGTCGTTTTAGGATCTAAACCTAATTGAGTAGGTCTGTTGTCTGAACTGAGGAGTTAGTTTTTGAAAAGACTGAATGCATGTCATGAGCAAAACTTGTTACTAGCTTTTGTCAAAATGCTCATATTTTCATGTTAAATATAAACATGTTGCTCACTGATGAAACTATCCGTTACACTTGATCACTATTTCATTTGAATGGATCTATTGAAGGAGTATTACCTGGACAGGACACTCTCTATTTTACCAATAAAAATTAATTTGTCTAGAAAATTTACAAATCTACAGACCAAACAAGATTTCACAGAGATTTGAAGGCGTTACACCTACATGTCTACATCATGTGATGCTTACATATCAAATGAACAATGGAAATGTGAGTGGGCTCAATCATGAAGCACTATAAGCACCGATATGGTGAAGTGTGTAGAGACACTGCAGACGCCGCACTGAGAGAAACCTCAAAGCTCCAGTACTGAAGGTAAATATGAAGCTCCTGCTGTATCACACCTGGTCCTGTTACTGTGTATACAATCAAGAGGATCTTTACAAATTACACACTTCATTCTCTTGAACATGTGACAGTTTTTCAGATTAGAGCTGAACTTTATTTTGAACCATGAAGTTAAAACACTTGTACAAGCTCAACCTTCTGTAATGTGGGCTGTGAACACAAGTCTTGCTGTAGAAGACTAAACCCGGTACAGGATTTCAAATTGGGGATCACTTGTCGTGCGTTGACATATCATGCTGCAGGATCCAATGAAGAGACATATTTCAGACACAAAAAAAGCCTTCAGTCACCTTCGTCACCAAAAAACAAAAAACAGCCCTCGGCTACCTTTGTCCCCTCATGATTTTCATCATATTTGTCCCTGCAGTGTCTCTTTTTAGTAAACACAGCAAAGCAGAAATGTTGGAAGCAGATTCAGATATTAATCCAACGCCGTCTGGATACTTTGTTCCTACGGTTGAGAAACTGCTTTTTGTTGAGCTGAAATGTTTAACTTGCTTTAACATACTTGCAGAGTGGAGAACTCATCCACAATGGATTAAATAACTAACACACAAACGTGACTGACATCATTAACAGAGAGCATGTGTCAGCAGCACTTACAGGCTCTCATTAAAGAAATGAAAAGGTTTTCAATCATTTGCTAATTTGTTTGATGTTGCCAGCTACCTGTACAGACACCAACCAGATAACTGCTCATACTGGAGGGAATATGCAAAAAATAGCGATGACTTGACCATAATGTCTCTCAGTAGGATGTAAATGGGTCAAACCAACACAGGAGGCCAAACCAGAAGTCAATTATTATCTTGTGTTACTATTTTAACACAAACCACAAATGTAACCTAGTGCTAGTGTTGACTAACCCGAACCAATTGTTCCACAGTGGTAATCATTCAGTATTGTGCGTTTCAGAAAGCGTGGTACAAGGCTGATATGAACGATGTTAATGAAACCTTGTTTTGATTCAGAAACGTTGACATTCAACATACTTTCTAACGTGCAGGAGCATAAATAGCCAACGTTCTTCCAACACTTGCAGTCGATCGCTTGGTCAGGGCACTTTCAGGCGCCTGGGGACGCCAGCACTTTGCTAAACAAATGCTTCATGTCATGGCAGTGGAACTTGAGAGCCGGGTGAGCCGGGTGGCACAGGCCTTTGGGCTTCAGGGGGAGAGGCTCTAATGAGCTCAAATTGAAGCCATACTTTGGTTTCATTCGTCCCCGTAGCGGTCGGAGCAGCAAGTTAGCTCACTGAAGTAAGGACACACCCCTTAAAACAACCCCTCCACCACCACACGGTCCTGTCTTCGTTTCAGAGTCTCCTCCTCTGAGCTTCTCACGCTGCGTGTCTTTACCTGGTCGAGTTGAGTCTTCTGTCAGAAGCGCTCAGCGTCGGCGTCGGTCGTGCGCGGCGTTGCTCCTCTGCCTCGAGGCTGTGGAAGCACCGGCGTGGTGCTTCCTGCTGCCGCTGCTTCGTTAGCTTTGGTTTCTTCTATCGAGACGCCAGCAAGCAATAGACACGCAAACAACACGGCGTTCACAGCAGGGATGTGTCGCTAAATGTCATACATGGAGCGGAGGTCGCCTTGAGCTCAGAGACGCAGGGCCGTGTGTCTGAAGCTGTCACAGGTTCCCATCACCAGATGGGTGATGTGTTCAGTCTCTCCTCCCAAAGCATAGACAGGCTCTTGACCAAGACACTTAACTGCCAGTAAATATCCGTCAGCTGCACAGATGCCGGCGGCTGTCGTTGGATACTGGCCATCTCCCTGAAGTTATTACGTCTGATCGTCCAACTGTACAGCCAGGCCGAGCCAAACATATTAACTCAAATATGATAACTGCTGGTTCTGCTGTTTAATTTTCAGAGATGTGTGTTTTACTTTGTTCACACCTGTAAGAAATGAATATGATCAAGAAGACAAAAACCTTTGAAACAGTCAAAGACTACCAAAGAATAGAGAGGTAATATTCTTCAGTGTAATAAGCTGAACCCGCTGCCCTTTCATTCCCTCAGCTAGAGGTGAGAGAGCCACTCATGTGGTTGAAAGGGATAAAGATCTTCATTAGTACCCAGATCAGGAGTCTCTTGGACGAGCTGAGCTCCAAGACCAGGCCCTGGTCTGGACCAGGATCACAAATACTGTGGGGTTTGGACATTTACTTTGTGTGCATGTCCATCACTCAAATCTATGAACTGATTCTGCATTCATATGTAGGCAACAGGCCATGGGTTTACACTGTTCAGAACCACATGGATATGGTTTCAAAGAGGCTTATCATCTTCAGACTGACAGCAGATGGGTTCAGAGATTGTCCCACTTAACAATCAAAACTACTTCTCATAATTAGAATACTTAGATGGATGTTAAACAGGAACTAAACATAGACCAAACATCACATTTCTCTACATGAAATCAATCCACTGTTTAATATCTTGAGGTACAGGAATGAGCTCTGCAGCTGTCACCACTCCGATGCCTTCACCATATAGTTTATTCATACATTCTTTTTAATGGGGACGAAGAAGCAAAAGGAACATCTCTAAGTGTCTCTTTCGATGGAGAATAGCTTCACAAGCCTTAATTGGAACTGCGCTTTATGATTAGGACCTGACATAACAATGACAACATGTACAACCAGACCACACTGCACAGGAAGGGAGCGATGTTCTTCTGCAGCCAATCAAAGTAGAAAGAAAGAGAGAAAGAAAAGCTGGAAGGTTGTGCAAAGAGCAGGCTCACACTTCAAAGGGCGATGCTTGCATCTAACAGAAAACAGCTTTGGAGCTGATCGTCCATTGTGCATTCATTGTGAGCCGCTTCACAACACAGCATGCACACCAAAAAGAATAGCAGGTGGCCACTGAGTGATAAAGAGGTCTGATTTAACACAAGGCAACACATGTAATGATGGTAAATGGGCAAACATTACAGGACTGGAACAAACAAAAACATGTGGATGTGACATGTTGCTACGTTTATGCACTTAATATCACAACAGGCCATATCAGAGCTTATTTAATATAAAATGAACTTTTCGGGCATTAATTAGTTTGTGTTCACTGCATAACAAGCTCAAGTTGAACAAGAGAAGCAGAACAAGTGGAATCTCTGTTTTTGAGCTTTTTCTCACAGGTTACCTCGTGAACTAAGACAATGAAAGTAAGAAGCCAGAGTCAGTCGACTCAAAGCATCCGGATGACAACGAGCACGGAGTCAAAGATTGAAGGTCTATGCCTCTGCAGCCCGACGTGAACGAGACAGACGGTGAGTCCCTTCATGACCAAAAGGAAACCTCCGGTTCTGGAAAGTGAAGTGAAGAGTCTTTAACCTGCGTTCTCTTCAACGTCCATCACTCTGGATGTTTAGAAGTCTGTGAGAACATGACTCCACTTCTGTCTCGAGTTCAGGAAAAGAACACGAACGTTTATGATCTCAACCTCGAGTTTAAGTCTTCTACAAGCCAACAAAACAAAACTACTCTGGTTAACACAACAACACTGCTCAAGTTAACACAACAACACTGCTCTGGTTAACACAACAACACTACTCTGGTTAACACAACAACACTACTCTGGTTAACGCAACAACACTGCTCTGGTTAACACAACAACACTGCTCAGGTTAACACAACAACACTGCTCAGCTTAACACAACAACACTGCTCTGGTTAACACAACAACACTACTCTGGTTAACGCAACAACACTGCTCAGGTTAACACAACAACACTGCTCAGCTTAACACAACCAGACTGTAACTAGTGTCCTTACATAGTCATTTCAAGGATTCTTAGAAAATAACACACATGTAAAATGAAGGATTAAGGATTACAGATTTCATTTGTTTTGTTAGTTCTCATCATTTAAACAATAATACACAACATACTCACATCATGTAGGTCCATGTCTCATGTGATGAAGACAAAGTGTGACCATGGGACTGGGAGGCCACTAAAAAGATTGAGATGAAGACAAAGAGACTGGTCGAGTCAGGGAAGACAAGCTGAAGACAAACAGTTGTCTTCATCATAAGACACATCAATAAGACAAAGTGTGGGACCCCCCATGGTGGATTCGTTTCAATCAAAAGCTTCTTCTGAGTTATTTCTGTAGCAGGGATTTTGCTGTATAACCTTTCAGACTGCAGTCAGCCCCCAGCTGCTTCAATAAATAATCAATGAGCCTGAATTATGCACTAATAAAAAGGCTCCTCATTTTGGATTATTTTATAATTAAAGTTGAGATATTTCAAAGTTTTCTTGGGCACTCGGGGGAGATGACCACAAGATCACTTCTATTTCAGGTGTGACTAATACAAGCAGATCAAAAGTTTCAAAAACACCTCTCGCACTGTCTCACCTGCAACAAAACGGTTATTCGCGACATTTCCTTCATCAGGCAAATGGTTAGTGACGATGACATCACTATTATACTGGCACGGCCAACTGTGAAGCACCGGGTATGACGAGGTCTTACAAATACATTCATACAAAAATATAGTTCTGATGCCGTGTTCACACCAAAACACGCTTTTTCACCTGATTTCATTCGCTCGACTTTTTTTGGTTGATTCGCTTTTTCGCAACCATTTGCAGCAGAAAGGGGCGTGGCTACATTAATGTAAACTAATTTACGTAGGTATGGCTTCAGATGCTAACCTAAACTGACCCGGTCACGTTCCTGTAGCTAGCAGCACATAGCCTCACTAGCTAACCTAAACTGACCCGGTCACGTTCCTGTAGCTAGCAGCACATAGCCTCACTAGCTAACCTAAACTGACCCGGTCACGTACCTGTAGCTAGCAGCACATAGCCTCACTAGCTAACCTAAACTGACCCGGTCACGTACCTGTAGCTAGCAGCACATAGCCTCACTAGCTAACCTAAACAGACCCGGTCACGTTCCTGTAGCTAGCAGCACATAGCCTCACTAGCTAACCTAAACTGACCCGGTCACGCGCCTGTAGCTAGCAGCACATAGCCTCACTAGCTAACCTAAACTGACCCGGTCACGCTCCTGTAGCTAGCAGCACATAGCTTCACTAGCTAACCTAAACTGACCCGGTCACGTTCCTGTAGCTAGCAGCACATAGCCTCACTAGCTAACCTAAACAGACCCGGTCACGTTCCTGTAGCTAGCAGCACATAGCCTCACTAGCTAACCTAAACTGACCCGGTCACGCGCCTGTAGCTAGCAGCACATAGCCTCACTAGCTAACCTAAACTGACCCGGTCACACTCCTGTAGCTAGCAGCACATAGCTTCACTAGCTAACCTAAACTGACCCGGTCACGTTCCTGTAGCTAGCAGCACATAGCCTCACTAGCTAACCTAAACTGACCCGGTCACATTCCTGTAGCTAGCAGCACATAGCCTCACTAGCTAACCTAAACTGACCCGGTCACATTCCTGTAGCTAGCAGCACATAGCTTCACTAGCTAACCTAAACTGACCCGGTCACGCTCCTGTAGCTAGCAGCACATAGCCTCACTAGCTAACCTAAACTGACCCGGTCACGCTCCTGTAGCTAGCAGCACATAGCTTCACTAGCTAACCTAAACTGACCCGGTCACGTTCCTGTAGCTAGCAGCACATAGCCTCACTAGCTAACCTAAACTGACCCGGTCACGTTCCTGTAGCTAGCAGCACATAGCCTCACTAGCTAACCTAAACTGACCCGGTCACGCTCTTGTAGCTAGCAGCACATAGCCTCACTAGCTAACCTGTCTGGACGAGTGTCTGGATGAAGCTGCTTCCAGCGCTCCGGCAGCCATGTTGAATTCTGCTTCGGCCGGACGGCGGTGATGACGGGCGCAGCTTCTCAACGCTATTTGGCTTTTGCAACTCAGCGTCGGGCGAATTTTTCGCCAGAGTTGAACATTTTTTGAATAAGCAAATATTTGTGACGCTTTTTCCCATCATTCACGTCTGTGCATTGACTTTAATGTTTTTTTTAATGTAATCTACACATGCGAATGCTTTGCAACTTTTATGGTGTGGACACGGCATGAAGGCTGGTAACACCTTTTCTGTTCAAACAAGGAGGAGGAAAGCGAGCAGACAACCTCCTTCAGGGCCCAGGTACACTTGATGGCCCACAATGCATACTATGTAATTATCACAGTGTGTAATTGTAGTTGTACTTTTGATTTCCAGCCGGTGGCAGAGGCTGGCAGGCTTCTACTTCTTTAGAAAAGTTGTGTTTGACAGTTTTCGATGAGCAAGGTCTAAACTGGTTTAAAAAAACAAACAGAAGTTAATGACAGATTTTCATTCATTTATTCTCTCCTGAAAACTTCAGCTGCCAGAATAATTTCCTCATTAATAAAAAAACACTTCTTTAAACACTGTGGCCCATTTGGCCGTCATCTGAAGTGGACTTCTAGGAATTCATAATGACATGAGATGAATGCTGGAAGTTCCCGAGCCCTGCAGCTCTTCCTGCATCAACTGTCTTCTTACGTTCCACCCTGGAGATATCTGTGTAATCATGAAGCAGCTTTGAGTGTCTTAGTAGATGCACTTCTGTGCTTTTTATCCCCAAGCTGACCCACCCACCCTTCACATCTCTCCCAACTCTCATCAGCGCTAATGGTGGAGCCAGGAGAACCATACAGAACATGCCATATGCTGCTCCCAGTAATCGGCTCATTAGGTGCCAGCCTACTTAGTCTCTGCCTGAATGGAAATGCAAAACATCACAGACAGCCAGATGAATCCTGTACCAGACACGTACAGACAAACGCACACAGAAACACAATCTGCTGGACACACACTGCATGCACATACTTGCGGTACACTATTGCATGCACTAAGCGTTGCCTGGCCTCATGGTCCACATTACCATATTACCTTGTCAGTCTCTGACTCACACCACTTTATCCCCCCAGAGTGATGCGCATCGTAATGCTCGGCCCCAGCCTCCCCTCCATTGCTTTGTTGCACTGCTTCCATTATACACATGTCAGGTCTTTCAAAGGAGCTGGGAGTGATCTGTTGTGATGGATCTTCGGTTGTCTGGAAGGACGGCGAAACAGCCGGCCGTCCGGCCAACACGCAGATTCAAAGACCTCCCAACGAGTGTTGGGTCACGTTACTTTAAGGAGTAGCTTATTACATTGAGAACTAAGCTGGTCCGCCATGGATGTGTAAAGACAACCGGATACAGAGTCGGTAACGTTTGCAAAATGCTGAACTATCTCTTCTTGCTCTGATTGGAAGACTTTCACCGCCTCATATCACCTTGGACCCTATGCTGAGTTAATAATGGCTCCTCAGAGCTTCCTATCTGTGTGTTGTTTGTCAGAAATGAGGATAGATTCAAACATTTCCTCTCAGAGTAAGACAGCGGTGACCACCGGCTGTGTCAATTCTATAACCGCCAGAGAAATGGATTTCAATAACGAAACAGATTGCCCCCAAATAGTTTTCTTTTTCCTGTTGGTTTCTCTCCCGGCCCGATGAAAAGATCAGACCGGGGATAGACGACCTCCCAGCAGACGCCTCCACGCCGTCCATGCTGCCACGTGCACAGCAGGCCGCGACCACACAGCTCGCTGGAGTACAAGTGATGGAGACGGATGGAGACGCTGGAAGTTGATCCAAACCTCTGGCTTCCAGTCTCAGGTAGTGATTGAACTTTGAGGCGGGAAGCTATCAGCATTACAGCCGGCCACTTACCTCAATGAATCAATCACACACATGCTGTGGAGGAGACAGTGCAGACACACACAGACACACACCAAATCTATATTTGTTCAGCTCCCTTACAGGACTAAGACAAGTTGAATATGTCTTGTAGACACACATGTTGAAGTCTTCAGGCTCTTCCATACATCATTGCAAATGAGCCCCATTATGACTCTGTACATGCATGACGTCTGTGACCTTGATGGAGGTTTGGTGCATCAACAAGGTCGAAGCCGCGGCCTCATTCAAGGACGTATATGATTTGATATTCCCGAGCTCGTGCAGTAGATGCCCGAGGGGTAACAGCTTGATTGTCTCTGTATTTACCTAATGAGCTGTTTATTATCAACATTTGCTCCTCTTCATAAAACTGTAAAGTCTCGGGTGTATTCAGATTTAAGTGCTTGTATACGTCTGCTGTGCGCCTCTCAGTCGGTCGGCATATGGCGGGCTTGACAGCGACGATGCATCACTTGAAGGAAGGAGGAGGTTCAACAGAAGCGTCTTGCATTGGGAGGAAAAGAAAAGAGTTTAAAACGTCTTGACGCTGATTCAATATGTGAGGAGCCACCACTGCCCTCTGAACCGCATCGCCATTTATTTACCTCTGTTTCCTGTTTCCGGGCGGACACGATGATGAAGACACAGTTACAGGGTGGCACATCACTGCCTCACCTGGCTGGTGTTAAACTGCTCCATTCACTTCTTCCCCCGACGGCCAGAACACTCACAGGTGAGCGTTTAATATTATGACCTCATCCTGATTCATTACATGTTTACATTGAACTAATAACTGTGAGCCCAACAAGCAAATGGGAAAAAGAAAATCTATCTTCAAGGTGGATCTGAATTGTGTCTCTTCTGTATTTATGAATTAAGAACAGGGGAAAGGGTTTCTATGGTTACTATTTAAAGGGCCGTCAGTGTTTTATTCATCTGTGAAAAACATGGAAAAAAGTTTTGGCAGATCAAATCATTGTTGTTGTTGTTGTTGTTGTTGTTGTTGTTGTTGTTGTTGTTGTTGTTGTTGGGACTGAACTTTCACTGACATGGACTGTGGCTATCTGGATGGTTTACCATGTGTACTACTCATTACATGTACATGTGTGTACTACTCATTACATGTACACGTGTATACTACTCATTATATGTACATGTGTATACTACTCATTACATGTACACGTGTATACTACTCATTATATGTACATGTGTATACTACTCATTACATGTACATGTGTATACTACTCATTACATGTACATGTGTATACTACTCATTATATGTACATGTGTATACTACTCATTACATGTACACATGTATACTACTCATTACATGTACATGTGTATACTACTCATTCTACTGTGTTATTGATCATTCTGGTCACATGACTTCTCTCCGTCCTGATAGAGCATCCTGTTGCTCTATGAAGCTTCTTCCTGTTTCCCTCTTAAAGGGTTTTACTGTCTTCTTTTGGGGAGTTGATCTGATGTGGTCCTGGGACAGGATGTCACGAGTACAGACTGTAAAAAGATAATCTTGTATTGGTGGTTTTGGGCTCTACAAACTAAACTGAATTGAGTTAAACTAAACTGAACAATTTAAAAAAGAGAGTATTGTTTTTTGCTCCATGATGAAAAACTGAAGTCTGGTCTGCACAAAACCGCCCAAAACTGATTATGAATACAGAGGAAAAGACGCAGGAGTTAAACAAACCCCAGTTTAAGTGAAGTAGATACTCTAAATATTGTATATTTGTATCTTCATATCAGAGTTAAAACATGGAGAATATTCCTTCAATGTACTGCAATGTCCCAGAAAAATAAAATCTACTTTAAGCCCAGCGTCTGTAACATTTGGATGTTGTCACTAAAGTTCAAAGCTACTTCTAAATAAAAAAGGGAAAAGAGTTCTAACCCTCACGGAGGCTCAGCAGAATAAACTGGATCCATGTGAAAGGAAAAGGTCACGCGTGGTGTCAGAAGCAGCTTTTAACATCCTTCACAAACGCTGCAGATCCAGGATCAGCTGCTTTTGAAGATTATAGAGATGCCGGGTTTCTAACACACACACACACACACACACACACACACACACACACACACACACACACACACACACACACACACACACACAGAGCAGCTGCTGGAGGCTCAGGTTGCTGCTGACGTTGACATTAAAACACACTTCAGGATCGGTCCTTGTGGTCTTGTCGGGTCCTGATCCTTCATGTGAGGACTTCCTTCCTCTCTCTGGAGTCTCCCCAGTGGCTCCAGTTCCACTCCACCTGAAAAAGGTGTGTATTGTCGCTGTGAAGTCATTGGTGGATAAATCCAATAGTTTATCAGCAGGAAGCGAATAACGATTTAAATGTAGTTTTAACTTCAATGTATCATGTAATTACAATTTAATTTGAATTAGATGAGTTGCAGATGTTCGGTTCATACTTCTATTTGGGGTTTCTACTTTAAAATGCATTACCTTAATTAATTTAACACATTTAAACCTTAACGCTTGGCCTCATGGTTTATGGCTCATATCACCATTAGAACAACGTTTAGCTGCATTTTGACATGTCAGAAATCTCAAAGAAGACTTTTCCCTCAAGATGCTGAAAACACAGAGACGTCTGAAGCAAAACAAACCAACGAGCTGAACGCAGCGAGAAGAGAGTCGGGGAGGTTTCTCTGAAGGTTTCCTGAGAAACAAAATGATGTCATCCATTGTTAACATTCACTACGTTCAGAAGCTTGAGGTCACACAGACACATGTTCAGTTCCTCCTCAGGTTCCCTCATGAACATCCTTCACTTCTAGATCAAGAACAGACTGCAGAGTTTCACATGAACGTTCTCTTCTTCTGGACATTTTGAGAGTTCATGAACCCACAAATGTGAAGCTCCAGATCCTCAACCAGCTCAAAGGAAGAACAGTTTTAGAGCTTCTCTCACCAGCAGAGCTGTTTTCAGCTGTGTGACATCATCACAAGGGTTTTCAAGGGTTTTCTATCCTCCATTAGTCTTCTAAGGCCATGATCAAACACAATGTACCATCAGAACACTGATAGCTGCTGGAAATGGGCCTCTATACACGATGTAGATATTTCATGAAGAACCAGACGTTCACACCTAGAATAGTCTTTCACCACATTAACAATGTACAGAGGGGATTTATGACTCATTTACTGTTATCTTCATGAAAAAACTGAGCTTTTCTTTGGAAAATAAGGTGATTTCTAAGTGACCTCAAAGCTTTGAACGCTAGTGTAGCTGAGTGAACTTTAAAGTTTGAATTCTGAATGAATAATGAAGAGATCTGGTGAAAACGTGTGTTATCCATCACGGCTTTGACCGCCGTCAGTGTCCAGAGTTTCACCTCAAAGCAAAGACCTTCTGGCGCAGTGGGCGGGTCAGAGGTTCCTCACCAGGAAGAATAAAGTAGAACTGAACTTTTTGCTTTGCAGAGATGGCTGCGTCTGGCTAGAGGCTGCAGCAGTACAGTGATGTTCATTAACTAGACTGGTCTCGTGCGTGCGCGGTAACACAACAGGACATGCTCGTACTCATTCATCTAACAAAGCAGCTTCATCCCCATAATGTCATGTTTGAGGTCGTAGCCTCTCCGGTGCGTCGTCACAGACGCAGCTTGATGTCCTCCATGCTGCTTCGCGGTTGCGCGTCCTGTTGCCAGACTTGCAGCACATTGCATCAATGCCACAACAGCAACTTCTGCCAAAAGCATTGTTGTGTTTGTCTGTTGTAATTTGGCTCGGCCACACCGGAAACACATCGGACCTCATGGAGAACCTTCTGGAGGTCTGATCTGGACTCTCCTCCTGGTTTCTGTTTGGTGAGCTCTCACCAGATTCAGAGAACTCTCTGAACTTCAGACGACGCCGTGAACGACGAGTTCACACGGTGAGGGACGACACAATCCTGCCACACGAGGCTCCACTTCCTGCCCACATGTCCGATGGAGAAGTCCTGCTCCAGGTCCAGAGGGAAGTCTCTCTCTGGAACAGCAGCAGAGTTCAGGGACCTGAAGACCAGGACCAGTCCTGATGTTACAGGTGATCTGGCGTCGCTCTGTCAGCGACACGAAGAAGAAAGAGTTCCACGTGGAGACGTCTCTCCACTGCAAGGCCGTCAAATAAGGAGGTCAAATCACACCAGACGCTCATAATTATACTGGAGAGTTCTACAATATCATCAAGAGACAGTTTCAATGAATGGCGACATTGTTAGGCTGTGATGTTAACATCCTGTGTACTGTGTGTGTCTTCCCAGTGTTTCCTGATTGTTTATTCCCTTCACCTGTTCTGGCTTCAGACTCCTCCCCCTCGTGGTCCCGCCCCCTGTGTGACTGTAAAGCCCTGCCCTCATTGTTCTTACCTGTGCCTCGTTGCCTGCATCACGTGGACTCGGTCTGTCTTTCCCTTGTGGGTTGCAGGATGAGTTCAGGTCCCGCTGGTCTCCTGTTGGTTTCTTGTTCCAGTCTGTTCTCTGGTTTTGTAACTTTGAGTAAGTGAAGTGCTTGTAGATTAGATTGTGTTTCCTCTGCTCCTCAGTCTCTCTCACAGCTCATCGAGACGATAATAACGTGGAACAGATGTCAGAGCCAAAAACCGCATAATGCCAACATAATTATGATGTATATTTTACATTTTCTCTCTCAAAATTGCTTCAGAGTGAATGAAATGTACAATCCATGAGTGAAGCTCTCACTGCACTGAGTACTGATGCTCACGACTCCTGCAGGTCCCCTGAACGAGTTGTTAATGAACACACCTGTTTGTACGAGTACTTCCTGTTTGAGGCCTCATGATCTCGACTGATGTTGTTCTTTAGAGCCCCCCACCCCCCCCCCACACACACA
This sequence comes from Clinocottus analis, assembly GCF_023055335.1. Taxonomy (NCBI): domain Eukaryota; kingdom Metazoa; phylum Chordata; class Actinopteri; order Perciformes; family Cottidae; genus Clinocottus; species Clinocottus analis. Next base: position 589,174 of record NW_027176120.1, read on the forward strand.
CCAACAAGAAGAAAGTTGACATGCGACCCGCATCTGATTTATGGATGTAATTTAATCATGTGAATGTTCGGTGCTGAGATTGGAAAACAGGAGCAGCAGCATCCCGTCATAAAGCCGGATGAGATTAGGCCTTGATTAGATATCGCACTACTTCAGGCGCCGTACAGACGATTGCTGAGGCGACACGGTCCGTAGGGACGCGGCACAAAAGGGCCGACAGAGCGTTTGAGAGCGGCGGCGCTGACTGACGGCGTGTGTTTACGTTGTTCTTTGTGCTGTATAGAATGTGACTGGAGTCTGATTATGACTCCCTTTGGGGGGGAAATAATGAAAAGGGAAAGATAGCAGAACCAGAGCATGAAGCCCATACTCCTCAAGTGAACACACACACACACACACACACACACACACACACACACACACACGCGCGTGCTGCCCTCCAGCATGTTTCCCGTTATTAAGACCGCACCACAAAGGATGCGACGGACACAAACTGGATTTCACTTGTTCCTCTTTGTGCAAAGTGGATTACGTTGTGTGAGGAGTCGTGCAGGATGCAAACAGCGCCCGCAGGAAGAGAGTCCACACCATAAAGTGTAGTTTAGGTCGTGTTACTGGGTTCGTCTCGCGCTATATTGCAGTTATTGGCCTGATTCTCAGTCGTCACTTATTTCCAGTCCAGCGCTGCGTTGCGACTCGTCCGTCTGAGCTGCGAGCTGAACACGTCCTGTGGACTGGAACGGCCTCAGCTGGTCTACGCTGGTGAAAGAAGTTAACTCACCGATGGTCCGTGGTGGACCAGCAGCCTGTGAGCTGGAACAGAGTTTGAGGTGAGCAGTCTGGATGGAGGCTGAACCGTTTGGCCTCCTTGTGATTCAGGATGACGTGACAGAGCTTCACTCATGTCTGAGGATGAGTGCAAATCATTTGACTTCAACCTTTAGGTTCGCGTCTCCTGTTGTGAACTCATATTTCATCTTTAATTACGGGCAGCTGAGGCTCTTTGAGTGATTCTCATATTCAAGTGAAGATGAACTTGAGGTAGAAGTCTTCCACATGGCGCATGAATCCATACCAAAGCATAAGCGATGAGGCTGATGATACATCGGCAATATCTGCTGGCAGAAAAATCAATGCTTGGTTTTGACTTCTCTGTGATTGATTGATAATCCCAAGAACAGATTTGAGGACTTCATTATTCTGGCGCTGTCCCTTTGACTCGCTGGTAGATGCTATGAAGACACTTTAAACACCTGAATGACAACATCATGTCAGAATAAACATGATCCAGCTGACTTTGTCAAGTACTTCCAGACCCTGCAGGCTGGGTGGAGGCGTGCCCATGTGACCATGTGACCATGTGACCATGTGACCAGATATGGATTTCTAAAACATTGTGAGTCTCCACTTCAGCATGTCGCCTGTCTTTTCACGAGCAGGGAAGAGAAGTGACCATATTCGGTCTGGAGGAGCGATGCAGAGGCTCCGGCTGCATCGCAAGTCACTAAGTTGCATCCCTGTTTCCTTCACTTGTGTCCTTTCCTTGCATCTTAGTCCCTCCCACCAGGGATGCACAGAGAGACACAAGGAAACCAAGCGAGGAGAGAGGACGCGAGGACGCGAGGAAACATGTTTTAAGAGACATGAGACGTCCTTTCCCTCTGAAGCGTCACAGGAAGCGACGTCGGGTTCTGATGACTGACAGCTGACGATCAGCTGATTGTCAGCTGTCAGTCGCTTTAACAGCTGATGAGTTAGTGTCTGAAAACATGAGTAACAGGATTGTTCTGGTCCAGACCAAGAAGAGAGAAAGTATTTCAAATGAAATGAAATCAAAACCATAAATACCTGTGTGGGGGTGTGGCTTAGCTGTGGAGGAGCGACTCAGGGAACAGGTGCTGAGAGGAGGAGGGATCAGCTGGGTGCAAGTGTGTGTGTGTGTGTGTGTGTGTGTGTGTGTGTGTGTGTGTGTGTGTGTGTGTGTCCTCTATAAAACAGTGAGGGAGGAGGGGACGTGAGAGGCAGCAGAGGCGAGACAGTCGGACGGCTGACGCTCGACGACGCAGACGGAGTCGCTTGTTACCTGATGAAAATAAAGGAAATAAAGAAGTTACCTGATGAAAATAAAGGAAATAAAGAAGTTACCTGATGAAAATAAAGGAAATAAAGAAGTTACCTGGTGAAAATAAAGGAAATAAAGAAGTTACCTGGTGAAAATAAAGGAAATAAAGAAGTTACCTGGTGAAAATAAAGGAAATAAAGAAGTTACCTGGTGAAAATAAAGGAAATAAAGAAGTTACCTGGTGAAAATAAAGGAAATAAAGAAGTTACCTGATGAAAATTAAGGACATTACGAACTTGTTGCTCTCTTTGTGCTGCCCGATGCACACGAGGTAAAGAAACCTGATACAAACATTCCCAGTGAATATTTTACAAGATAGATGTATTATTTTCTGAACAAATTATTCTGCTTCAATCCATGTTTGTTGACAGTCGACTCATCCCTTCATCTCTTCATCCCTTCATCAGTCACACACCTGCCCGACATAGTTATGTTCATATGATGTTCATCTTCTTTGTATATTTTGAACATCCACATTCTTTGAAACCTGTGAAATATAATTTAGAAGTAATTTTTACTCAAATGTTGTCTAGAGCGGGTTATTAGTGCAATTAGTAATTAATGTCACCAGACAGTTTTTCTGGTGGCTCTTGGGAAAACACAGAAGAGGCCTTAATGCCTCTGATGTGCGTTGGAAGCACATTAAAGTGAATGTAATGGTATTTTCTTTTGAACTTGTATGCATTTATTACCTGGTGATGATTCCAACATCAAAGACAACAGTGTCTGTGTTTCACATGAAGTGGAATATAGAAAAAAAACATTTTCATTTCCCATTCTGTATGAACTTTTACCTTCAAATGCCGGCTATTACACACACTTTGACTTCACAGGAGGGTTTTAGGCCTAAATGATCCGTGTCCTCTTTTGATCACTTGTTGATGACTTGCATTTGAGGCTTTGAGGTTCATCATTAATTCATTAATGGAGTCAGGAGATCTACGCGGTGAATCAGAGGAGAGGATCCCATCCTTTACGGCCATAGGAGGAAAACACACCCTCTTCTGATTTGTAAAAGTGTAAAGAGCCAACAACACGCTATGAAGGAACTCCAGCACGGTCACATGACCTCACGTCTCCACCGCCGAGCTGAAGGAGGACGAGTGTTCTCAGGAGGACGTCTCCTCGTCTCTTCAGACTCTTTTAAAGACGCGTAAGAGCTTAAAAACTCAGATATCAAACCAAAAACACATTTAGGGAACACATGGACCTCCAGAGGAGGAAACCAGGCTCCTGTCCTGGTTGTAGGACTCGGTCCTGAAGAGCTCAGCAGACGTTCGGTCGGGGAGGCGGTGACTCTCCCTCGTCCACAAGCCTCTCTCACTTCCCTCCGATCCATCGGCCCAACGCAGGCGTTCACTCACATGTTAAACCAATCACATCTCACCATCGTCTGCCAGAGCCAATCGCATCGCTGCTGCCAACGCAAGTACAAGCTTCTCTCCTCTCTGCTATCAGCTAAATCCAATGTCAGTATCTATTCAATGTGTAATGATTAATATACTGTATGCAGTGGAACCATTATCCAGCGCTGGTCTCACATCTATGAGCCTCTGATGACATTCAGGAGACAGAGAGCCAACATGCTCTCAGTGTTGGTGGAGCTACTGGACGAGCATCACAATGTACTGGAGTAAAACAGCTCAGTAAACGTTGTATGGATCAGGGGTACGGTACCGGTCCGTGGGTCTCTTGTTACCGGGCCGCAGAGGAAGAATAAATGAAAAAAAAGAAAAAAAATCAAGGTCAGAAAAAAGTTTTATTTTGAAAAAAGACCGGATGCATCCGTCTGCGTGTAACCTCAGACGAACCTCTTGACACATGTTCCGTGATAGTTACCCCAAAAACTTGAACTCCATTTTGGACATCCTGTCTTGGTGAAGTGGGTTTACAGGAAGCAGCAGACGGGACGTGAAGGTGTAATTTACAGAGTTAACATGAACACGTCGGGTGGCGACGTCTCCCATCACACCGAGACGGGACCGGCTCGTAGCAGAGGAACCAGCTCAGGACTCACAGTAATTCAGCGTAATGGTGAGTTGTATCTTCATGCTTCATGCCGGTCGTATTTTGTTACGTCATATTTATTTCATCATATTTATTGCCCACACGGTGAAGGCCGGTATGTGAAGATATTGTCTGACAGGAAACCGGTCCGTGGCTCAGAACAGGTTGCGGCCCGCTGGTGTCGATGACTTCATGGTCTGTTAGTTTCAAGTCAAGAACCAAGATGGCGACAGCTTTACATCAGCCCTCGCTGGACTCGGCCGCTTCCCGGGGCTGTGGACTTAAAAGGAGAGTGGAGATGTTTTGAAGTCGGGCTGTATGAAGCTCTCCACGGTCAGTGTTTCCCTCCAGTAGAAACACACAGCAGCAGCATTGTGAAGCTCTGCTGCAGACGAGTTGCACCTGGAATGAATGTGATGGAGCGACTGGGCGGCTTGTTGCAGTCCACATTACAGGATTCTTTCCGTCAGAGCTTTGATTCATTGATCGCTGTCAGGACGTAATGAGACTTCCACCAAAATCTATTTGAAGAATTAGCAATAATGGCTTTGAAGTGATATTCATATTGTGGGTGGGCCGTCCCTTTAGGATAAAACATGTTGCTGCCGCCCAGCAGGCCCACACGCTCAGCCCCCATGCTGCTGCTGCTGCTGCTACTGCTGCTGCTGCTGCCGCTGTTGCTACTGCTGCTGCTACTGCTGCTGCTGCTGCTGCTGCTGCTGCTACTGCTGCTGCTGCTGCTGCTGCTGCTGTTGCTACTGCTGCTACTGCTACTGCTGCTGTTGCTACTGCTGCTACTGCTGCTGCTGTTGCTACTGCTGCTACTAGTGCTGCTGCTGCTGCTGCTGCTGCTACTAGTGCTGCTGCTGCTGCTGCTGCTGCTGCTGCTACTGCTGCTGCTGCTGCTACTGCTGCTGCTGCTACTGCTGTTGCTACTGCTGCTGCTGCTGCTACTGCTGCTGCTGCTGCTGCTGCTGTTGCTGTTGCTGCCGCTGCCGCTGCTGCTGCTACTGCTGCTGCTGCTGCTGCTGCTACTGCTGCTGCTGCTGCTGCTACTGCTGCTGCTGCAGCTGCGGGGGTGAGCCGACAGCCACCGCCTGCAGGTGATATACTGACTGCGTATAAATACTACACACACACACACACACACACACACACACACACACACACACACACACACACACACACACACACACACACACACACCTCCTCAGTGCGAGTGGTCTGCAGCAGACCCGTCCTGGAACACGGACCCTGTGTCTCTTCCTTCCACGCCGTGTGGACGAGTCTGTTCACATCCACACAAGCAAAGTATTTCATGGTAGTTTGAACGAGCACACACACGTTTGGTAGAAGTGATGTTGAACAGAAGTTCAGCAGCAGTCCTCTTGCTTCAGCTCGTCTTCAGCTCTCAGCTCCTCGTTTAGACGTTGATTTTGTGAGATGTTCATGTAGTTTAATGAGTGAGAAGCTTAATGCTTCACACACTGCACGACTTCAGGTCCACTGTATGGAAATCATTACCAGAGCTACTGCAGGACAGGACCGGATGACAACAGAGAGGATGTTACTCAGCTCGTGGTCTTTTAGATTCAAATCCACAGTTTCCTAACCTGCTCTCCTCTGCCGTCCCTCTCATAACATTATTCGAGCAGCTTGGCTTCTCTGCCGTCTCCCACACAGGCTGCCGCTCAGCCAAGTCTGTGTTCTGGTGCTTTGGCTGCGTAGCGTGTATTGCTAGCATGCTAATAGCACTGTGGGAGGAAGTGCGAGTGACAGCTCGCGTTACCAGGAGACTCTGCGGCTCAACGCATGTTGTGGTTATTTCCGTCTGCGGTAATGGTCGGCGCTCCGTCCGCCCGCGATCCCTCCGACTCCGTCGCCTCCGACTGGATGGCGGAGGGGTGGGGGGGGGGGGCTCATTAGCACGCTATTAAAGGACAAAGGCGGGACCCGGGCATCGTGCATGATATGCAACTGTTGCCTGGGTTACCGGGAGCCCATCCTCGGGACCATCAATCAAATTGGCGACCTGTAGATGTCGCTCGCCCCCGCTGGCTGCGCACAGGCATCGGGATGCATTATGCTGATTATAAACAGCCATAATTGTGATTGCTCCGGTTGGCCCTGTGGTCCCTCGGGGTCCCGGCTTTGTCCCTGGCGTTTGCCTCCCTCATCTTGAGATTGCATTTGTTAGTGTCCCACAAATTTACAATGCTGCAATAAAAATGTTCTCCTTTTTTCATTTGCTTTTTTTATTCTCTTGCTAACTGGCAGTCAATATCAGAGCTTTAATTCTCTCTCTCTCTCTCTATCTCTAGTCAGTCAGTTCTGAAATACATTAGTAAAAGCTGGCCTCCTTTGACAGTACGATAGCTTAGCTTTTCATGAGCTTCCAATAAAGAGCAAGTCATTGTGCCGGAATAACTGCTCTGAGAGTGAAGTTCTTCTTCTTTCCAGGCAGATAACAATGCCATTAATACTGCGGACACTTGATGGCATGCGTATCGATCACAGCGCCGCCTCGGCGCCGCACACAGCCCGTCACTCACGGCGCATTGTCGCTGGTCACATTAACGCTGTCTCACTTCCTGCAGACATCGGAGACGTTTCAGGTGCCGACTGCTCCCTCTCACTCATGGAAGTCTTCCTTCACGTCCGGCGGGCATGTGAGCTGAGATGAACGACTGGACCTGCTGCGGACGCAGCCGGCGAGTCAGAGTCATTCGTTCCGATGCGACTATGTGGACTCCATCAAGACGGAGATCAGGAACAAACAATGGCCTCTGCTTTCTCTTTCTCTCTCCTCCTGCAGCAGGAAACATACATATGGAAAACTGGCAGTAAATCTGCAAGCACCATATGTTCCTTTTCATGTGCTGAGGATCCACAAAGTTCCTTTTGAAGTGGGAGACGCACCGCGCGGCTTCATGTGCCCGGTAAGCGGCTGCTACAACACAAGGCTTTGATTGGTGTAATTGTTGCACGCTGTGACAATTAACATCTGGACACCGCAGAGGGAAATCACCGCGGAGCAGAGATCGGTGCTTTCATGGCCTTTTCAAAGACGGCCTCGGTGCTCTTATCCTCACCACGAGCAGCTATCTAACTTATACTGGCCGTGTTTTGCTTCTTATTTTAAAAATGCATTCCTCTCTCTTTCCTGTACTTTAAAATGTTCCTTTATGGTTCCTCAGGTTCTCTGTTCGAGGTTCTAAATGTGAATTCACACTTGTAATGTCTGGATTGTGCAGCCAGAGCTCTGAGGAGGACCAGAAGAAGAGAGCACATCACACCTGGTGGAGAAGTCCTGACATCCGTCCTCAGTTTCCATATCTTAAACTTCACATTTTACATAAATGTATTTTCTGGTGTTTTTGCGGCCACAGTGTCTGCGAGTCCCCTGGAACTGCACCGAGCAACGAGCTCTACGACTGAAGCTCGTGTGAGTGATGCTGCATCACCTGGATGATAATTCCCTGTTCGTGTGATGTGAGACATGCTGCTAGCTGTTAGCCGATGTTAGCCGTTAGCTGTTGTTAGCCGTTATGTCAACTGGGGACCAGACGTCAGTTCTTCTTTTAGCTGGTGCGGTAAGGTTAATGGTTTGTCTGGTACAGTGCAGTAGTAGTGGAGTATAGTGCAGAGGAGCACTGAGCATCAGAGTCTTGATGGCTCTCATGTTGGAAGCAGCAGCTTCTCTTGTCGCTGCAGCTGTTCATCTTATTTCAAAAGGAGTTTGTTGTAGCTCCATAGTGTTTGGGGCTTTGTGGGACGTAAGCAGGAGAACATAATGTTGCCATAAAGAAAGCTTCTTGGCTGGCGGCGACCACTTGGACTCCATCTTTTCTCAGACAATATTCGTTGGCAAATTGGCAGCATTAAAATATTAAATTAGCTTTTAGCATGTTGTTTGCAGGACTTTATGAAGGGACAGCAGAGCCCTTTAGCACAAAGAAATACGACTCCAACACCTCAACACTAATGTTTGTTTGTTTACATCTTGCACAGTTTTGTTCCTTCATTTCATATTATTCTATTGTGCTTTGTAATATTGCTTTACCTGCGTGTATGCATGCTGCTGTTTATTTACCCCGCAAGGGAAATCATTGAAGTATCTATTTCTTTAACCCTCATCGTACCGACTGAGGTCCCTGCAGACGCCACAGTTTACATGTCACATCTCACAGCTGACTCTGTTATTCTAAATGACCTCGTAATGACTTCTGTTCCCGCCCACGTGGAAGCCAGCGCCGTCCTGATGGACAGAATGTGCTTTCCATACATCTGTAAGTACGACACACTGAGGGGATTACACACTTTACACATGATGATGTTACCTGTTACTTCCTTGGAATAATAAGACAAACCCGTTGACATTTAGCTGTGCCGGTTGTTCATTCTGTCGGTCTCCTTGTACGTTAGTTGGGGGTTAAATGATGGAAGACCTGCAGAATGATGTTGACAAATCCTCATCCAGACATTTTTTTCATTTCTAAATTAGAGGATCATTACGACAGCAGCTGCACGTTCAGACGGCGTTCAGGAAGTGAAGATGAGCTCAGCGTGGCGCCGGCAGAGGAAGCTGCAGCTCCTGTGACCTGCGCACCGTGTTGCTGGAATTAAAATGAATTAAAATGTTTTGTTTTTTATTACAAGAAACAACTGGTTGCCAACAAGTGTACAGCTCTGGACGTCAAACATGCAGCTGCAGCAGAAAAAACCTCCAGGTCTGAACAATTTATCAGCAAGTTAGAAAACTAGAACGACTCTCTGAAAACCTGAACATGGCAGAAGCACCTGAATGCACCATTTTCTGTTCCCAGAGTTGGGAATCTTCCGTCTGCGGTGTGTTCATGAGCTTCAAACCCTCACGTGGAAACAACACGGCCAACGAGTCGAAGCAGACGTGTTGTGTTGAACTGCTCCAACAACACATTCGCTCGTTTCACTTGTTGCTCAACTCCAGGGGGCGTTCATGGGATTTGTCTAATTGGCGAGGTCATTTTTCCAATTATTATGAAACTACTTGAATGTAGCACAAATGTCTTTCTCAACGAGTTGAAACATGTCGTCATGTGTATCGTCATGTGTTCACGCAAACAAGCTGAACTCACACGGTGGTGAACGGCTTGTCGACCCGTCAGCAGGACGAGAGTTCCTCGATTGTGACAAAGTTCTGTCCTGAATCTCTCAGTGTGAGCTGAGACTAAATCAGCTCACTGTGGACCCTGAAGCATCCGTTGTGGCTGTAGGCCGACACATCCAGACATACTCAGCTTAAGAACATTAATATGCTAACATTGGTGCAAGTGGGTGGATATTAAGGTATAAAGTGCATTCTGTATTTAAATGTATAGTATTAATTATGTGACTACGTTGTTATGTAGTGGCTGTTTCATATGTTAACCCTTCAGACACAGCCGACGTGGGGCCGTGTCCAGACAGTGTTTGACAGTGCTTAAAATATTCATATCTTTGCGATATTACTTTGCATAAATATGGTTTGCCATCCAGCAGAAAGAGGAGACGTCCTGCTTCGGCTGCCTTGCTCCTCTGACATCTCACCTGATTCAGACAAGAGAAAGGGCAGCAGCGCGTCTTGTGACGTCCTTTAAAACAAACACTCGTCACACAAAATCCTGCACCGTGATTGGTTGAATCTTGTGTCCGTCAACATTTAGTGGAACGAACGAACCAATGAGCACTCACAAAGAAGCCGCATGGAACGACACACCTGAGCTTTGAAATCACCCACGAAGAAGAGAGATATTATGGCAAAGACGCGCTTCACTACACAGGAAACAAGGACGAGGAAGCACGAGACCCTGAAGGCTGCGACGAAGAGGAATGTTGTGCAGACACAAGGATCCACTTGGACACGAGGAAGTGATTCAGATACCGAACTTTGTGTTGCAAAGCATGTGTACTATATATATATATATATATATATATATATATATATATATATATATATATATATATATATATATGTATATATATATGTGTATATATATATGTATATATGTATATATATATGTATATGTATATATATATACATATATATATATATATATGTATATATATATATATATATATATATATATATATATATATATATATATATATATATATGTGTATATATATATATATATATATATATATATATATATATATATGTATATATATATACATAAATTCAATGAATTCATTGATAAAGCATGGTATGCTGCAAGGAGATAAATTATAGTAAGAAGTCAGTTGTTTTTCACATGTTCTCGTATAATTTCATTCTCATTTGTAAAGTATTTTCTTCAGTTCATGTGTTAAGTCCTCATGCAGAAGAAGACGTTTAAATCTTTTAAGGCTTTTGGATCATTGTAGAAAATGGAGGTCAAGTCCTGCGTCTGATTGGCCGCTCACTTCAAACCGCTCTGAAAGGTTACTCCTCTAAATTCACACTTTAGATTTATTCTCTTGGATTCAGCGATGTGCTGCCGCGTTCACATCTCTCAGCTTTGATGCTGCAGATTTGCAACCTGTGAATAAACATGTGCTTACAGTCGGTGTTCACACGCGTCTGTCACTCAGGACATGAAAAGAGGCCCCATGAAAGCATCGTGCCTTTGCTCAGGACCATCTTCTTTAGCTTTTGGGATGTTTGTGCAGCAGTCTCCCTCTGCGGGCGCCTCACCCCCCCGTGAACCTTCTGGACCTGCCGATCTGAAACAAGCATTCACCTCCGTGTTGTGAAGACACAAACACCCACACACCGGGCAGACGGCCATTTTCACCGCCGCCAGCGGAGACATTTCTGTGTAGGCGCTGCATATGAATGGGCTCGCCGCTGTTTGCCCCCCAGTCATGAGGATGTGAGTATGTGACTCCTCACAGCGAAGATCCTTCACTCTGCAGTCACCATCCAGCCAGCGTTCCTCAGCGCAGGCTGCACATGCAGGACGCTCTCACAGCTGTTGTTCCTTTAGCTCTTCTTTAAATGAAGCTTTTACTCCTGGCTCTTATTCAAGAGAAATACTGGTTTTAGTCTTCATCCTCTCTGCCAGGCATAAGCCATGCAGGAGATCATGCGCTTGGTCATGTGTCCGTCTGTCCACAGCTGATCTCTCACACGACTGGACCGTCAGCGTGATTATTGTTGTGTTACTTATAACTGTCAATATGTTGAAGGACCTCTTGTGGTTTTCTACCATCACTGACTCCTCACTCTGGATCAATAGCAGAAGACGTCTCCAACAATCAATAATGCTGAAAACCAGCCTCACCAGCTCACGTATCAACCTTTGTTGATGTCTACAGATTAACTCTTTACCCGACTGAAGTTGCAAGATGAATATTGAAATTTAAATTCGCCGCCATCTTGAGAGACAACTGAGTGAGACTCTTTGTTTGGGATGTAACGCTCCACTGACAAGAGATGTGAAGCTCAATACTTCCTGAAGATAACCAGTTAATAAAGTTAAGCATTTATCAAACTAACACAGTTTGAAAAAGACCACAGATACGTCATGAACTCCACCTGTGTGGCTCGGACAGGTTTGGTTTCAGGTGCAGGACGAGCTCATTGCTCACTGCTGCCCCTTGTGGCTCATTGCTGCCACTTGTGACTCATTGCTGCCCCTTGTGGCTCATTGCTGCCACTTGTGACTCATTGCTGCCCCTTGCGGCTCATTGCTGCCCCTTGTGGCTCACTGCTGCCCCTTGCGGCTCATTGCTGCCCCTTGTGGCTCATTGCTGCCCCTTGTGGCTCACTGCTGCCCCTTGTGGCTCATTGAGGCACCTTGTGGCTCATTGCTGCCCCTTGTGACTCATTGCTGCCCCTTGTGGCTCATTGCTGCCCCTTGTGGCTCATTGCTGCCCCTTGTGGCTCATTGCTGCCCCTTGTGACTCATTGCTGCCCCTTGTGGCTCATTGCTGCCCCTTGTGACTCACTGCTGCCCCTTGTGGCTCATTGAGGCACCTTGTGGCTCATTGCTGCCCCTTGTGACTCATTGCTGCCCCTTGTGGCTCATTGCTGCCCCTTGTGGCTCATTGCTGCCCCTTGTGACTCATTGCTGCCCCTTGTGGCTCATTGCTGCCCCTTGTGACTCATTGATGCCCCTTGTGGCTCATTGCTGCCCCTTGTGACTCATTGCTGCCCCTTGTGGCTCATTGCTGCCCCTTGTGGCTCATTGCTGCCCCTTGTGACTCATTGCTGCCCCTTGTGGCTCACTGCTGCCCCTTGTGGCTCATTGCTGCCCCTTGTGACTCATTGCTGCCCCTTGTGGCTCACTGCTGCCCCTTGTGGCTCATTGCTGCCCCTTGTGACTCATTGAGGCACCTTGTGACTCATTGCTGCCCCTTGTGGCTCACTGCTGCCCCTTGTGGCTCACTGCTGCCCCTTGTGGCTCACTGCTGCCCCTTGTGACTCATTGCTGCCCCTTGTGGCTCACTGCTGCCCCTTGTGGCTCACTGCTGCCCCTTGTGGCTCATTGCTGCCCCTTGTGACTCATTGAGGCACCTTGTGACTCATTGCTGCCCCTTGTGGCTCACTGCTGCCCCTTGTGGCTCACTGCTGCCCCTTGTGGCTCACTGCTGCCCCTTGTGGCTCATTGCTGCCCCTTGTGGCTCACTGCTGCCCCTTGTGGCTCACTGCTGCCCCTTGTGGCTCATTCAGAACGATGACGCTTCCTTGGTGAGCTACCAGGGCTGATATTATGATGTGACAGTATTGATGGAGTTATGCTGTGTAAATGAACACCATCCAGACATTTTTAAAGTATCTCAGTTTTCTGTCTCTCTGTCTCCTCCTGCTTTCTGTCCAGTTCACTACATGATTGCTTTGAGTCCTTAATAACCCATTAATATTAATATTGATGCGCGTTATGCAAATGAGCGGGTTAACGGCTCGGCGGACCTCATTAGGACTTGATGGGGTCAAACTGGGCCTGCGGTCCCGCCACACTGAGCCGATCACACTTTGATAGACTGTTGCTTCAGTCTGCCAACGATATGTTCCTATGTATTATCATCTGTCAGAGATACTTTAATAAGACCTCTGCAGGCGGGTCGTCCAGTCATTCAGCAGCTTCGTGACCGTGAAGGGACAGATGCTAGAAAGTACCGCCCACTTTTAGTCTTTAAATATGTTTATATGTATTTTGTGTTCTTTGATAGGGTGATGTTTTGAAAGCAGTATTTTACACAGTAGAACAAATACTTCTACTAATGTTAACATTAATTCATTTAAAATGGTGAGCAGGTTTCCTCACTGTGCACTGTTCACCTCCTCTTCTCTCTCTCCATCATCTGTCCGTCTCTCTCTCCGCTGGGACTTTGACAAGTTGAGTTTTTACTGAGTTTAAACTTTAAATTGATTTGTTTTTTTGCTCCTCTTCTCTTCCCACAGTGAGTCACTCAGCTGGGCCCCTGACACACACACACACACACACACACACACACACACACACACACACACACACACACACACACACACACACACACACAGCATTTCTTGCTAAAGGTTGCAGATTGATTGACGGATGGATTTCATGATAACACTGGTTGAAATTGGTACGAGTTGTTGTATTCTCACTCTTTTCTGTTTTTACTGCTTTTTATATGATATGAAAACACAAATATCATCTTTTCTTTTTGCATAACACTGTTTAATAAGTGCACAATATTGTGATCGAAGGGTAAAAAAGACGTTTTCTCATCCATCCAGACTTCAACAAGCCAGAAAAGGGCCAACATTTAAACATTTTTAACATTACATTTCCAGCATTATCTTAATAAATTAGCAAAGCAGCTGATGAAATCTGCCACGACGTCATTTCAGCACCATCTTTTTTCTCCTTTATTTAAAATCAATTGAGAAGCGATTCTCATTTCTAACGATGAGACACAAACACAGCAAACACATGAGGACATGATGAATTAATACACACTGTACAAAAAAAGGTGGATTACTGGATGTTCCTTGTAAAAATGGAGAGAGAGGGACGAGAGGGCGAGTACATCAGTGGACTGACTTGTTGCAGCTTCAGTGTTCACCTGTTGAGGTGAGTGTTGGAGGCGTGGCCTCTCTCTCAGGATGTGCGGTGTGTTTTTGAGAGACGCTCGGCGCTGTCGACTCGCTGCCTTGTTTTATTCATCTTTCCCTCTGCGTTTGAGGAGCCGGCGTCACGGCGGCGCTGCTGCTGGATCCAGCGGCAGCGAGCGGCTCCAGCTGTGCCGGCGTGCCGCCAGGGAGAGGAACAAAGAGCTGAAGGTTCTCCACAGACTTTCATCTGGCTCTCGCTCGCTCTTCTGTTTTATCATTCCCTCCTATTACTGTTCTCTCTCGGTGTCACACAGACTTCTACTTTTCTTTTTGTTTCCTGACCTTTTATCCATGTTTTTCTTGTCGGTCTCCATGTTTTCTTCTTTGTGTCACCTCTGTGCGCCCCTCCCCCGTGTGTGTTTCTGTCCCTGCACTTTGTCTTCCGTGTTGTTCGAGTGTCTGACCACAGGCGTGCGCTCAGCGGCTGGAGGTGTGTGTGGTCCATGTTCTGCAGTATCCCATCAGCCCCAGAGGGCCTGTTTCTTTGTGTTTTGTTTACTTCCTGTCTGTCCGTCCTCTCCGTCTGTCGCCCTCACAGAGCTGCCATCGTGTCCGGCGGCGCCGCCTCTCCGCTCGCCTCCACCAGCCGGCCCTCAGAGGCTTTTCAGGGCTCCCATGAATCATTTCTCCCTCGCAGACGAGTTGTGAGTTCGGGCCAGTTCACTTAAATTAATAACCATCCCTCCTCCCCGCCGTCACCTAATTAAGATCCCAGCTATGAAGAAGTGTGGGAGCTACATCTGCAACCCACATTTAGGTTTTATAAAAGGCTTTTGCAGGCTGCACCTCTTCTTCACTTCCTTTCCACTGCTCGAAACTTCAAATTCAGACATCATGAAAACATTTGGATGAAGACTTTGAAATAGTCAGGAGCATTTCCTGCCTCTGTGATGCCGCAGGTGAACTCACAGCGGCCATTAGGAAGCTCAGTGGGGGAAAGAAAGACTCTGCCTTATTATATTTAAAAGGCCCCCCCCCCCCCACACACACACACACACACACACGGTACAGGTGTGAAGTATCTGGAGTTCGCTGCATGAAACGTTAGCGTCAGCCTGAATGAACCTGATGCCCAGAGGTGGACACATTCTGCGTTGAGGTATTTGATAATTCATGACTAAGCTTAATTACATGTGGACCGCCGGCGCTGTTGGCGACGGTTTAGCTAAACAAGCTAGCATCCAGGCAGTCGCAGCGCTAATAGGGAGTAAGCACAGTTCAGGCCTCGAGTCATCCAAAACTGTAGAATCTTGTTTTTATGTAATAAAAAACTAAACAAACTGCCTTCTTCATTCATAATTCTGCTAATTAATACCGTATTATTTGTTTTGTTGTGATGTGGTCATTAATAATAATGCTGTGTCAAATGGAAAACATTGCTCTTCTGCCAACGGAGACAAACAGACGTTTAACATTAAACGGCTCATAGTTGTGAATATTTAGCCCGTCACGGCCAGAGAGGGAAGTAGATTAAACAGCACTTTAAGACTCACAAAGACATTTTCCTTTCCAGCTCCATTGTGATGCTGCGGAGCTGCCAGCAGCAGCCATGACACTCATTCCCACAATCACAGGAAGACAAACGGGGAAAACAAACAATTTGTTATCAAGTGAAAGTAACAGGTTGAGCGGATGATTTAATGAACTCCACACTGTCACAACTTAGTGTTGCACCGCCTGAAAGCCTGATCAGTAAAGTCTGAACATCAAGTTGTATTTACCATTCTGAGCCTGCAGCATCATCTGTGTATTCATATAGTGACATATAGACTTCTATACAACCAGAGGAGTCGCCCCCTGGTGGTCAGGAGAGAGAATGCAGCTCTAACACATGAAGCATAGACTTCTATACAACCAGAGGAGTCGCCCCCTGGTGGTCAGGAGAGAGAATGCAGCTTTAACACATGAAGCATAGACTTCTATACAACCAGAGGAGTCGCCCCCTGGTGGTCAGGAGAGAGAATGCAGCTTTAACACATGAAGCATAGACTTCTATACAACCAGAGGAGTCGCCCCCTGGTGGTCAGGAGAGAGAATGCAGCTTTAACACATGAAGCATAAACTTCTATACAACCAGAGGAGTCGCCCCCTGGTGGTCAGGAGAGAGAATGCAGCTCTAACACATGAAGCATAGACTTCTATACAACCAGAGGAGTCACATTGGACGTTAGAAAGAAAGTTTAAGTTCAGCATTAGATTTATTTTTCAGAACCAGAGTTCACGCTCGGTTTTAAACTGCGACCATAATCCGGTAGAAAATGTTTCCTTCAAAACATAGTTTTCTTAAATTGGAATGTAAATTTGTTGGACAGGGTTGTTAATAAGCGCTGCACGGTGCACTGGGTCCGTATTTCTTCCATGCTGTCAGATTCTGGGGCCGAAGTGAATGTTTAATGAAGCTGCTCACTAACATTGAGACTAAAATAAATTATGAGCGCACTACTGTAGTGAATATGGTTCATGTTGCAGATGGAACCTGCCGGTTCCTCCCAAAAACATCTGGCCACAAATATTGATTATGACAATCTCATTATCTCTTCTAATATGACGCAAATATTGAGGGAATCACAGAGTACACGTGTGTTGCATTCTGGATCAATAATATTTCCTTTGCTTTACATTTTATTGGCGTTTTTACAAGTTTATGATTTACATAATTTTGCCTTTTATAATTTCTATCACCATTTTCCTTTTTGGTTTCTTGGTGGCTCATATTTTCAAAGGGAGTCTCACCTCAATGTATTTCTGAGTTAAAGTAAAGGTTGAAGAAAATTGAGTCTCTTTCATGAGCAGCTTAACAATAATATTAATATTAATATTATTATTATTATTATTAATAATAATAATAATACTACAATGCTCCATGTGGCCTGAAGCAAGCATCCACACTGGGTGATGTGTCTGTATGTATGTATGTATGTATGTATGTATGTATGTATGGATATATGTATGTATGGATATATGCATACATACATACATACATACATACATACATACATACATACATACATACATACATACATACATACATACATGCACATCTGGATGAACATGCTCAGTATGCATGCATGCATGCATGTATGTATGTATATATGCATGCATGCATGCATACTGAGCATGTTCATCAAGGTGTTCCTGTACCTGCACCGTTCTCAGCGTGGTGCCCAGCGTGTCTGAAAGAGAGCAAAAGGTGACGACATGCGATGGACTGTAACTTGCTGGCGTTATGTTTTCTAAACAGCGGCTGCTCTGGTCTACCAGCGTGTTTCAACTGCACAGAATAGTAAAAACCAGCAGCGCCACATGTTCCTCCTGCCAGAGCAGCGGCGCCCAGCCAGCAGCCTCACGGCGCCCAGAGGAGCGCAGGAGCTCCAGGGACCGGCTGCGTTAGCAAGGCAGTGATTTCCTTGTCAATACTAATGGCACCAGCGGGGGTTATTATGTCTGTGGACGGCACTTAGCGGGCGGGCTCGTCGCTGGGGACGAGATGTCCCTTTAACATTGTGATGTTCAACAAAAGAGGATTCAGACCGGCAGACAATCGACAGTGTAATTAAAGCGGAGCGCGCCGCTGTGACCAGTTCAGCTGACACACGAACAAAATGTAAACATTTATCCCCTCAGACATTTTTTCTCAGACATTGTGAAAGGTTTGCATCTCCAAATAAAATACAGAATATCTCCTCAACCACGAGGAAAACACTTGTGGGACCAGGGAGGAGGTTCATATGGCAGTGAATGTGTTACGGTTTATTCGCTGATGACAGAATACAGGAGAGAAAAACTAAATAAAAAACAGCCTTCCAGGATGTATTTCCTCTCTTTAATGATGCCTGCTGTGAAATATCACTGTGCTAACAGCATCAATGCAAACATGGACTCAGATTAAGTGAAGTTAAATATTTTTTGTAATAAATACAGTGCACTTTTAATGCTCATATTTTGTATTTAATGTTTGTCGTTTAAAGTTAGTCTGCTGTTCATATGACATCATTTGAATAAGACTTTCTCAGCTGTGTGAGGAGCACACTTCAGGCTTCTCCTGGCTGCTCTGTTGGCGAGCTCGTCTCCTAGCAATGCTCTCCTCATTGCTGGTCTCAGAATTATCTTTGACAAGATAATTAGACTATAATAAAATATAATAAGACTAAGGCTACCGAGCTTCCATCATGGAGACGTCTTCAGCAGAAAGGATGAGCAGCATGCGAGGAGACGATGCATAGCGGTGGTCCTCACATGGAGTTATGGAGATTTGTAAAACATATATTAAAAAGTAGGATCCATTCAGTAAAGTGTTCATAAACTGAATTTTCTACACTTGGCTGAAAACATATCTCCCAGTTCATAACTGTGACAACCCGCCTCTGCGTCCACGACGAGGCGGCGGCCGGCGAGCTGAACTAGAAGAAGTAACAGGAGAGACGCCCGGCGGTAAAATGGTGGCGCTCGGTCTGCGACGCGGCGGCGGCCCGCGGCGAGGACTGAACTTGACTGCAGGAGACTGAGACGACTGCGGCGAGCAGAAGGCGACCGGGCGCGGCGTTATATTACTTGGGCGGCACCATTACGCCGCGTTCTTGGAGCGCTTCGCCTCGCCGGACGCACGTCCTGACCAGACGACCTTGGTGGGCAGCAGCTGTCAGTGCAGGCTCCCGACACGTGGAAAACAATACTTACAGGTCATAAAATCAGACGAGGGGACACGAAGGCAACTTAGGTAGAAAGTCAGACGATCAATGAGCCGGAGAATCGGCTGACCTTTCCCTCCCCGTTTGTCTGGCTCCTAGTAGAAAGCGAGCCGTGGGAGATTAAACGTGATGTGTGGACGGCCCTCCAGAGGCCAACGGCCCGATGGAGACGTCCAGTCGAGCTGCTCGTGTGCACGGCGGCCTCCACGGGAATCACGCTCTCATCACCTTTCAGTAATGAAACTGAAGGCCAGCCTCCACAGCCTCCACAGCCTCCACAGCCTCCACAGCCTCCACAGCCTCCACAGCCTCCACAGCCTCCACAACCTCCACAACCTCCACAGCCTCCACAACCTCCACAGCCTCCACAGCCTCCACAGCCTCCACAACCTCCACAGCCTCCACAACCTCCACAGCCTCCACAGCCTCCACAGCCTCCACAGCCTCCACATCCTCCACAGCCTCCACAGCCTCCACAGCCTCCACAACCTCCACAACCTCCACAGCCTCCACAACCTCCAAAGCCTCCACAACCTCCACAACCTCCACAGCCTCCACAACCTCCAAAGCCTCCACAGCCTCCACAGCCTCCACAACCTCCACAGCCTCCACAACCTTCACAACCCCCACAACCCCCACAGCCTCCACAACCTCCACAACCTCCACAACATCCACAGCCTCCACAGCCTCCACAACCTCCACAGCCTCCACAGCCTCCACAGCCTCCACAGCCTCCACAGCCTCCACAGCCTCCACAGCCTCCACAACCTTCACAACCCCCACAACCCCCACAGCCTCCACAGCCTCCACAGCCCGCAGAGGGTTTTATAGCCGCTGTCTGGCAGGAGGGAGTCTGCAGATCCTCGTTTACCCAAATATTGATTCATATCTCTGTGGCGGCATCGCCAGGACATCTCCTCTCCTGGCATATGGAAAGCAACGGTAATATTCTTCCGTTATTTTTCTCCAATTAATCACCACAGTTACACAGATCCCCCTCACACACACACACACACACACACACACACACACACACACACACACATGGATACTGCTATGACTTCATCATACTTCTGTTTCCTTTCATCCCTCCTCCTCCTCCTCCCTCCAAACACAGACATGGATCTCTTCTGGAGGAATTGGCTCTTGCTGCTGGTCTCCTAAGTGCTCTTCATCATTACAAGATTTACTTGCTCCACTTGTTTATTTGCAATGAAAGGCTTTTCCCAAACAATCGCGAGCTGGACTCAGAAACGCTCATCTTCCTCCACGCAGCCGCCTCACAACATCCCAGCCGATACACACAGGAGACATTAGTTTTGGAGAGCGAGCGCAGGATGAAAGAGACAACCTGCTGGCGGGAGGAAGTTGGCCCACCTTGAATAATAGCAGCAGATTGAATCGCCATACTTGGTCAGCCTCTCGGCCATCTGCTGGTACCAAGGGAGTCTGGTGCATCGCCCCCCCGCCGGCCCCGGCCCGGCCTGGACTCTTTTCAGGTGGCGGCTACATATGCTGTCCTCTCTGGACCAGCGATGTGGCCTACTGCCTGAAACAAAGCACCGTTTGATTCACAGCTGAGGAACGCTGCAGCTTGAACGACAGCGGCAAGAAGAGAATGAACGTCTGAGGCCCTGAGGCTCCGGGAGGGGTCACATGACTCCAGAGCGCTCCTTTGTTTTAGTTTGGACTCTTTGAGGCAAAGCAATGGCCGCCCTCGTCACCTTTAGAGGTCTGGAGAGATAAACTAGCCAATATTTCATAATAAAGGTTATGCATTGGCCCAGATTGTGCTTTGCATGTTTCAAAGGAGTGATGACGTCATCATGTGAGCAGGAAAGAGTTGATGGTGAAGTAATGCAGAGCATCGACCCTCTGCTGTCTTTGACATGCATCATGTCTTTTGTTGCTCTGTTTAGGATCTATATGAAAAAAAAGAAGTAGTGAACAATAAAACTGCTGGCCAAGATTCATACGACTAGATTTATGTTCTGTAATACTGCCACATACACCTCGTCATGCTAATATTATTACAGTGGCTGTATTACCACACACACACACACACACACACACGAGCATTGCACAGTTGTCTCATCCGTCATCATCGTTGCTCACATGCGTTCGTCCTGCGTGTCGCTGCTCTCTGTTCACTCAGCGAGTTGCAGTTCAAACTCTCAGCAGAGGACTTGAGTCCATCGAGCTGGAGATCAGTGAGCTGCTGGGTGGCCTCGCCTCACCCTGCTGAGCCTGCTCTTGAATTAACAAGCAGCCCTCCTCCTCCTCCTCCTCCTCCTCCTCCCCCCCCCCCCCCCCCCCCCCCTCTCAGGCAGCGTTTCCAGCGGCTCATGACGTTAAATGTTAAACACAGAGCGTTGACACGGCCGCTCTAGCAAGGCCATGCTAATGATGTCAGTATTGATTACTCTCTCACTCAAGCTCTTCTAATAGAGAGAGGGGCGAGCGAGATGTGAGCGGCTCATTGTGCTTTTAGAATAAGAAGTTGGAGAAGAGTCAGACTGTGAAGTCAGCGCTGGGCTTTTTCTTTCTTTCTTTTTCCTTTCAATGCATGTGATTAATGCGCTTTGAATCCAGTATCTGTGAGTGTGCAAGAAAGAAAAGGAAAGCGCGGCATCGTTAGTGTTCGAATCATCAGCAGACCTGAAGCCTCCCCCGCCCGTCAGGCCGCATCAGGCCTCAGCGGCCGACCACCAGCTGAAAAGCTCCTCGGTCACTTTTCCAGCGGCGTGATGAGCGGCGTGATGAGCGGCGTGATGAGCGGCGTGATGAGCGGCGTGATGAGCGGCTGCTGGCCGCACGCTCTCGCCGCCGAGCCGGCATCCTTAATCACCCGGCAGAAAATCTTTGAGGAAGCAGCAATTACAGTAAAGTCAATCGATAATGACAGGTTTTAGAGGAGACCAAATGACTTTTAATGGATTTTAAAAGATGGCATAAATAATGCACAGGCTGAGGTGTATAATCACGGCTGACCGCCAGCTGCTGTTTAACCAAATGTATGTAAAGAGAGCCAGTTCCCTCCCCTCCGCTTCAGAGCGCATAAAATAAAGAGGCTGACCGCCAGATTAAGGTCGACCTCTTATTCAGCATCGTGGACGATGAAAGCCAGACTGTCACTGCAGATTAATGGCATCCAAAACAGCGGCGCTTCCGTTCCAGAGCGCTTCCTCTGGACGCCGCACGCAGACCAGGCCGCTGTCTCCGTCGCTGAGCCGCCCGGGTTTGATCCACCTGGATCCAGCCGGGCCGGTCACCCCGGCCGGCCTGCGCCGGCGTCCCTCAGAGAACAGCCCGACGGGCGGCGCCCGCCCGCACGAGAACCTCTTATCTGACGTTACCTGTGCAGGGCGCCGGACGCCAACCCCTCCGCCATGCGCGACGCGTCTGCACGGCTGTGTTTGAACAGCTGGGACTAATAGAGACGAGAGGTGTGAACCAACAAGCAGAGAGCCAACAACGCTCACACGCACATGTTTATCTCCACACCTCTGGTATGCCGGTGTCTAAAATTAGGGACAAATAAAACGAGCGAGAGTATTTTCATTCTGTCTGTCGGCTCATGAAGTGCATGCTGTGTGTTCTGTGAGCGAAAAGCATTTCCTGTGTTCCTACTCTTGTCTTCATTGGTGCAGAGGGAGCGATGCTGTGTGGTCTTCCTCTCTGTCCTGAAAGCTCAGGGAGGCAACATGGATCTGCTGAAGAGTTAAAAACCAGCCAGCCAGAGTTGCTCGTTCTTTCCCAGTGAAAGTAGCTCCAAAATGCTCTAAATCCAGGGAGAAAGTCTCCAAAAGTCTGTGGCTGTCCCTTCAGACCTCCATCCCGCCCCAGAAGGATCAACGTGAACGTAAACAACAAACATGGCTGCTGTTCGTCATCACAGCTGCTCAGGTGCAGGAAGAGGAAGACTCACTGAGCCTGCAGCTTCACAGCAGCTCGTCATCAGCGTTCAACCAGCTCGTTACTTCCTGCAGCAGAAAGGCAGAAAGAAAATGATCCTTAAATCATTCTTAATCTGTTCCCTACTTCAACACACGGAGCAGTCCGCTTGATCAAAACTACGTTTTAAACATTGCTCTTTACCTCAAACCTCCAAATCCTGACGAGCACAAAAACTGCTTTTATTTTGTATTATTAACCTGAGTCTTTTGTTTGAAGTAGTTTCGGATGCTGACTCTCTGCAGCTGCTCAGATGTGTTGCTCAAGGGTTGTGGAGGCAGAAGAGACTTCACCTTTTGCTTCTTCCGCAGTGGCCTGTGTTTATTCTAGCTGTCTTTGCTGTGAGATGAAGTTCTGAGCGATGGAACGATGATGCATCTACATGTGACTCGTGGGGTGTTTCTATGGTCCTATATCATCCTCACTGTATAATATCATGTCATCACAGAAATGATGGTGATCACACAGGTTATTGGTAGAAAGTAAGCCATTCTGTTCTCTAGTCAACATTAAAATGTATAACGATAGATTAAATGACAATTAATGTTAAGATTGTGCTCCAATAAAGTCAGCCCCGCTGCAGCTTTTTAATCTCTGACGGTCAGAGAGCCAGAGGGACAGCGGCAGGTATTCACTTGTTCTTTGTTGGGAAGAGACTCACCTGACAAACATCTGCTGCCTCAGCGTCTCCTTGTTGCCACCGCAGCAGGCAGATAGCCATCAGGTGCTGGTGGAGGTCAGATCAGAGGTAAAAGGAGCGTAAACTGGGATTACATTAGTTTTATATGTAACAAATCCACGTTACGAGAATCATCCATTTCTGCTGAATTCATAGATAAACAATTGTTTGTTTGGTTGCCTCCGAGTGGTGAAAACAGACGTGGCTGCACATTGGACCTCTGGAGCGCTTGTGCTCCTGCATCCCTTACAGTCGTGTACCTCCTGGAGAGACATGAGAGACGCTACCAAAGGATGCAGCGGCCATGTGTGTGTCAGCCGGTGTGGTTCACCGTCTCCACTCAGAAACTCAGGTTCTTCCTGTTATTTCCCTGCAGCCTCTTCCTTTTCTTCTCATCTCTGTTCACTACAGAAGCAGATTCATGAAGCCTCAAGAAGGAATCTTTCGCTCCACACGTTCAGCTCACCGTCCCAGATGAATTTCTTTATAATTGAGTTTTTCAATTGACTTTGCATGTAACCGCACCGGCTCTAACACTCACTCTGTTTGTCAGAACACTGTTAGATCTTTTCCTGTTTGAGTCTTTGTTTACTCATGAAATGGAAAGTGAGTCAGGTTATAAGGTAAATGTATGTATGTTAGCGTCTCATTAGCCTCATTTCAACAATCCAGCATGTCCTAATATTGAATGCTGTACTGTAGACTGAGTGGGAACAACGACAGCCTGTTTCAGAGCCGGCCTGCTGACCTCCGGCTGCTTAACCAACCTCACAGAAACAACTTCACACTCGACGTGCTCCCCTCGGGTCCTGAGCAACCCCCTGCCATCACGCAGTAGCATCTCCTGGCAATGCTACGCGTCTTCGGCAGCAACGGCTCACACAAACGTCGAGAGGAGGTTGCACCCAGAATGCTTTGCAGTTTGCAGTGAAACAGTTAATGTTGGAAAATAGCTTGGTGGATTGTAAACTCTTAGCAGCCGTCATGTTGTTTGTGGTGGAAGCTGTTGTTCAATCAACCCTGCAGGGGGCGCCGGCTCATGGTCCACTGTTGATACACAACAAAAGGCCTGTACTACTCAGAGCTACGCTAATCAGAGCTACGCTACTCAGAGCTACGCTACTCAGAGCTATGCTACTCAGAGCTACACTACTCAGTGCTATGCTACTCAGAGCTACGCTACTCAGAGCTACGCTACTCAGAGCTATGCTACTCAGAGCTACACTACTCAGTGCTATGCTACTCAGAGCTATGCTACTTAGCGCTATGCTACTCAGAGCTACGCTACTCAGAGCTACACTACTCAGTGCTATGCTAGTCAGTGCTATGCTCGTCAGAGCTACGCTACTCAAAGCTACGCTACTCAAGAACTGCGCTACTCAGTGCTATGCTACTCAGAGCTACGCTACTCAGAGCTACACTACTAAGTGCTATGCTAGTCAGTGCTATGCTACTCAGAGCTGCGCTACTCAGAGCTACACTACTCAGAGCTATGCTAGTCAGTGCTACGCTATTTGAGAGCTACGCTACTCAGAGCTACGCTACTCAAATGCTACGCTACCGCTCGGGTCCTCAACAACACCTGAGTAGTGTGAAGTCGACCAGAGACGTTTCTTTCATTTCATTCCGATGGAACTTCTTTCTCGATTTAATCAGCTTTCATCCAGACGTGACCTTTGAATCGTTTCACCCGGTGAGAAGCAGGAAGAGAAGCTCAGGATCCTGCTCCTTTAGAAGCTGCATGAAACAAGATGGCTCTGAATACTGTTGGTCTTGTCGACCGAGAGCTGATTTAAATGTGGACTCCCGTTGGGCGGCCTGAGCGCCGGCCATTGTGACGGCACACTGCAGCACATTAGCTGGAGCGAGAGGCAGGCAGTGACCTTCAGGCTGGCAGACATTACCAGTGTCTGGAAAGACCCCACATTTACACACAACTCGTCCTCCTTTGACTCTTGGAGGTGTTGTAGCTCTGATGATCCAGAGCTCGATGCTACCAGCTCCCTCCATTGTGGAAAAACAGAACAAGGAGCAGAAGAACTGTTTCTCCAAGTCTGCCATTTATTTCTCTCTCTGCCTCCCTCCCACATTCCTGACTGACAGTTTTCTCCTTTTCCATCTGCCACCTGGCCTCTGCTCTCCCTCCTCATCAATCCCTCCATTACCCTCCTTGTCTCGTCGCTTGTCCCCCATGCGTCGGCTTTGACGTGGTGCCGGTGACAGAGGTGTGTGTGTGTGTGTGTGTGTGTGTGTGTGTGTGTGTGTGTGTGCATTTCCACTTGTTCTTATGGGAAACTCCTGTGGCTTTTTTTCTCTCCCAGAGTTGAAGATCTGAATCGTGAAAAGAGAAAGCAACACACTGACTGCAACGTACACATCCCAGAATGCCACTGCTTGTGGACCCTTGATGGACCCTTGTAGAGCTTTTCCTCGTCTTCTGGCCACTCAAAGCACTTTAACACAACATGTCATGATTCATCCATTCACTCACTGATGGCAGGAGGTCACCATGCATCTAACCAACCAAAGAACCCTGACCTTCACTACCGGGGCTGGACTGAAGGCCGCTGTGCTGTGACACTGAGCTGCAGTCGCCCCGTAGTGCTGGTGCTGTCTCTTGTGTGTCGGAGGATGAGGAGAGACTCGTTCAGGTCACCAGAGCTCCACAACCAGCAACATGGAGGCAACAGGCAACTCAGCCACGCTGTGTTGTTGTCTCTGTCATCAATAACCGAGAGGGGAAGGAAGAACAACAACCTGCGGCGTTTCCCACGCCGGTGGCGTCTTCTATTTACACGCTGCAGCGCTTCCTGCCGGCACGCGTCATGTGACGCGGCGCAGCGCTGCGGCGGTGCTGCGGCGCTGCTGCAGTGTTCAGAGCGCTCTGGCGGCTTCCTGGTGATCTCCTCTGGAGGATCGCCATTTAGATTCTCATCTCCCTCAGAGGCTCGGGCGGCTGTCTGTTCAGGGCCGGGGTCAGATGTCTTTTAATAGAGTCCGGGGTCAACTGTGACACAATAAGGCAATTCATCGACGCAAAGTGATGCAGGAATGAAGTCTGTGGGGCCGCCGGCAGTGTAGTTTAAATGTAGATCAATGTCACTTTTAAGCAAATTGCCTGGAAGCTATTATGACACATCAATCTCTTTTAGTGAAGTCGCACCTCTGTTGAATTAGTCATGCAGTTCAGATGGAGACCTTTGACATAATCACAGCTTCAGCACCTGCATGCTAATGCGCACATCAAAAAGCTCCTCTAGGAACTTGGAGAAAGATTTTAGGCTCCCCCTCCAGCGACGAGCGAGGCAAGTTTGGGCTCTTTTGTCTTTCTTCTCCCCTTCAACTCTCGTCTGTAATGATGCTCCATCACTTTCATTACATGGTTCACATTTACTGATGGAGGTAAGAGAGCAAGCCTCACCTCTTCTTTGCCTCCATCCCGACATGTTGCTCCCCTTCAAAATGAAGGTTGTCCATGTTCAGGGCTCACATGTCGAGCAGCTAATGACAATCCGATTATCATTCAAATCAATCAAGAACTACTCAAACAGCGCTGGTCTGATCCCAGCAGGGAGCCGCATCCAGATGCCATCAGATACGGATCTGTTGTCCATGAAATCCACACTGATTAGACCATGAAATTAAATCATTTGCCGATACTGCACGCTCTGCGTTAATCTTGATAACGGGCGCCAATTGACATTTAAACTGCATCAGCCGAGCGCCGAGATTAGATCTCGGTCTCGGTGGAGCATGCGTCCTCTGCTGCAGAGGAACACGCTCATGCGCCGGGTTTTTAGAAGATTTGGAAAACATGAAGAAATCATTTTGATTATTGAGACTTTATAGAACACATTTTATCCTGAAAGCAATCCTTTGATTTTGACTTCTCATTGCTAAACATCGATGATGGATTTATCTCATCTGTCCTGGGTTTCTGTCTCCAATCGTGTGTGCATGTGTGTGTGTGTGTGTGTGTGTGTGTGTGTTTTGGTACTTCCTGTGAGTCTGATAATGTGCGATGAGCGATCACACAGGAGGTGTTGGGCAGAAGCTGACAGGTCTGCAATAACCTGTATTATGCAAATGAGGCTGCAGGTTCTCCTGTCGGCCGGCGTCAGCGTTCAGGTGCGAGCGCAGCTGCAGCGACACTCGATCCCACACGTCTGTCTGAAGCACTCCGTTTCAGCGCCAATATCCTGAAGCCCCGCCCCCCATGAAACAGATGCTCAGATAAAAAATACTTTGCAAAGGTAGTTGTAGAACGTGTGACACAAGAGGACAGAAACGATGTTTACAGTAGAAACAGTTTGAGCCCTTTGAGCAACACACACACACACACACACACACACACACACACACACACACACACACACACACACACACACACACATTCACACACACTCACAAGATGATTTTGTGCCATTGGCAGATCCTTTTTTTGCATTATAACGTGCTTACGATACGTTTTTCAAGTTGTTAAATGCAGACCGTGTGCTTGGTCCTGGTTGATGGAGAAATATATTTTATTCAAAGGAAGAAGAATCGACAAAAATGTACACATAACAGTTCATCAAGAACTTAAATCCCACTTCAAATGTTTGTAAATCATCTCAAAGAAAAAGAGCAAAGAAACCTGAGAAGTGCCAAAGAGAAGCTTCCAGTGCAGAATACTGCTGACACAGCGGCTTTTAACTGAGCAGTAAAAGAGTGAGATGGAAACACTCACAGGCCAGACGGGAGGAGACACACACACACACACACACACACACACACACACACACACACACACACACACACGTCTATCATAGTTTTAAGTTATTTTTCCGCTAAATATATTTATGTTTACACGTTGGAATACTCACTGCTCGCTCTGATATCCAGCATGTTCATAGTTTTTGTGGTACTTCGTTGAGTGTGTTGAGTGAACAACTCATCCAGGCTGCAGCCAGCGGTCCCAGCATCGCAGCAGCTTCATCTTCCTCTGGATGAAGGTCAAGAGGTCAGCAGAGACGCCCTGCGGGACGCCAGCGTGGTACTCGGGGAGGAGCCTGCAGCGTTTTACTGCATGAAGCGTCATCCAGAAGAGTGAAAGCATCACTGATGTAAACACTGAGGACGGCGTTCTGTACGCGTCTTCATGGAGAGCCTGATGCAACGTGTGAAGGATCTGCACCGGCTTATTCAGCGAAGAGGCAAGCAGCCTCTCTGCAGGGTCCTTTTCAACATTTGAACATCGGACTGGACTTTGATTTGCTCTCTGTGTCTGTTGTGTATGAACTCTGCCATCTGTGACGTCATTATGACATTATAATGACGTCATTATGACATCATAATGACGTCATTACATCGGTGACGGCCCCTTGTAGGTGCAACATGTATAATGATAAAGGTGGAGGAGAGGAGGGGGATAATCTGAGAAGAAGACATTATGACTTCTTGACCTGTCCTCTGTGTAATCTGATGAATGATGTCACATATTGTTGTCCCTCGTCTTCCTTTCTTGTGCTCACGTGTTCATGCCTCATGATAATCTGTCACATCGCAGAACTCGCTGCATCGCTCGCTGCATCGCTCGCTTTTTCAATACGTCATCATTCAAAAGTGTCTTGATGCATTTTGTTGGGACGACATCGTCTCGTCTGACATGGACATACCGTGCATCCAGAATATGGACACCTTATTTAAACTTAAGCCATTAAAGAGGTTCTGTGAATTATTGTGTCCCCACTGCCTGCCAACATATGCTCATTTATTTATATGATCCTATTTTACTTTTTAATCCATAGCTGCTGCCTCTCAGTTCAGAGTTGGACCAAACGACTCCAGGCGGGGAAAGTGAACAGCAGGCGAGCTTTAAAACGCAAAACTGGTCCAGAAAACAGGCAGGGGACGAAACTGAAGGAGCAGACGAATGCAAAACCGAGAAGAAAGAAAAATACAAACGCTGAACTCCATCAGGAGAACACAGGCAGGAAAATGAAGCAGAAACACAAACCACACGCGCGGATCTGAGAGGGAAAGCACACACAAAGGAATAATTAACACAAGATGGACAAAAGGCAAGAAGTTACACAAGACATGACACACGAGTGGCTTCCAAAATAACTGCAAACCCCTGAGGATGCGTCGCCTCGTCAGTTATCGTCCATGTTGGAGCGGACTGAGTGACATTGTTATGCAATATGTTATTATGTTATGCTTTACGTGCTATTATGTTTACAGGATGACGTTTTTCTAGATAGGAAGATTAGTTATCACATTTACTGAGTTCAGGAGGTCAGTGAAGGTCTCGTGACACCTGTGGCTCCTCCTGTACCTGTGAGGGGTTCATGACCCGCGATGTCAGGGAGCTGAAACATAGGAGGTCATTTCACGGCGTTGCCTGCTTGGCCCTGAATGCACCGCTCAATGAGCAAGATAACGTCTCGTAGCGTTCCTGACCAAACGGTCGCTACGATCTGATCGTAAACACATTTAATAGCTCGGCTGGAGAGCTATTCAAGGTCAAGGTTTTTATTTTGCCACTTGTGCAGAGACCAACAGTCCAGACACATTGGACATTTTTTGGCAGGGCTCTCTGAGTCAGTTTTTTAAAATAGAAACACACTATGTTAGGAAGAAGAAAGAATATAAACCATAGAGAAAAACACTATACATAACTATGAAAACACAGTACATATGAAAACACTATACATATGAAAACACTATACCTATGAAAACACTATACCTATGAAAACACTATGCATATGAAAACACTATACATATGAAAACACTATACCTATGAAAACACTATGCATATGAAAACACTATACATAACTATGAAAACACAATACATATCAAACACAATACATATGAAAACACAATACATATGAAAACACTATACATATGAAAACACTATGCATATGAAAACACTATACATATGAAAACACTATACATATGAAAACACTATACATATGAAAACACTATGCATATGAAAACACTATACCTATGAAAACACTATACCTATGAAAACACTATGCATATGAAAACACTGTATACAGCTCGGCTGGAGAGCTATTGCAGATATCCGTAACTCAATTCTTCCTATAATCCAAGTACATTTTCAAATATTGACATAATTCTTCCCATGGAAAATCTCTTTTGCTATTGACGCGTATCACTGGAAGCCAAAAGCCAGTTCACTAAACTCTCTGAGATGTAATGTGATTCAGTTTCAACGAGGACAATCAATGATGCTGGTTCTCAACTCTGGTTTTCTGATTTTAACCTTTTAAAACCCATTTATTTTTAGGCCCTTTCCTCCAACATGTCCTCCCCAAAGTGAAGTGTGTGTCTCTGCAGCCACTAGGGCTGTTTGAATAATTATAATAAAAGGAATATCAGTCTAGATGTTTCTGGTTAAGAGGAAATGAAGATGACACACAGAAAGAAATGAAAAGGTTTCAGGTCCACCTTATTTCTTTGAAATGATGAATGATGAACGTGAGGTCTAAACACAAATCACAGCACAACATGTGAACATTCTCTCTGCAGAGGTTGAAGCAGCAGTTTACAGGCCGGCATCAGGTGGACGGAGGTCTGAGCTGCTTCTACATCCCCACATGCATGAACACCAGCGTGCTCTCTGCTCCAGCAGGACAGACACGCACTGATAAAAGAGAGACATGTTTTATAGAACAGCCACTGAAAGCTCTCTGCAGAAATTTAGGGCCAATGTTTAGTAACCCAACCACAGTGTTGTATATTACAGCTGCAGCAGCCCGGCGTCTGCCCCAGATGAACACAGACAATAGTAATAAATCTCTGTCCCAACCTCCTGGATGGTGGAGCGGTCTGAATGACAAGGACATGCACTCTGTATCCTCAGACCATGTGACAGAGTGTGTTGTTGTTGCACCGTCCACACACACACCTCCACCTGCCTCCACCTGCTCTCGTCCCGTCATCAGTGGTCCGTTCACAGGATCACTAAACCCTGCAACGAGTGCTGAACTGTCCTTGAGCCGTGTTTAGCTCAAACACAGCAGCTCTCCTTGTAGGAGAACCCAGACCCGTCTGGGTCTCCAGTCCACTTCA